>NC_080086.1:25840596-26146096 GCF_950005125.1 Chionomys nivalis
ATGTTTAAGTCCCAAATCCTCAGACAAATCACTGAGGTGTCTATTTAATATGTCAAAGAGGACCTGGCCACTAGGTTATCCCAGCATCCCTCAGTCCCTACCTGTTACAAGTTATGATTGGGTGTTCCCTGCCCCTTAGTTCCCTGCCAGCTCTCCAGCCCAGGGACTGGGTTGCCCTTCCCCAAGAGACTCTTCCCTGTATAACCCAGCCATTTTGACTACACATGCCTCTTCTACCTTTTGCCCTCTTGGCTGCTGCATCTGGTTCCCCTCTCTCTCTTCCCCTCTCTCCTTACAGGACTCAAGGTCATGTCTACTCTGACTGGACTCTGACAGATGTCTCTGCCTCTGGCTCTCCTCTCCCTTTTACCTACAATAAACTTTCCCCTGCACCATACCTAGGAGCAGTCATGTTCTTCCTTTTTATTTCATTTTTATTTCATCTGGTGCAGAAACCCAAAAGAGGCATAAATGAGCTCCCCTTTCAAGGGGCTTGGCCCCTCCTAGCTGAACCAAACTGCCAATTTTGCCTGCCTGGGTATGGATAACTTGCCTGTCCTGGCTTCTGCCACCCAACATATTTGGCTCCAAATTCTAGAGTTTGGATCCTCCACCTGTTCTAGTCATCATCTCTCCTACTTGGTAAGTGTTCTCTCTTTGGCTCCTGGAGCTTGCTATACCTTTTGGGGTACCCACTATGTGGGCATTTCTCAGCTATGCCCTTCAGGACCCCAGATTGAAATTCTTGTCACCACACTTACCCACCTCTACTTCCTTTGCAAAAGGAACTCCCCACCACCACCTCACTCTGTTTCTCTCACTCTTTGACCATGGGCTCCTACCACTCAAAACCTAACCCCTCAGCTCCCCCTGTTTGTCTACTCAAGTCTCAACACACCCTCAGACTGAGTGATGTTATGAAGCCTTGCTGCTTCGTTTTTTATTGCAACACAGCCTGGCCACAATACAAACTTGACACTCAATCTCTATGCCCAAAGAATGGCACATTTGACTACCAAATCCTCACTGATCTTGACAAACAGTGCCAACGCATAGGCAAATGGCTTGAGTCTGCCTACATGCGAGCTTTCTCCTGAAGCTGACCAGGATCCAGACCCCTGTGCTTCCACTCTTTTTGACTTTGATATAGAGGATGCAGCCCCACCCCAGGCATCTCCTCAGCCTAATGTTCTTCCTCAGCCTCAACATCATTCTCCTGCACCCTCTCAGCCAGCTCCCCGCCCAATCCTAACTCGGCCTCAACCACACTCTCCTCATCACTTCCCACAGCTCATATTTGATCCCACACTAGTGGCCTGTACCCTCTAAGGGAAGTGGCAGGTCCTAACAGCCTCCTCCACGTACAAGTCCCTTTTTCTATGGCTGATCTCTCCCAGATAGAAAGGTGCCTTGGTTCTTTCTCTGTTGAGCCCTTCTAACTTCACCAAAGAGTTCAGGTACCTTCCTCAAACCATAACCTCCCCTGGCATGACCTCTGTGTTATTCCTTCCTCCACTCTCACCCCTACGGAAAAGGAGAAGACCTGGTTGACTGCTCAATCCTAAGCAGTTGCAATCCCCTGCAGACTCAGTTTCCCAAGGGCACCACCACTGTAAGTACCAGGTTAATGAAGAGAATCAGTCCCCGGGCAGGGTAGCCCAAGACAAAATGCTTACTTGCCTCCTGGCTGGCCTCCAAAAAGCCTCTTCTAAGGTAATTAATTTTGATAAATTGAGGGAGCTCACCCAGAGGCTGGATGAAAAGCCTGCCAAGTCCCTCACCCGACTTCCAGAGGCCCTCCTTCAGTACACATAGTGAGATCCTAATTCTCAAGAGGACATGCTTGTCCTCGACTCTCACTTCCTCTCCCAGTCAGCTCCTGACATTAGAAAGAAATTTAAAAGGTTGGATGGCAACCCTCAAACTCCCCAGAGATATCCGTTGAATATGGCATTTAAAGGAGGAGCAGGAAAAGATAGAGAAAGCTTCCCACGGCAGAAAGAAGTGCCAATTCCTGTCAGCTGCCCTAAGCTCTCCTCCAAAGAAGATGGCAGGGCACAGGAGAACTCCACCTGGAGCTTGCTTCAAACATGGCAAAGCTGACCACTGGAGGAAAATCTGCCCTTCACCTTGCCTGGAACCAGAACCCTGTCCAGACTGTGGTCAAGCAGGACACTGGGGAGTTGATTACCCCACTTTGCTTAGACAAGGTTGGTTGACCCCCAGATTCCTCCTCCACAGGAAAGGCTCGCTGGATCTTCTGAGCCTGGCAGCCAAAGACTGATGCTCCCCTGGGATCCCTGCCCCCAATGAAATCAAGATTACCACGGGGAACCTAGGGCTGCTGAGTCATTTTTAATAGATTCGGGAGCTACTTTGTACTTCCTGATTACTCAGGAGAGACTTATCCTTCTTAGATCTCTGGGGTAGGTGTTGACGGGCAGGCCCAGCAGCGAAGGGCTACAGGCCCCCTCCTCTGCTCACTCTAGGGTCACCTGATTGCTCATCCCTTCTTCATACCTAGTTGCCCAACCCCGTTATTGGGCAGAGATATCAAGGTCAAGTTACACTTTTTTTTTCCTCAATCAACTCGCTCTGGAATTTTTCCTCTTCTCCTTGCCTCTGAAGAGCTCCCTACTCACATTAATGCTTTGCCCCACCCCCTACCAGACCCCCTTGTTAACCCAAAAGTGGGGGACACTTCCTCTCTCTCTGTGGCCTCACACCATTCTCCTATTAAGATCCTACTCAGGCACACAACCCCTACCCTTGTCGCTCTCAATACCATATTTCTCTAAAACACAGGGTGTAAACCTATCATAGAGCACGTTCTTGATAAAGGCATTCCCAAGCATGCACACCTACCCTATAACGTTCCTATCCTGCCCTCACTAAAGCTTGACGGTTCTTACCGCCTAGTCCAGGACCTTGGGATTAATTACGGCAGCTGTAGTCCCTAACCCTTAGACTCTCCTCTCCCAGATCCCCTCCTCCACCTCTCATTATACTGTCCTAGACCTAAGGATGCTTTCCTCACCGTTCCTTTACACTCAGAATCACACGATCTATTCACTTTCACCTGGGAGGATCCTGACACGCATACAGCATCCCAGCTTACGTGAACTGTCCTTCTCCTGAGGTTGAGACAGCCCCCATTTTTAACTGACCTGGTCTGCTTTGATATGTTAAATA
Source organism: Chionomys nivalis (assembly GCF_950005125.1). Lineage (NCBI taxonomy): Eukaryota > Metazoa > Chordata > Mammalia > Rodentia > Cricetidae > Chionomys > Chionomys nivalis. The sequence continues at coordinate 25,843,789 of NC_080086.1, forward strand.
GGGTACAGCCCCTTTGGATGTCAGTATGGCGATTTCTCAGAAAATTAGGAAACAACCTTCCTCAAGATCCAGCAATACCACTTTTGGGTATATATCCAAAGGATGCTCAATCATACCACAAGGGCATGTGCTCAACTATGTGTTGTAGGGAGAGCAGGTCCTTTTGTTTCATCCTGCCCAGCTAGCTTACACCCAAAAGAACCACACAGAAATTGCATTAATTAAATTACTGCCTGGCCCATTATATCTAACCCATTTCTACCAGTCTGTGTAACACCATGAGGTCGTGGCTTACGGGGAAAGATTCTAACCAGCGTCAGTCTCAGGCAGGAGCTTCATGGCGTCTCAGCTCTATCTGCTCCTTTCTTCCTCCCAGAATACAGTCTGTCTTTTTGACTATCTAAGTTCTGCCCTATCAGGCCCAGCAGTTTCTTTATTGATTAACCAATGAAAGCAACACAAATACAGAAGAACCTTCTACACCAACTATGTTCATAGCAGCTTTGTTTGTCATAGCCCGAACCTGGGAACAACCTAAATGCTCCTCGACCAAAGAATGGATAAGGAAAATGTGGTACACAATGGATGGAGTTAGAAAACATTATTTTGAGTGAGGTAACCCAGACCCAGAAAGACAATTATCATATGTACTCACTCCTAAGTGTTTTTTTTTTTTTTTTTTTGGTTTTTTTTTTTTTTCGAGACAGGGTTTCTCTGTAGCTTTGGTGCCTGTCCCCGGAACTAGCTGTTGTAGACCAGGCTGGCCTCAAACTCCCAGAGATCCACCTGCCTCTGCCTCCCGAGTGCTGGGATTAAAGGCGTGCGCCACCACCGCCTGGCTCGTAAGTGGTTTTTAAACATTAAGCAAAGAAAACCAGCCTACAAACCACAATCCCAGAGAACCTAGACAACAACGAGAACCCTAAGAGAGACTTACATAGATCTAATCTACAGGAGATGTAGATCTCCTGAGTAAATTGGAAGCATGGGGACCTTGGAGAGGGTTGAAGGGGATGGAAGAGGCAGGGAGGGGAGCAGAGAAAAATGTAGAGCTCAACAGAAATCAATAAAATTTTTTTAAAAAGGATTAATGTATAAACTACAACACTGTCGTACAGCTAGAAAAATTGTAAGAGTTAAGAAAATGGTCTGCATATCACCATAGAACCTTCATCTGGCGATGGATGGAGATAGAGACAGAGACCCACACTGAAGCACCGGAATGAGCTCCCAAGGTCCCTATGAGGAGCAGAAGGAGGGAGAACATGAGCAAGGAAGTCAGGACCGCGAGGGGTGCACCCACCCACTGAGACAGAGGGACTGATCTATTGGGAGCTCACCAAGGCCAGCTGGACTGGAACTGAAAAAGCATGGTATAAAACTGGACTCTCTGAACACGGCAGACAATGAGAGCTGATGAGAAGCCAAGGACAATGGCACTGGGTTTTGATCCTACTTCATGTTCTGGCTTTGTGGGAGCCTAGCCAGTTTGAATGCTCATCTTCCTAGACCTAGATTGGACTTTCCACAGTGCAGGGAACCCTGACTGCTCTTCAGACTGGAGAGGGAGGGGGAAAGGAGTGGGGGGAGGGGGAGAGAAGTGGGAGGAGGAGGAGGGAAATGGGAGGCTGGGAGGAGGCAGAAACTTTTTTTTTCAATAAAAAAAAAAGAAAGAAAGAAAATGGTCTGCAGCAGCAGGATACTGAAGGATAAGACAGCTTTCCTAGAGCAAACATAACCATGGCTTCCCGGTTCCCATCCCTTCTGAGATCATCTGTTGGCATAATCACATTACTCTTGCTTAATCCTTATATTCTAAAGTTGTAATGTTTGTATCTTCTAGGATATGTAACAATTTCAAACTAAATGCCCTATAATAATTCAGGGATTCCAACCAACTCTTATTATAGAAAAGCCAAGCCCCACCCCTCCAGTCAGTAGATAGAGACTCTTGTGGTCCCTCTTAAGCACAGACTACAGACTACACTCTCATCAACATGAAAGCAGTTACAGAAAATTGATTCATCTTCGCCTTTATGCTCCCCCAAAGAATTTCAGGGCCACAACTCTCGGAGGAGGAACTGGAAAAAGCTACCTCAAGGTTAACATATGAAAAAAATCAAAATAATAATTATTTCTGGCTCATTCTCTTTCCGCCGCCATCTTGGTTCCGTGTCCTCCACAAAAAATGCCTGGCGAAGCCATAGAAACCATCCCTGCCACAGAGCAGGAGCTGCCACAGCCCCAGGCTGAGACAGGGTCGGGAACAGAATCTGACAGCGATGAATCAGTACCAGAGCTCGAGGAACAAGACTCCACACAGACAGCCACACAACAAGCCCAGCTGGCAGCAGCAGCTGAAATTGATGAAGAACCAGTCAGTAAAGCAAAGCAGAGCCGGAGTGAAAAGAAAGCAAGGAAGGCTATGTCCAAGCTGGGTCTTCGGCAGGTTACAGGGTTTATTAGAGTTACTATCCGGAAATCTAAAAATATCCTCTTGGTCATCACCAAACCAGATGTCTACAAGAGCCCGGCTTCAGACACCTACCTCGTATTTGAAGAAGCCAAGATTGAAGATTTGTCTCAGCAAGCACAGTTAGCAGCTGCTGAGAAGTTCAAAGTTCAAGGTGAAGCTGTTTCAAACATTCAAGAAAATACTCAGACTCCGACAGTACAAGAGGAGAGTGAGGAGGAAGAGGTTGATGAGACAGGTGTGGAAGTTAAGGACATAGAATTGGTCATGTCACAGGCGAATGTGTCCAGAGCAAAGGCAGTCCCAACCCTGAAAAACAACAGTAATGATATTGTAAATGCTACTATGGAATTAACAATGTAACTATTTGACAGCGAGGATAGTCCCCATCCCCTCCCCCCTTTTTGGTGTTTCAAAGGTGGAACTGCAGCTTGGTTTGAAATTTGTACTATTTCTATCACTAATAAAGTTATGGCTTCTTGTTGGATGAAAAAAAAAATTATTTCTACATGGATAGGGGACCACATAAAGAAAGTGCCAAAAGGAGGGAATGAAGTCTTGTAGACCACATAAGGAGTACAGTTTCCAGTTGTTCTTCCTATGCCACAGTACCCAACCCTCTCAGTGTAGATGGAGGCTGCCCATTCATTTCCCGGACACCCAGACCCAAAATAATTACACAGAAACCATATTAATTACAACACTGCTTGGCCAACTTAGGCTTCTTATTAAGTAATGCTTACATCTTAAATTAACCCTTTTCTATTAATATTTCTTCATATCACCACATGGCTGTGGCCTACCAGTAAGGTTCCATCTGGCGTCTGTCTCCTTCAGCAGCTACATGGCATCTCATTGACTCCACCTTCTTTCTCCCAGCATTCAGTTTAGTTTTCCTGCCTAGCTCTATTCTGCCCTGCCATAGGCCAAAGCAGCTTCTTTATTAACCAATGATAATAAAACATATTCACAGCATACATAGGGGAATCCCACATCACCTCTCCTTTTCTTTCTAAATAAAAAGAAAGGTTTTAACTTTAACATAGTAAAATTACATATAACAAAACAGTTATCAAGCAAGAATTATGGTTACAATATTTAGTCCATTTACATTTGGTAAATTAAGGAAAATATCATCTACCCCATCTTTGTGAGTCTAAATTTTATATCTAATTTATCTTTTATATCTTATATAATTATAATCTTCCTTCAACTCCATCAAAGACTCCAGAAGGATATAAGATTACCTAAGTAAACAGTAAGTGCATTGTAAGAAACTTCTAAAACCCTAGAATTGACGGAGACATCTCGCTACCTGGACAGTCACCCAAAGTTCTTCTATAACATTGGAGTATCCATCTTCAGCCTATAGGCCTGATGGAGGAATTACTTTCATTTAATAAAGAAACTGCCTTGGCCCATTTATAGGCCAACCCTTAGGTGGGTGGAGTAAACAGACAGAATGCTGGGAGAAAAAAGCCGAGTCAGGAGTCGCCATGATTCTCCCACTCCAGACAGACGCAGGTTAAGATCTTTCCTGGTAAGCCAGCTCGTGGTGCTACACAGAATATTAGAAATGGGTTAGATCAATATGTAAGAGCTAGCCAATAAGAGGCTGGAACTAATGGGCCAGGCAGTGATTAAAAGAATACAGTTTCCGTGTAATTATTTCGGGGCATAAGCTAGCCATGCGGGCGGCTGGGTGCCGGGGACGCAGCCCCGCCGCTCGTATTACAACAGAGTGGCACAACAGAGTGGCGCCCAGCGTGGTAATGAACTCCACGTAAAACCTGAGAGGGCTTAAAAAGGACACAGAGAGAATTTAAGACAGCTTTTTGCTGTTTCTGGGTTGCGTGCCTCAAAGAAATTGTCCTGACGCAGCAGCAGGAAAAAATTGGCTGTTTTAAAATGCCGGCTTTCTGGGCTGTGCCACCATTGCGATCTCTGTCTGGCTCCTGCGGGAGACAGAGCTTTTGAATGGAGCATTTGGAGTAAAGTGCTATGGCTTGCTTGATGGCAATGTGGACTGCTGTGTGCCTGGAACTGTGTGTGACTCAGGGGCACCAAATGGCTCTGAGGCAGGAGCAGCTCAACTCCGCCATGATGAACTGTGCTGGTCTCAGGCAGGAACTACCGTAATTACCATAATAACAGCACAGTTAAGGTTTAGACTGAGCCGGACACGGATGGTACCGTATTACCCCTACATGGTGCAACTTAAGTTTTTAAGAACTGCTTAACATTTTAAGAAATGCTCCTGAAAAAAAAAAATTACAGATTCACAATAAAACAGATTCAGACATAAAAGACCTCTATGGGTCACATTGTTGGATGAATGTACATAGGCTTGAGAGATAAAAAAAATATATATATAAAAAATAAAGTTAATGTCTTAAAAAAAGGGTAAAGTCTTTAAAGAGACAGAGTACAGATAGTTATAGATTAAAAGAAATAAAGAAAATAAGCCACATAAAAATGGAAAATTCACAGAGAGTCTGGATTCTTTGTATTATTGTGTTTTCTTTAAAATTTTTGACTATAAAGGAGCTAAATGCAGAGAGACATTTCATTATATGGGCTGCCAAGCTAAACCACAATGGATATAACGGTATTATGATTTCAAAATATGGGTCTAAGGATATGATGCTTTGGAGAGGGTCTTCTTTTGTTTTCACAGAGGATGCGACCCTATGGATTTTGTCTATCCCAATATGGTATGATAGACCACGCCCTCCTGAAAGGTTGCTGTGAACACCTTCAGAAAATTACTTCACTCAACTGCCAACTGAGATGACCCTGGCACACAGGTTACACCATAAAAGATCTAAATACAGCGCCCCCATTCAGCAGGAAGCAGTTTGGAGAGAAAAACTGCGCCCATGTTCCCATATATTGTTTATAAATGTTCTTTTACATTTAAAGGGGGATATGATATAGATATGAATAATTTGCATTGGTGTGGATTTGAAGGTCAATTTTGTTATATGTATATGCATATTTCTAATCTTGATTAAGGTATTGTGATTGTATAGGTCATTAAAAAATGTAATGTATGTAGGTTGTTAATGGATAATCATCAATAATTGTCAAGCTTTTAGTCATGTTAGTTAGATTTTCTAGATGTGCATAGATATATTTCAGCTAGATAGGCATTCTTCATATCTTTCAAAGACTGCAGAATATGGCATTTAATGTTTTAATAACTTAGGGCTTTTCATGATAATGAGACACGTCTGCTCCTGGCAGCACCAATCTACTTCAAGAGGAAGATGGGCATCAAAGAGGCTCCTTATGGAGTTTGATAGACATTTGGGCAAGAAACTGCTCTTGCCTGGACTGATGCATAAACGACACAGAGAACCCGCAGAGAGAGGACGGCTGAACTTGCCTAAAGGTGAGATGTTCTTTCGGGGTTCCTGATTCATGAAAGAGTCTGCAAGACATTCTGCAGGACACAGCAGAAAGTGACTGAACTGTCTTTGGAATTTCCTGCTTCATGAAAATGTCTGCTGGATACTATGGGCCTGTAGGCCGAAGATGGATGCCCCAACGGTACAAAAGAACTTTGAATGACTGTCCAGGCAGCGAAATGTCTCTGTCATTTCTAGAGTTTTGGATCTCTTGTTTACTTAGGTAATATTATATCCTTCTGGAGTCTTTGATGGAGTTGAAAAATGGTTAGTTATAGTTATAGTTTTCCTTAGTTATGATAAGAGATAAAATAGATATAAATATTGTAACTGTAATTCTTGCTTGATAACCATTTTGTTATATGTAATTTTACTATGTTAAAGTTAAAGCCTTTCTTTTTGTTTAAACAAAAAAAGGAGAAATGATGGAGGAATTACTTTCATTTAATAAAGAAACTGCCTTGGCCCATTTATAGGCCAACCCTTAGGTGGGTGGAGTAAACAGACAGAATGCTGGGAGAAAGAAGCCGAGTCAGGAGTCGCCATGATTCTCCCACTCCAGACAGACGCAGGTTAAGATCTTTCCTGGTAAGCCAGCTCGTGGTGCTACACAGAATATTAGAAATGGGTTAGATCAATATGTAAGAGCTAGCCAATAAGAGGCTGGAACTAATGGGCCAGGCAGTGATTAAAAGAATACAGTTTCCGTGTAATTATTTCGGGGCATAAGCTAGCCATGCGGGCGGCTGGGTGCCGGGGACGCAGCCCCGCCGCTCATATTACAACATAGGCCTATAATATCTGGCAGACTTTTCCATAAAGCAGAAAATTTGAAAGACTGTTTCACTTCTATTGGCTGTTTGTCAGTCACTTTTTTCTATATTCTGCAGAATGTCTGGCAGACTCTTTCATGAAGCAGGAACCCTGAAGGACTGTCTCACCTTTAGACAAGTTCAGCAGTCATTTTTCTGCAGGTTCTGCATGTCCAGTTCACACAACATACCATCAAGCAGTCCAGGCAAGTGCAGTTTCTTGCCCAAATGGCTAGCCTTGTCACATTGAGCAAATTCCATCTTGAGTTTCTTCAATACCCATCAACCTCTCTGAAGTAATTGGTGCTGCCAGAAGCCAACATGTCTCATTGTCATGGAAAGTCCTAAGTTTTTAAAACATTTTAAATGCCATACTCTATCCATCTGAAATATAGCTCTGTAATCTAGAAAACCTAACTAACATGACAAGCTTGACTATTGTAGATGACTACCTATTAACCTATATTTTTAATTATACATTATATTTTTAAGTGAGCTGCACAAACACAGTTCCTTAATTAAGAGCAGAAATATACATATAATAAAATTGACCTTAAATTTGCATCAATAAACCAAGATCCATACCAATCCAAAGTATTCATCTTTATATCATATACCCCTTTAAATGAAAACAAACATTTATAAACAATATTTGGAAATTTGGGGGTAGTTCTCTCCAAACTGCTTCCTGCTTTTTGTTGGGTGAAGTATTTTGGGGGGTTCGCAGGACCTTTCAGGGAATCTTAGTCCATCAAATCGTGTTAGTCTAGAAGAAATCCACAGGTTCTCATCCTCTGTGGAAACAAAAGCAGAACATCTTTTCCAAAACAACATATCCTTAGACCCAAATTTTGAAGTCAAGATACCTTTAAAATATATATGCCGGTTTAGCTTAGCAGCCCATACAATATGTCTCTTTGTACTTAACTCATTCACAGCCAAAAAATTCAAAGAAAATACAATAATAGGCATAATCTAGACTCTCTGTGTATTTTTCATCTTTATGTGGCTTATTCTTCTTTACTCCTTTTATCTACGACTGTCTGTACTCTGACTCTATAAAGACTTTACTTTAAAAAAAATTTAATAATAAAAAAAATTTACTAGAGGAAAAATATGATAAGAAAAAAAACATTTACTTATTTTTATAACTATTTCCTCTCTCCCAAGCCTACATACATTTATCCAACACCATGACCCATTTAGAGGTCTTTTTCCATCTGAATATGACTCTATTGCATATCTGTAATTATTTTTTGATCAGGAGCACTGTTTTTTCAATGCTAATTGGGCATGGTTAGGACTAAGGCTGCTTTGCCTTTTGGCTCTGACCAGTTCAACATGGCAGAGGTATGTTTACCACCAGCTCTATGGGCTACTCTCTCTGCCCCAACTCCATGGACACAGTGGTCCACTTTGCCATCAATAGACCTGTAGCACTCTGCTCACAAACCCCATTCAAATGTTTGACCTCCTGAAAGAGCCACAGCTGGTCTTGCAACTAGCAGGAACCAGGAAGCCTTTTTAAAGGAGCTGCACAGTTTCTGCTGCTACTGCAGAGTCAGGAAGCCCTCTCTTAAAGGGATCCTGCCTCTGCTTGCTCTAGCAAACAGAGCAAACCTGGAAAAAAAAAATACAGCTACCAAGAAGTTATGCTTAAATTAACTCTGTTCTTTTTGTATTTAGGATTTCTTTTTAAGCTCTCTCAGGTTTTATGTGGCTGTAGTGGTCTCACATTGGCACCATTTTATAGATGAGGGCTGCTTGTTCGTTTCCTGGCTGCCTGGACACAAAATAATCACACAAAAACTGTACTAATTACAATACTGTTTGGCCTATTCACTTTGGCTTCTTACTAACTAACTCTTACATCCTTTTTTTGCTTTTTCGAGACAGGGTTTCTCTGTGGTTTTGGAGCCTGTCCTGGAACTAGCTCTGTAGACCAGGCTGGTCTCAAACTCACAGAGATCCACCTGCCTCTGCCTCCCGAGTGCTGGGATTAAAGGTGTGCGCCACCACCGCCCGGCTAACTCTTACATCTTAAATTAACCCATTTCTAGAAGGTCCCCACCAGGGGAAGCAGGCCCCTGCTGCTGGGGTTGCAGTCTCTGCTTGTGATCTCCTGGACCTGCTCTCCCTGCCCCCTATTTCCCTTGGTCCCGGGCTCATTGGGGCCACCAGGAATCCCTGCATAGGTGCTGAGAAGTCCCATCTGGATGGGTGAGTGCGTGCTATCCTGGGGCGCACTGTCCCGGTAGAGAGCACAAACGCCCCCCCCCCCCAGCTCCTCCTGCAAGGCTTTCTTTCCTACACACCCGCCCCCCACCCCCACCCCCAAGCCTGCCTTGTCTGCAAGGTCCTTAGCTGTGGAACAGTTTCCTGCCCTTTCACTAAGGCTACCAACCCAGAGCAGTGAGGGCCTGACTAGAGGGCAGGCCTCAAGGTCCCCGCCAGGGAAAGCGGGCCCCCGCTGCTGGGGCTGCAGTCTCTGCTGTGATCTCCTGGACCTGCTCTGCCTGCGCCCTACTTCCCTTTGTCCCTGGCTCATTGGGGCATCCAGGAGTTCCTGTGTAGGTGCCGAGAAGTTTCATCGGGACGGGTGAGTGTGTGCTATCCTGGGGCGGACGGTCCCGGTAGAGAGCACAAACGCCCCCCCCCCAGCTCCTCCTGCAAGGCTTTCTTTCCTACACACCCGCCCCCCACCCCCACCCCCAAGCCTGCCTTGTCTGCAAGGTCCTTAGCTGTGGAACAGTTTCCTGCCCTTTCACTAAGGCTACCAGCCCAGACCAGTGAGTGCCTGACTAGAGGGCAGGCCTCAAGGTCCCCACCAGGGGAAGCAGGCCCCTGCTGCTGGGGTTGCAGTCTCTGCTTGTGATCTCCTGGACCTGCTCTCCCTGCCCCCTATTTCCCTTGGTCCCGGGCTCATTGGGGCCACCAGGAATCCCTGCATAGGTGCTGAGAAGTCCCATCTGGATGGGTGAGTGTGTGCTATCCTGGGGCGCACTGTCCCGGTAGAGAGCACAAACGCCCCCCCCCCCAGCTCCTGCTGCAAGGCTTTCTTTCCTACACACCCGCCCCCCACCCCCACCCCCAAGCCTGCCTTGTCTGCAAGGTCCTTAGCTGTGGAACAGTTTCCTGCCCTTTCACTAAGGCTACCAGCCCAGAGCAGTGAGTGCCTGACTAGAGGGCAGGCCTCAAGGTCCCCGCCAGGGAAAGCGGGCCCCTGCTGCTGGGGCTGCAGTCTCTGCTGTGATCTCCTGGACCTGCTCTGCCTGCGCCCTACTTCCCTTTGTCCCTGGCTCATTGTGGCATCCAGGAGTTCCTGTGTAGGTGCCGAGAAGTTTCATCGGGACGGGTGAGTGTGTACTATCCTGGGGCGGACGGTCCCGGTAGAGAGCACAAACGCCCCTACACTAAGGCTACCCAACCAGAGCAGTGAGTGCCTGCCTAGCGGGCAGGCCTCAGCAACCCCCGAAAGGGAGTGCAGGCACCTCCAGCTTGTACTGCAGTGTCGCCTGTGTTCTACTCGACCCCGCCCGACCCCTTGCATTCGGCCTTCTTTACGCGGGTCATTGGAATACCACGCATCCATGTTTTGGTGTTGAGGAGTTCATCTGGAAGGGAACGGTTCCTGCCCCTACACTGAGGAGATACACCTAGAGAGTTAGTCACAGCAAAGACTGGTCCAAGACATCAGGCCTCTCCTGGCTCCATTTGAAGGAAAAGATGGGCAGGCGCCAATGCAAGAATTCCCCCAACAACTTGAAAGGCAACGTGACATCACCAGGATCCAGGAATACCGAAATGAGAAGTGTACACCCTAATCCAGAAGAATTAGAAGAATTCGACTCAAAAGTGAATTTTATGAAAATAATAGAGGACCTTAAACAGGAGGTGAAAAACTGCCACAACCAATTAGAGATTACAAACAAAAAGGTAGAGGAAATGAATAAATCTCTCAAAGATACCCAAGAAAACCAAGAGAAACAAGAAAAAGTAATCAAACAGGTAAGGGAAACGGTTCAAGACTTGAAGAATGAAGTGGAAGTAATAAAGAAAACACAAACCGAGGGAAGGATGGAGATGGAAAATTTGAATAAACGAACAGGAACTACAGAGACAAGTACCACCAACAGATTACAAGAGATAGAAGAAAGAATCTCAGACACTGAAGATACTATAGAGAAAATAAACACTCTCATCAAAGAAAACAGCATAACCAACAAATTCTCATCACAAAACATTCAGGAAATCTGGGACACAATAAAAAGACCAAACCTAAGAATAATAGGGATAGAAGAAGGAGAAGAAGTACAGCTCAATGGTCCAGAAAATATATTTAATAAAATTATAGAAGAAAACTTTCCCAACCTTAAGAAAGATATTCCTTTGAAGGTCCAAGAAGCATACAGAACACCAAATCGACTGGATCAAAAAAAAACATCTCCTCGTCATATAATAATCAAAACACAAAACATACAGAATAAAGAAAGAATATTAAGAGCTGCAAAGGAAAAAGGTCAAGTTACCTATAAAGGTAAACCTATCAGACTTACACCTGATTTCTCTATGGAAACCATGAAAGCCAGAAGGTCCTGGATAGATATACTGCAGAAACTACGAGACCATGGATGCAAGCCCAGACTACTATACCCAGCCAAGCTTTCATTCACTATAAATGGAGAAAACAAAATTTTCCAGGATAAAAACAAATTTAAACAATACGTAGCCACAAATCCAGCCCTTCAGAAAGTAATTGAAGGAAAATCACAAACCAAGGAGTCCAACAATGCCCACAATAACTCAGACATCTAATGACCCTTCACCAGCACAACTTGAAGAAGGGAAACACACAAACTCTACTACCAAAAGAAGGAAAGAAAGAAAGAAAGGAAAAATGACCGGAGTTAACAACCACTGGTCATTAATATCACTTAATATCAATGGACTCAACTCACCTATAAAGAGGCACAGGCTAAGAGATTGGATACGAAAACAGGATCCAACATTCTGTTGCTTACAAGAAACACACCTCAACCACAAAGACAGACATCTACTCAAAGTAAAGGGCTGGGAAAAGGTTTATCAAGCAAATGGACCTAAGAAACAAGCAGGTGTGGCCATACTAATTTCTAAGAAAGTTGACTTCAAACTAAAATCAATCAAAAGAGATGGAGATGGACATTTTTTACTCATAACAGGAACAATTCACCAGGATGAAGTCTCAATCCTGAATATCTATGCCCCTAATATAAAAGCACCCACTTATGTAAAAGAAACGTTACTAAAACTCAAGGCAGTCATCAAACCACACACACTAATAGTAGGAGATTTCAACACTCCTCTCTCACCAATGGACAGGTCAATCAGACAGAAACCTAACAGAGAAATAAGAGGATTAAGGGAGGTAATGAATCAAATGGACTTAACAGACATCTATAGAACATTCCACTCAAATAAGAAAGAATATACCTTCTTCTCTGCAGCTCATGGAACCTTCTCGAAAATAGACCACATACTCGGTAACAAAGCAAACTTACACAGTTACAAAAAAATATCGGTAACCACCTGTGTCTTATCAGATCACCATGGATTAAAGTTAGAATTCAACAACAATGCTATCCCCAGAAAGCCTATGAACTCATGGAAATTGGACAGTCAACTACTGAACCACACCTGGATCAAGGAAGAAATAAAGAAAGAAATTAAAGTCTTTCTTGAATTCAATGAAAACGAAGACTCAACATACTCAAACCTATGGGACACTATGAAAGCAGTGCTAAGAGGAAAGTTCATAGCATTAAGTGCCCACATAAAGAAAACGGAGAAAGCACACATTGGAGACCTAATAGCCCACCTTAAAGCTTTAGAAAGAAAAGAAGCAGACTCACCTAGGAGAAGTAGAAGACTGGAAATAATCAAATTGAGGGCTGAAATCAACAAAATAGAAACACAGAAAACAATCCAAAGAATCAATGAAACAAAAAGCTGGTTCTTGGAGAAAATCAATAAGATTGATAAACCCCTATCCAAACTAATCAAACGGCGGAGAGAGAATACGCAAATTAACAAAATCAGAAACGAAAAGGGAGACATAACCACAGACACAGACGAAATTCAGAGAATCATTAGATCTTACTACAAAAACCTGTATGCCACAAAATTGGAAAATGTAAAAGAAATGGACACTTTTTTAGATAAGTACCATATACCAAAGTTAAACCAGGACCAGGTGAACAATCTAAATAGACCTGTTAGTCGCGAAGAATTAGAAGTTGTTATAAAAAACCTTCCCACCAAAAAAAGCCCAGGTCCAGACGGCTTTAATGCAGAATTCTACCAGAACTTCCAAGAAGACCTAATACCTATACTCCTTAATGTATTTCACAATATTGAAACAGAGAAGTCATTCCCAAATTCCTTTTATGAAGCTGAAGTTACTCTGATACCAAAACCACACAAAGACACAACCAAGAAAGAGAACTACAGGCCAATCTCACTCATGAACATCGACGCAAAAATACTCAATAAAATACTGGCAAACCGAATCCAAGAACACATTAGAAAAATTATCCATTATGATCAAGTAGGCTTCATCCCAGAGATGCAGGGCTGGTTCAACATACGAAAATCTATCAATGTAATCCATCATATAAATAATCTGAAAGAAAAAAACCATATGATCATTTCATTAGATGCGGAAAAAGCATTTGACAAAATTCAACATCCCTTTATGATAAAGGTCTTAGAGAGATTAGGAATACAAGGGTCGTTCCTAAATATAATAAAAGCAATTTATAGCAAGCCGTCAGCTAACATCAAATTAAATGGAGAGAAACTCAAAGCTATTCCACTAAAATCAGGAACACGACAAGGTTGTCCACTCTCTCCATACCTCTTTAATATAGTGCTTGAAATTCTAGCAATAGCAATAAGACAACATAAGGGGATCAAAGGGATTCAAATCGGAAAGGAAGAAGTTAAACTTTCATTATTTGCAGACGATATGATAGTGTACATAAGCGACCCCAAAAACTCCAGCAAAGAACTCCTTCAGCTGATAAACACCTTTAGTAGCGTTGCAGGATACAAGATCAATTCCAAAAAATCAGTTGCCCTCCTATACACAAAGGATAAGGAAGCAGAGATGGAAATCAGAGAAGCATCACCCTTCACGATAGCCACAAATAGCATAAAATATCTTGGGGTAACCCTAACCAAGGAAGTAAAGGATCTATTTGACAAGAACTTTAAGTCAATGAAGAAAGAAATTGAGGAGGATACCAGAAAATGGAAGGATCTCCCTTGCTCTTGGATAGGGAGGATCAACATAGTAAAAATGGCAATTCTACCAAGGGCAATTTATAGATTCAATGCAATCCCCATTAAAATCCCATCAAAATTCTTCACAGATCTTGAGAGGACAATAATCAACTTTATATGGAGAAACAAAAAACCCAGGATAGCCAAAACAATCTTATATAATAAAGGGTCGTCTGGAGGCATTACCATCCCTGACCTCAAACTCTATTACAGAGCCTCAGTATTGAAAACAGCTTGGTATTGGTATAAAAACAGAGAAGTTGATCAATGGAACCGAGTAGAAGACCCTGATTTCAACCCACAAACTTATGAACACCTAATTTTTGATAAAGGAGCTAAAAGTATTCAATGGAAAAAAGAGAGCATCTTCAACAAATGGTGCTGGCAGAACTGGTTGTCAACGTGTAGAAGAATGAAAATAGATCCATATCTATCACCATGCACAAAACTCAAGTCCAAATGGATTAAAGACCTCAATATTAGTCTGAACACACTGAACCTGATAGAAGAAAAAGTTGGAAGTACTCTACAACATATGGGTACAGGAGATCACTTCCTACGTTTATCCCCAGCAGCACAGACATTAAGGGCAACATTGAATAAATGGGACCTCCTGAAACTGAGTAGCTTCTGTAAAGCAAAGGACACTGTCACTAAGACAAAAAGGCAACCCACTGACTGGGAGAAGATCTTCACCAACCCTGCAACAGACAAAGGTCTGATCACCAAAATATATAAAGAACTCAAGAAACTAAACTTTAAAATGCTAATGAACCCAATAAAAAAATGGGGCACTGATCTGAACAGAGAATTCTCAACAGAAGAAATTCAAATGGCCAAAAGACACCTAAGGTCATGCTCAACCTCCTTAGCGATAAGGGAAATGCAAATTAAAACAACTTTGAGATACCATCTTACACCTGTCAGAATGGCTAAAATCAAGAACACCAATGATAGCCTTTGCTGGAGAGGTTGTGGAGAACGAGGCACACTCATTCATTGCTGGTGGGAATGCAAACTTGTGCAACCACTTTGGAAATCAGTGTGGCGATTTCTCAGGAAATTTGGGATCAACCTACCCCAAGATCCAGTAATACCACTATTGGGAATATACCCAAGAGATGCCACATCAAATGACAAAAGTATCTGTTCAACTATGTTCATAGCAGCATTGTTTGTAATAGCCAAAACCTGGAAACAACCTAGATGCCCTTCAATGGAGGAATGGATAAAGAAAGTGTGGAATATATACATATTAGAGTACTACTCAGCAGTAAAAAACAATGACTTCTCGAATTTTGCGTGCAAATGGATGGAAATAGAAAACACTATCCTGAGTGAGGTATCCCAGACCCAAAAAGAGGAACATGGGATGTACTCACTCATAATCGGTTTCTAGCCATAAATAAAAGATATTAAGCATATAATGTGTGATCCTATAGAAGTTAAATAAGAAAGTGAACCCAAAGAAAATCATATAGTCATCCGCATGGAGAGGGGGAAGTAGACAAGATTGCAGGGCAAAAACTGGGAACTTGCGGGTGAGGTGGCATGGGGCAAAGGGGAAATGGGATGAGAAATATGAGAAGGGGAGGATGGGAGGAGCTCGGGGGATTGGGATGGTTGGGATATAGGAAGGATGGATACGGGAGCAGCGAAGTATATATCCTATCTAAGGGAGCCATCTTAGGGCTGGCAAGAGACTTGACTCTAGAGGGGTTCGCAGGTGTCCAGGAATATGTCCCCAGCTGGTACCTTGGGCAACTAAGGAGAGGGAACCTGAAATGACCCTATCCTATACTGATGAATTTCTTGCATATCACCTTAGAACCTTCATCTGGCGATGGATCGAGGTAGAGACAGATTCTCAATTTGGAGCAACGGTCTGAGCTCTTAAGGTCCAAATGAGGAGCAGAAGGAGGGAGAACAAGAGCAAAAAAATCAGGACCACGAGGGATGCACCCACCCACTGTGACAGTGGAACTGATTTATTAGGAGCCCACCAAGGCCAGCTGGTCTGGGACTGAATAAGCATGGGTTGATTCCGGACTCTCTGAGCATGGCGGTCAATGAAGACTGATGAGAAGCCAAGGACAATGGCACTAGGTTTCAATCCTAATACATGAACTGGCTTTGTGGGAGCTTAGCCTGTTTAGAAGCTCACCTTCCTGGACGTAGATAGAAGACCTTCGTCTTCCCGCAGGGCAGAGAATTTGGACTGCTCTTCAGTATCGAGAGGGAGGGGGAATGGTGTGGGGGGAGGAGAAGAGGAGTGGGGATAGGGGGAGGGGAGTGGGGGGAGGGGGCAATATTTGGGAGGAGGGGAGGGAAATGGGAAACGGGGAGCAGGTGGAAATTTTAATTAAAAAAGAATAAAAAAATAAATAAAAGAAAAAAAAAAAAAAAGAAACAAAAATAAAAAAAAAAAAAAAAAAAAAAAATTAACCCATTTCTATTATTCTGTGTATTACCACGAGGCTCGTGGTTTAGCAGTAAAGTTCTTCCTGGCAGCTTGTGTCTTTCTCCTTTGGCAGCTACATGGTACCTCCCTGATTCTGTCTTCTTTTCTCCTCTATCTCTGCTTGAAATTCCTGCTTAGCTCTATTCTGCTCTGCCATAGGCCCAAAGCAGTTTCTTTATTAACCAATGGTAATAAAACATATTCACAGCATGCAAAGGGGAATCCCACATAACCTCAGGGACAATTAGAACCCATGTTTCCAATCATAGAGCCTCAGCAATATAAGTAAACACAAAGAGGCTTCTCTGAAGACCCAAGAACATCACTGGACAGCTAGCATAACTGCTCATAACTGAATCTGTCTCCTGTCTTGATTTTCTCTTCGTTTATGGGGATTCCCAAAAAAACTCAAATTCCACATCAGCCCCCAGATAGACTCTTACCTTCCTGAATGGGTACAACTTTCAGCATGGCAAGCTATTCCTCTGCTTTTTGATGAACAACGAGCAATCCTAAACTTTAAAGATCCAAATAACTATGCTAACCCATGAACTTTCAATAATACAGGAAACTCAGACTTCAAAGAGTCAGCTGCTGGGACATTACCTTCTAGATGGTGAACAAGCAGGGCCTAAAGTAAGGGACCACATTATAAGACTGACCATTCCCAATAAACCAGACAGAGAAAATCAAAAGGCACCTCTCCACTGCCCAAGAAAGGGTCCACACTGCGATTTAGCATTGTTCCTGATTCCTGTCATAACACAAAAGAAACACCACCACATCTGGAGTCCTTGATGTCCTGAAGATAAAGAAAAAGGGTGTTCTCTGATCTCTTGCAGCAGAAACCTAACAGGTCAGGTGACACTAACCGTGACTTCCAAATAGAGTCATCTACAGAAGGCGAAGTGACGTCAATCACATCATAAATGCAAAAAGAACCTGAGACACTGCTGCTGACAGCTCAAGTCGTTGTTATCGAGACGCCTGCTGACGTCAAAACCAATCCCTGTGCTAAGCTGGTCAGTGCTGAAGTCAGGCTGGGACTGGAGCCGCTCAGACTGCTGCCCCCTCCACCCTTGGCCACTACTCAGATCCAAGCAAC
Organism: Chionomys nivalis; assembly: GCF_950005125.1. Taxonomy (NCBI): domain Eukaryota; kingdom Metazoa; phylum Chordata; class Mammalia; order Rodentia; family Cricetidae; genus Chionomys; species Chionomys nivalis. The sequence goes on from NC_080086.1 coordinate 25,861,373, forward strand.
CTTCAGAGGCTCACACCTTTGGGTGGTGAATGATCCCAGGACTGACTGACCACCAGCCTCTCATAGAGGACTTTTATATCAACCTGTCTACCATTGCTGGGTGTAACACAGACTCTCCTTTGTGCTTTGAGGACCTTGCCTCGAAAAACCTAAATAAAATAAAATAAAAATCAGGAAGTGCAGAAATTTGTGATTCACCAGCAGCTTGCATGAGTTGCCGTCGGTCCCGGAGGGGCTTTTCAGAGAAACAACTGCCAGTTAAGCCTTGGTCCTGTAAGCCACTTCAAACACCCTGCCGATTGCCCCAGGCAGACTAAAGAGGTCCTTGTTGATGCCCTGAGGTAAATAGAGGCTTATCCAAATCCCCCCAGGAAGGTATGTGACAGCTGGGGCAGGGGAAAAGTACCAAGTCCTTCATTAGCCAGCCACACGTCCCTCACTAGCCGGCTTTCCCACCCCACCCTCCACCACTGTCCAGGCCTCAGCTACTCCGGACCCATGTAGTTTTTTCACAACCCACCACTTTTATACTTTTGGTTTTTCCCATTCTCCACCCCTCCCTATGTTATACCCAGTCCATGAGGACCCCAAAAGACCACCAGGGAGACCGACTCATCAAAATGCAAAAGCAAGGTTTATTGTGTGCGTGATTACAAGCCGGCATGGGCTTCAGCAGTGCAGCAGTGAGAGGAGGTACCCCACCCTTCTAGAGGGCACCGTTTAAAGGCAAAAACCAGAGAAGTTACATTAGCAGGGTGTGAGGTGATTGGTTCAATCCTGATTGGCTGGCATTTGTCTAGGGGTGTCCTGGTGAAAAGGGATGGGTGTGTGCTGGCAGGTGATCCTATCTACAACAGTTGGAAGGTTGGAACGTTAGGAATTTCCTTTGGATGGTCCATTCCTGGGTGGTGCAGGGGCAGTCTCAGTTTGTGGTCTTCCTCAGAACCAGGTATTGCCTTAAAGTAAACTGCTGAGGCTCAGGCCTCTTGTAGCAGCTGGGTCCTACACCTAGCCCCTGCCAAGGTTTTTCTCAGTTGGAGCCTCCTTCCTGCAGCCTTTTCCAAGTCCAAAATATCTCCTGTGTTTCCACAACCGCCTCTAGAGGCTCTGTGAGAACACCCAGGCCTTGTCGCCCTCAGCATCACTATCCACTGTGCGGCCTGAGGTCTGGAGATGAGCCCATCATAGACCCACTGTCTACTCCGCCTTTCCTATCTGCATCCACTTCCAGGCTCTGCCTTGGATGACATGGAAGCCTCTTCCTTTAACTGTCTATTACTAGAAACAGGACCAAGCGTGTGTCCAGTGGTCCTATGGGAAGGGCTTTCCCTGTACACCTCACAGTCCCTGCCCTAAACTGAAGGCAGCCCCAGCCAGATTTTCTGTAGCAGTTTTTACCTCAGTCTAGAGAGAGCATAGGGCTCTGCTCTGCCTGGCTGTCACCATGGCACAGGGAGGGTCTACTGTCCGTGCTTATTCTATACACACAGGCATTCTGTCAGAGCAACTCTGATAGGAATTGGGGGAAGTGACTCATCCCTCCCTCCCGCACACACTCATTTATTTACAAATTTGTATGGGGAGGGAGGAAAGCAACCAGGCCTGAGGATTGGATATTGAACAAGCTTCAAAGATCCCTCCCTAGCTTCCTGTGGACCAAGTCATCTCCAGTGCGACCAGACAGCAGGGAAGTGAGAAGGGAAAGGAGGCTGGAGGAGGATGGAAGGCCAGCCGCAGAGGGGACCATTGGAAGCCAGCTCTTCCTTGCTGCTCCAGAAGCCGGGGCCTGGAGAGGGATTCCAACCACAGAGAGGTGTTGTGTCCTTCTGGGGCTATGGTAGCAAGGCATCACAGACTGGGTTGTTTAAAGAAAATTGTGGGAGCCGGGCGGTGGTGGCCCACGCCTTCAATCCCAGCACTTGGGAGGCAGAGGCAGGTGGATCTCTGTGAGTTCGAGACCAGCCTGGTCAACAAGAGCTAGTTCCAGGACAGGCTCCAAAAACCACAGAGAAACCCTGTCTCGAAAAAGAAAAAAAAAATTGTGCTGTCTTGTGATTCTGGAGCCAAAGTCAGACATCAGAGTGTGGGCAGAGTAGTGTGGGCAGAAGGTGGCACAGGCAGAGGGTGAGAGGGTGGTACAGGCAGAGGGTGGTGTGGGCTGGGCAGAGGGTGGTGTGGGCTGGGCAGAGGGTGGTGTGGGCTGGGCAGAGGGTGGTGTGGGCAGAGGGTGGCATAGACAGAAGGTGGTATGGGCAGAGGGTGGCATGGCAGAGAGTGGCATAGACAGAGGATGGTGTGGGCAGAGGGTAGCATAGGCAGAGGGTGGTACAGGCAGAGAGTGGCATGGGCAGAGGGTGGTGTAGGAAGTGTTGAACCCTCCTGTGGCCTGTAATGGGGATGGAGCCAGTCTCGTCTTTCCTGGTTTCTGATTCTCTGCAGACAGTCTGAGCTGTCTTGTCAACAAATAGTTTCTAAGTTTGCCATGATCTCCCAACTATGCTGCTTCCTTATTTCCACATAAGTACGTTTATGAACTTTATAAAGCATACATGTGGTTCAGGGTGCAGTGGAAGCTGAGGTGAGAGGATCCTGTGCTCGGGCCCAGCTAGGGCTGCATTTTGAGACCATCTCAAAAACAAGGTAACATAAAAGGAGAGTGGTGTCTGAGCCTCCCTCTGCTCCCAGTGTGTGGCGCAGTGTGGCAACCAAGCTCCAGCTCCTGCCACAGTTCCGCCCTGCCATGGGGGGCCGCAATCATGCAAACCTTTCTCCCTAAAGAGAAAGGGGGGAAAAAAGAAGGAGCAGTAAAATAAAAGTAGTTTTAAAAAAACATTATAAACTTGGCAGTGATGGCACACGCCTTTAATTCCCAGCACTTGGGAGGCAGAGGCAGGCGGATCTCTGTGACTCTGAGGCCAGCCTGGTCTACAGAGTGAGTTCCAAGAGGAGAATCCCTGTCTTGAATGAATGAATGAACGAATGAAACCATTTAAACCATTTTTTAATTACACAGCACAGCGGCATTAAGTTTCACTATCCAGCTCCAGAATTTTCAGTCATGCCAACCCGGAACCCCGTATCTGTGCACGGAACCTTGGCTCCCTGTGCTCCACGGAGTCCCGAGTCCCTGCTAACCACTGTTGTTTTCTGTCACTTGGCTTTTCTAGGTCCACTTAACTGGAATTGTCCAGGACTTGTTCTTCTGTGTCTTCTCTTGGTAATTTCAATGTTTGTGTGCCTGTGGCATCTTTGGATAAGGACAGCAATCACGTGAGACTGGAGCCCAACCCGCTCCAGCGTGACCACATCTTAACAACCAGCTGTGTCTGCAACTGCCGGATTTCCAACTGAGTTCACAGTCTGATGCACTGGGGGTTAGGACCCCCACCATGAATACGGGGGATACAGCCCGACTCTAGCAGCCACGCCGACAGACAGCATAAGAAACAATATATGAGTACCTTTTTCTTTGTTGACCAGTAACACCTCCACCTCCACAACTCGTGCCTGCTAGCAGGGTCCATTGCCCTTGGCACATTTTTCCAGTCCAGCTAACTCACTGCTCAGGAAGAGAAGGGCAGGAATTGCTGGCAGGCATGCCAGCGCAGTCTCTGGCAAGCTTCCAGCACCAGTCCTGAGGCTTCAGTGTGTCCTGCCTGGCTAACAGGCAGCCACTCTGTCCTCTGAGGGACATCAAGTGCCTATCTACCCACCTACCAGGGCCTGAGCTGCCTGGGCTGGGAGGTTTTCTCCGCAAGCCCTTCCGGCCCTACAGAGTACCACTTCCTACGGTCCTCACATGGGAAATGACACTGTGGTACGGGCCTGGTTCTAGGAGAAAAAAAAATGGCCACTGCTCTGGAAGGTTTCATGGTAGTGGAAGGGGATGCACAAAAGGAAACAATTAAAATAAAAATGAAATGTATCATGAGACAGGTGATTTGGGGATCAAAGAAGAAGGAAATGCCTTGGAAGTTGTGGGCTGCGCAGAGGGCTAAAGAAGGGAGAGACCAGCCACGCAGATATGGGGAGAGAAAGATCCTGACTGAGGCAGTCACCTGCACCGGACCTGAGAGGAAGTGGCGTCCAGAGAGTGTTAGGGAAGGGAAAGTAAGCAGTGGGTGACAGAGTCTTAGACCCTAAGGATCTAACAATGGGTGTCGCCCTGAGAAATGGAGAACAAAAAGAATGAGGAACCTGTCTGGCATGCTTCAGGCTCTGGGTTCGAAAAACGAGGATCCAGTGCCCTAGAGCCATCTTCCAGGGGCGGTCCCCAGGAAGCACTCTACTGACGGTGAGATTCACACTAAAGAGACCTTGGTTAAGAAAGTGCTTTGCGGCCCCACTGTGAGGAGCTGGGTCCTGGAGTCAGGGCCCCACATAATGCCCACTGCAGCAGCGGGCTTCTCTGATCCCATGCTCCTACAGTGAGGAGCATCTCTGATGACAGTTGACAGGAGAGCCAACCTGGTTTACACAGCAACAGACAACAAAAGACCCTGTCTTGAGCAAGGTGGCCGGAAGGATCTACAAGGTTGTTCTCCAATGTCTATGTACCTGTCATGGTATAAACCCCTACAAGTGTGCGCTCTCTCTCTCTCTAAAAAAAAAAAAAAGACACTAGAACAGAGTAGGCTTAGAGGACGATAAGTGTAGAGAAATACAATTCTCACCTTTAAGAGTCATTTTCTCAGCCGGGCGGTGGTGGCACACACCTTTAATCCCAGCACTCGGGAGGCAGAGGCAGGCGGATCTCTGTGAGTTCGAGACCAGCCTGGTCTACAAGAGCTAGTTCCAGGACAGGCTCCAAAGCCACAAAGAAACCCTGTCTCGAAAAACCAAAAAAAAAAAAAAAAAAAAAAAAAAGAGTCATTTTCTCAGCCAGGTGGTAATGGCACACTTTTAATCCCAGCACTCACTTGGGAGGCAGAGGCAGGAGGAGCTCTGTGAGTTCAAGGCCAGCCTGGTTTATAAAGTGAGTTCCAGGACAGCCAGCTCTGTTACACAAAGAAATCCTATCTCAAAAAAAAAAAAAAAAAAAGTTCTCTGCCAGGACTAGATTGGGGGCGGGGGAGATCTTCCTTGATTGACTGTTCCTCTTTAAATGTAAGCTGAGAAGGAAACCTCATGTGTCTTCAGGTGAGTCACTTTGACTCAGAACACAGGCAATCACAACTAACTCCATCCACAGACAGGATAGAGGGTATGTGTATATACCACACACATCACAAGTGTGTGTGTGTGTGTGTGTGTGTGTGTGTGTGTGTGTGTGTGTGTGTGTGAGAGAGAGAGGGGGGGGGAGGGAGAGGAGCAGGGAGGAGGTACCTACAAGCGGATCACACAAGTCACAGAGGCAAAAAGGTGGCAGGAGAAATGTGGGCAGAGCCACATAGATGCTGTGGGGTGGGCACATTCCTGTGGCTCAAGGATTGGGGACAACAATCTGGCCAAGTTCATGCCAAGAGGGGCGCTCGTGGGATGGAGCGGGGCCAGAGCTAAAAATACAATGATATTTCTGTGCCCTGCAAGAGCGTTAGTGTCTGTGGGGTTTGTGTGGTGGGAAGTAGGGCTTTGAGGAAGGGTGGCCAGCCTCAGGGAGGAGCTAAAGTGAAGGCTGGCCTGCAGCAGAAAAGATTCCAGACAATTAAGGCAGGCCTAACCCCAGAGGTCCGTGTCCTGCACCCCTGGAGCAGTAGGGAGGGTGTGACAACCCCCTCCCCAGGGAACAGGTAAGGAGCCTAGAAGGTATGGCTGTGGGAGGGGGGTACTTTCCATACTGATCCACAAAGGTGTTTCAATTCTTTTCCAACAGATTATTAAAATAGAGTTCAAAAAAAAAAAAAAAAAACTCCCAATCCTGGGGCCACCCAGGAAGGAATTAGCAGAGTTGGAATTGGGCCCCCATCTCTGCCTCCCCGCAGCAGGCTCCCTGGAGGTGGCCCCAGAGGGCAGGATATGGCAGGCTTCCAGGCAAGAAGGGAACATTGCTACTCAGTAAGTCTACCCAGCAGTAAAGGCCTAGCTCAAAGAGCAGGGAGCTCACAAATGTAGGCTTCCGAGGAATGCCTAAGGCCTGCACCGCTCTGGGAGCCCACATTTTTGAGGAGAAACACAGAAGCCTGTGGTATTCAACAGTGTCCTTGAAATGACCTTCATGTAAGGAGTCCCACTCCAGAAAGGGCAGCACCAGCCCCTTGTGGATCTTGCCTGCTCACAGAGCAGCCACTACCCCGGACAGCACTCCCAAGACACAGGACACAGGGACCAGTCCTTACATTGCCTGCCAGTGTCTAGGCAAAGGGCCCCTCAGAAGGGAATCAAGCACACCAGACAAGAAGGAGGGTTGTGAAAACCCAAGGCCTGGTTCACAGGTTGCTTCCTGGATCCCTCAGACGTCAAAAGAGAGGACAGTGAGGCCCACAGAACTCAGAGAAAAAACCATTACAGCCACTCACTGTGCACATAACAGAGCGAAAGTCACCCTTTCTTGAACATTTATGGTATATCTACACACTCAGCTGAATGTTTAGCATATGTTATCTGATCTCATCTTCAGAGCAACCCTGTGAACCAAGTGTTCTTCCTATTTCCCTTTTGCAAGTAAAACAGACTCACACGGTGACATAAGTCACCCAAAATTGCACAAGTGGCATGTGGCTAGGTCTGGATTCCAGCCCAGATCCTCCAGACTCCAGACCCCATGTGTAACCATGAGGAACCAATACTTCTGCAATCTCCCTAGTGATAGCGTTAGATCTCCAACGTAGAACGTATAGGTTTCAATGTTCCCGTGATGGATTCCCACAAATCTAGCACATATATTTATCTATATTGCACTTGAGGTCAGATCTGACACATGGGTCTTACTGCGACGAGATGGGTGGGCAGGGCTGCCTTCTTTTTAGCATCTGCGGGAAATAGTTCATTACCTTGCATTTTCTGCTTCCGAAAGCTACCAAATTCTTTGGCTTATAGCCTCTCTCTTTAGCTGCGAAGCCATCATAATCCGGTCTCGCTGACTCTGTATCACAGTTCTCTCCGAAGACACTCTTCTTTAACCTGTGGGGTTAGAGACCATTTGAACAATTCAAACGAATCACTCTCATTGCAAGGCATTTAGCCTTAGGTGAATCTACAAAGTCCTCTTTGCTATGCTATATAACATTTCTCGGGTACCATAGGATGTGTATATATCGGGGATCCTTTAGTGTATGAGTGTGCATGTGAATGTGTACGCATGCAGGTGCATGTGTATGTGTGCATGTGTGTTTTCATGTTTATATGCACAAATGAGGGAAAGAATACATGCAGGTGAGTACATGTGTGTGCATGTGTGTGTTCATGTTTATGTGCACAAGTGAAGGAAAGAGTGCATGCAGGTGGGTGCATGTGTGTGCATATGTGTTTTCATGTTTATGTACATGAGTGAAGGAAAGTGTGTGCAGGTGAGTACATGCGTGTACAAGTGTGTTTTCATGTTTATGTGCACAAGTGAAGGAAAGAGTGCATGCAGGTGGGTACATGTGTGTGCATGTGTGTTTTCATGTTTATGTGCACGAGTGAAGGAAAGAGTACATGCAGGTGGGTACATGCATGTAGAGGCCAGAAGCCAACATCAAGTTGTGTGACTTTTTTGGGAAGATGTGAACAAACCAACCCAGACAGAGCACTGACAACAAACCAAAGAAACAATTCCACCTATTACTGAGAAGTATCCTTACTTTTTAATGATGTGAATCAACAAATTATTTAAAGATTAAATATAGAAGCAAATACGAAGCTAAAGCTAAACAGAGTGTTAGCTTCTCAAGGGACCCCAAAGGCTAGTGGGTGAAGGATGGCATCCAGAAATAGGAATTCCGGGGTGGATACAGCATGGAATGGGAAAGCAGCAACACCTATCAAAGCCTCGGGTGGAATGCAAGTTGGGGTACCCAGGGGTCTGGCATTCTGTTTTCCTCGCTTGCTTGGAAAAGATGGGTGGGAAAGTGGGGGAGTTGCCAGCAGAGTTGCCCAAGCAGCTGGAAGACTCCCCAAAGCCTAGGACACTGAGATCCTTCTTAACGGGCAGGGTGGGAAGAAACTACAGGACTCACCCACTGCCAAATAGAGCTGTAAAATCATCCTAGACACAGAATGAGAGTAGACAAGAGAGGACACTGGAGATGGATAAACACAAAGTCAAAGGAGCAGAGAAGAAGAAAGAAGAAGAAGAGGAAGAGGAAGAAGAGGAAGAGGAAGAAGAAGAAAAGAGGAGGAGGAGGAGAAGAAAATAAAAGAGGGTTGAATGGGTGAATGAGTTTCTTGAAGGACATTAGACAGTTGATGACGAGAGGGAGAGAGGATTATGGCACCAGCTGAGCCTGGCCCTGTCTGGCTTCTCTCAGCTTTCTGCCAGGTATGCCATCCTTCCCTGCCTCCTATGCCCCCGCCATCCAAAGCAGGGCCACGCCAGAGTCCACGCCATACTGTTTGGAGCTACTGTGTAGCTATGTCCTCCTAAGCAGAAGAGGGAAGCTCCTAAGTCCCTGGATGGAGCAGACACTTACAAAGCTCAGAAAACGTGTCACAGGGCTTCACCCCGCGCTCACACAGGCTCTTGTGGGAGGAAGGAGACTTCTGCATGGAACGTCCTGCAGGTTGCACAGGTGACTGCAGTTATACAGCTTCCAGAGAATCGTCACCCATGCTGTGCTGCCTTTCAGTCTACCCCTCTGCCCCTCCACTCCTGTAAGTAACCCCAATAAACTCGCTGGCTCACCTAGTTCTACTCGCACGGGCTGTTTCTTTGGTCTGTTGCTGGTGCCTGGACAAGTCACACAACAGGGTACTAAACTGTGTGCTAAGGAAAATGTTGTCTTCATGAGTAGTGTCCTGGTTGGGTTTTTGTCAGCGTGACACAAGCTTTGGTTACCTGGAAGAAAAACCTCAGTTGAAAAAGAAAAAGGCCCCAGAGGAAAACGGGAAAGTGTTGGAATTATATTAGTCTCAAGAAAAAAAGGAAAAAAGAAGGAAGGAGGGAGGGAGGGAAGGAGGGAGGAAAAAAGGAAGGAGGGAGGGAGGGAAGAAAAAAGGAATTGGGGAGGGAGGGAAGGAAGGAAGAAAGGAAGAGCCTCCATGACACATAGGCAAGTCTGTAGAGCATTTTGTTGATGAATGATTGATTTGGGCAGTGCCACTGCTGAGCAGGTGGTCCTGTGTCGCGGCCCCCCTCGTCCAGCAAGGATGACGCGACCACCGGAGCTCTTCTCACTGCAGTTTTATTCAGGACCTTTTGACAATTGTAAAATCTCTCTCTCTCCTGGGCAAACCTCTCCCAGCCCTTAAGAAGGCATGGGCAACCAACCCCGGATTGCCAGGTGGGCACTGCCCATAGGTCCACGCATATGCAAGCAGCTGACAATCATTGCGTGATAATAGCATAAGTCAGGCCTAGTTGATATTAGGAGTTGATTATCACAGAGAGCACTCGCTTTCGGGATCGCGGAGGGCGGGAGCCAGCACCATCAGGTGCGACTCCACGCAGCTCTCTACACATAGCCATCAGGTGTGACGCCACACGGCTCTCTACAGTCCTGAGTGGTATCAAAGCAGGCTGAGCATCACGGGAATCAAGTCAGTCAGCAACGAGCCTCCGTGGCCTTTGTTTCAGTTCCTGCCCTGACTTCCCTTCATGATGGACTAGAGGGGCTATAAGCTATAGGCTGAAATAAACCCTTACCTCCCCAAGTTGCTTTTGGTCATGGTGTTTTTATTAGAGCAACAGAAACTTAATTAAACAAACAGAAAATAAAAACAAGGGCACTAGAAAGATGGCTCAGTTGTTGAGAGTCCTGGCTATTCTTTCAGGGGACCTGGGTTTGGTTCCTAGGCTCACAACAACCTGTAACTCTAGTTTCAGAGGATTTAACGCCTTCTTCTTGCCTCCTCGGGCACTGAGGCAAAATACTCACACACACACACAAATAAAATCTAAAACAAGAAAGTAAAAAAGAAACCTAACTAAGACAAACAAGTGCCTTGTCGTGTTGATAAAAAAAAAAAAACTGACAAATCCAGTATTTGTTCATTTCTGCAAGAAAAGGCACCCAATCAAGCGAGAGCTGAATGGCATGCTGTATGCCAAGGGGAGATGCTGAGCGGCATAGTGCTAACAGCTAACTCCCCAGATGCCCTGCTAACCAAGTTCCCAATGTTGGCCCTGCCCTCAGAGGGGAGTGCTGCTGGAGGACCAAGGGTTTACCGGGGACAGAAAAGTTATCACACACACACACACACGTAGACCGCCTTGGCGAGTTACTCTGTCTAGGGTCTGTAACCCACCTGGCTGGTCAGTTATTCCAGGGTCACGGAGAGGTACCACCTGAGAGACATGGGCTGATGAGAGGAAGGAGGCTAGGCAGATTTGTCGAAGCCTCCATTTATTAGAGTCATGGTTGCAGCTTATATAGCCCCTGGATGAGGAGCTTGGGGGCCTGGGGCACGGGATCTTGCCACGTGGTCCAAGCCGGTCACGAGGTCGTTGGCCAGGAGGTTACAATCGGTCAGGTCACGATTCCTTGGTCAGGAAGTCACAAGTTGACACACCTAGTTCTCTGGATAGTTAGAATGTGAGGCAGGTTCCACTAACAGATAGCTCTCTATTAACAGTTAATTTGGGTGTGGGATAGGCTTTGTCAATAAAACAATTCTCAATACAATTGGGAAGTGGAGCCCTCTGCAAACTTCTCAGGGCAATGCTCCCTATAATAATTTTGGGGGGGACATGACTACTGACACACACACACACACACACACATGCGCATACACGCACGCTCACATACACGCTCACGTGCACACAAGAGACATAGGGCCGAAGGTGGCACGGCAGGAACAGAGCCCAGCAAGTCACCCAGAGGAGTCTAGGGAATGCAAAACCCTGAAGGCCACACAGGGACTCGGACTGGACTTTGGAACATAAAGACATCAGTGAGGGGAAAAATGGGTGACATCAGAGCAAATTCTACAGCCTAGTCAACAGCACTGTGCTGGATCTGTGTCCATGGTTTTTTATCAATATGCCACAGTTGTGTTAACTTTAGGAAGGGCACTCTGTAATCCCTGCAGCTTTTCTGTAAGCCTGAAATTATGGTGAAACAAGAGTTTAGTGAGAAAAGTGGGGGAGAGGGAGCCATGGTATTATATAAGGCACCAGAAGAGGGAAACTTGGGTGACAGGCAACAGCAGAAGCCAGCTCAGGGGCCTCTATGTCATAAGATAGAGTCCAGACTTGAGTGTCTCCTGGCAGTGACTCCATGACAATAATATACAAGTCCAGTGGACATTCATGACAGTTCCTTTCTGTCAAGTTCATCATGACTTCATTTCATTTCCCGTATCTGCCTAAACTCAGACTCTAAGGTCCACACTCACACACACACACACACACACACACACACAGCCCATCCTAGACACAGTTGGGGAACACAAGTTCCCCTTCAAGGAACTTCTTGTCCCTGAGACACAAGGACAGTGTCAACAAAACAGTTAGTGGTTTTTCTTGCCCTTTGGTAGAACCTCCACAAGGCAGACTCCACGGAGCAGAAGTGGGAGGTGCCCCCTCCGCTGTTCCCAGCATGCCCCAGCTCTTGGGTTGTGGCTTCAGGCTACTCAAGGTCAGTCAAGTGTTGTGTGTTCCCACATCCCCGCTGCCCTTTGCCACACTAATTCTGCCCTCACTATTTTGCGTTCCGGTTGGGTGGCAGACTCCTTTTAAGTAGAATGTGGGCCCTGCCTGTGCCTGTAACCCCACAGGGCCTGGCGCTCAGTGAACATGTGAGGTAGATGAATGGTGAACATGAACCAACACGCTCTGAATGGCGATGCTCAGGAGACCAAACTCGCTCTGCGGAGAGCAAACATGTTCCTCTTGCCAGAAGTCCAGGACTCCAAGGCTTGAGGCCATTTATCCCAATGTAACACCCCAGCCACCACACCTTAGCCGGAGAGTCGGGTTCACAGTTAGGTAAGAGCACTTGCTGCTCTTTCTAGACGACCTGAGTTCAGATCCCAGCAACTGTGTCAGGAGGCTCTCGAGTACCCGTATCTCTGGCTAAAGCAAGAGGTAATGAGAGTTACAAGTTGTCTTTATTACGGGGATACAAAGGAAATAGGATTCAAAGGGAAACACAGACTCACAGAATACCAGACAAGATGGAAGCCTCCATGCCCCACCACTCTGCCCAGGGAGATGTGAACAACTGTACAAGCTTGCTTCGGCTCTGACCTCCCAAGAGAGTGAGCCAGACCCTTCCTCTCCCTTATAAGCAATCAAGTCTGCATACAGAAGCCACGCCCTAATGCTGGTACCCAAAAAGCTATGGGTGAAAAGGAGTTCTCACAACATCTGGCTCCAGAGAATCCAGTGCCCTATTCTGGGCCCTGTGAGCACTCACACACAGGGCACACACACATACACATAAGTAAAAAGTAAAGTTTAAAGGGTCTTTGTTATGTCTTCGGTTTACAGAGCACTTCTGCATCCAAGGGCTCATTTGGTTCTCACCGATCACACAGGAATATCAGCCCACTTTATGGATAAGGAAATGGAGTCTCAGAAAAGCAAAGCAATTTTCCTAGGTTGTCATAGCAACCAGGTGAATGCCCTGGAGTATAGACCTGTGACTGCTAATATTTTCCTTCTTTTCTTCCTTCCTATAAAAGAAACACGCATGCACGCACACACACACACACACACACACACACACACACCAGAGTCTCTTCTGCTGAATCCAGAAGTACCCTGAAGAGAAGCTGCTGGTATTACCTGCAGTCACCATTGCCTCCCACTAAGGCAAGGGCAGGTACCCCAGGGTTCCCACACACCTACCCATCTTTCATGGTATGGAAAGAGCTGTGATCTCCATGCTACTGTGGAAGGATCAGCTTAGGAGGGACAGACAAAGACAAAACCAATATTCAAACTCACATGAGAATCGATTTGCAGGTAACCTCAAGCTAGCATAATCCCAGGTCGCCACCTGTAGCCAACTTCCTCACCCTCTACTATTAAAGGACCAAATAGTGAAGGGGGCCAGGTACAGCATCCCCATAAACACAGATATCCCAGAGGTCAAGCTGGCCCAGCAGGAGCAACACAGAGAGACCTCCTTTCAGTCAATCAATAGGAAAAAAGGCACCAAGCGGTGCCAGGAATAACAAACACATCGGCTCACCCTGGAGACAGTCTTCTAGCCCGAGGCTCTGGGGTTGGGCTATCTGAGTATATTCAAATCCAGGTTTCCTCAAAAGTTAATAAACCTTTGTGACTTGTTTGCTTTGCTTACAGGTGATGATAAGACCTCAACCGCAGAGGGCATCTGCATATTAAATGGTCTCCTCAATATCAGTGAGAATCACACCCAAAGTGTAACAGACACCCAGCCTTGTTTAGTTCTAGAGGCTTGTTTTCTGCATTCTGAAACTGAGCTGAGGGTCAAGGTTGGGAGCTTTTGTTTGTTTTGTAAATGCTCAAGGAGTAACATTACAGCCCAGACTGGATCTTTGAGGAGTCTAGTCAAAAGAAACAAGTAGCCAGGCGGTGGTGGTGCACGCCTTTAATCCCAGCACTTGGGAGGCAGGCAGAGGCAGGCGGATCTCTGTGAGTTCGAGACCAGCCTGGTCTACAGAGTTCCAGGACAGGCTCCAAAACCACAGAGAAACCCTGTCTCAAAAAAACAAAAACAAAAAACAAAACAAAACAAAAAAAAAAAAGACTGAGGCTGAGGCAAGAGGTTGGTGCTGGGTTCTGGGACTAGCCTGGGCTACAAACTAAGTTCCAGGTCAACATGGGTTAAAGATAAAGAATCTTGTCTCAAAAAAATTAATAAAGGGCCAGTCATGGTGGCATACTCCTTTAATCCCAGCACTTGGGAGGCAGAAGCAGGCAGAACTCCCTGAGTTTGAGGGCAGCCTGGTCTACACAGACTATGTACTTAAACCCTGTTTTTAAAAAATAATAATAAAATAAAAAATAAGACAGAAATCACCACAGGAATATGCTATGAGAGTGGACTTAAGCAACCTTTGATGGCGACAATGTAAAAGTAATGGCTCAGCTAGCCTCAGAGAGGGCTAAGCTGAAATGGCGAAAGCCCAGGAACTGGGGCTGGGGAAGGTGGTGAGGAACCCAGACATGGGGGTGCATGAGACACCCTGAAAGAGCGAGCAGAATTGTAGATAGTGATGCAGAAGGGAGAGCAAAAAGCTCTCCTGTCCATCTTAGATCCAGGACATCAGGTTCTTGTACATTCAATATTTACTATACGACAACTTTGTGCCCGACCTGGTCAAAGCACATAAGCTACACCAAGAATGGCCAAGGCATCCTACTTTATGGAGCTGACGTTTTAGCTGGAATAGTAGAGAAGATGATACACACTCCTGGACCGCTCCATTTTATAAGAAGATATTACCGAAAACTCACTCAGAGGTAGTAACAGGACTGGGAAGTCTTCAAACGGGAAAAATGAGCAAGGAAAGGTGAGGCGAGCTTCACAGCAAATGGACGGTGTTTTTCACTGGTTTTCTTCATAGCACCCCACTTCTAAGGGGGAAATCCTGAGACACAATTTGTCTTGCTGAGCAAGAGGGCGGAGCATAGAGGGATACAAGTTGGAAGGCCCAGCAAGAGCTAATTGCTCTGCACGGACACGTGCGAAGGACAGTCACAAGTGAAGAGGACAGTCACGAGGCTGAGAGGGGCTGGGTGTGGGGCGGGAGTCAAGGTTGTCTGCAGGAAACAGTATTTTAGAAGCAAGAGATATTCAAAGGGTGTTTCTGGGTTTCTGTGGGGTTTTGTTGGTGGTGGTGGTGGTGGTGGTGGTGGTTTTTTGGGACAGGGTTTCTCTGTATATCTTTGACTGTTCTGGAACTCAATCTGTAGACCAGACTGGCCTCCTACTCAGAGATCTACCTCCCACCACCTCCCAAGTACAGGGATTCAAGGCGCTCCACCACAGCTGTCTGTCCTTCACATACTAAGATTACAAGTCAATCTGAGAAGCGTTTAACAGAGTGCTAGGGACCCAAACTCTGGTCCTCAGCAGTTGTGTGACAAGTGAGCTATCCCCCCAGCCCCTCATCACTGCATGGTAGCCAGCACACAAAACGATGAGTTTTGCCGTGCGTGGTGTTTTCTTACATACGTACCCGCTATTACACTGTTCACACTGACTGTGTCCATCTCCTTCCTCAGCCCTTTCTCCCATCTAGCCGCACACTATTAGACAGTTCCCAGGTTTGCACGCCATCCTTGCACAGGGCCAAGCTGATCTTCTCTGTACCTTTCCAGGTTTTAGCATCTGGCAGCTGACTGTAAGGACCAAAAGGAATTTTTAGAGTGCTTGCATCTGAAACCCCCTCACTCACCCTACCCATGAAAGCTTGATCAAAACCACACCATACATGAATGGACTTTGTGCTGAGTGTGTGTGTTCAGTGTAACAAAAACAGTTACGGATGAGGACAGAGCGCTCTCCTGGGTGCCATCTGGTGAGGTGTGCAGACTGGAAAAGCCAGGGAACAGTGAGCCAGGACAGTGGGGAGGAGAGTGCCAACTTCTGAGGGTGTGGCCCCATTACGGGAGACAACAAGAGCGAGGAAAGATGAGGAACCAATGCTGAGTCAGAATCACAAAGCCTGAGGTCTTACCTTCACCTCGAACACTAGGCCGTTTGGACCTGGTTCCTAGGATGGTTTAGTCTTTTCATCTCAACTGGGTCTGGAATCACTGAGGATGGGCTGCTGGGCACACCTGGGAGGGCTGTCTTAACCAGGTAGCAGCGCTGATGAGGGAGACCCAAGGGCGACACTTTGCTGCTTGCCCCATTGCCTTCACATCTCCTTAGCAAGTCGACTCTGCCACTACCGTCACTGCTGTTGCCGCTGTTTCCCTCCCCTGATGCCAACTTCATCGGGCTTCCAGTGTGGACTGAAGACCAGTCCCTCTCCAAGAACCCTCCAGGCCTGTGGGGATAGCTAGTCAAATCACGTAGGGTAAGCCATCTCAGCAAATCCTTTAATATAAACTCAGTCTATAGCTTCCACTCCTCTCAAGAGCCCTGACTGCTGCAGTTCTTCGTTGGGTAGTGCCCGAGATGCCCACTGGCAGCAACAAGAGAGACACTAGTAAGCAAAACCCCTAATCACCCAGCAGGTAAGAGGCTAAGGACAAAGGGGCGAGTCAGAGGCAAGGCGGGGCTTGGGTACGGAATGAAAGGAAGACAGAAGAGAAAATTCATTTTGCATGTAGGGTGTAGGATCCCACTGATTTTACACTCGGGTCACAATGTTTATTTTTAATAGCTGTGTCCATTTCCCTCTGCTACTGTAATAAATTATGACAAATGTAGTGGCTTAAAATAATGCATTTAATTACCTTACCATTCCAGAGGCCAGAGGTCTAAAGTAAGCGGGCAGTGGTATACTTGTTCTTGCTGACAGTTGTGAGGGAGAATTCATTTCCTCACCTGGCCAAGCTTCCAGAGGCATCCCGTGTTCCTTGGCACACGGCCACACATCGTCCCAATCTGGGCTTCTGTCCTCACCTCTCATCCTCCGGTTAGGAAACTCCTACCTCTTTTCTGTAAGAACTCTGATGGAATGGAGAGCTGGCTCAGCAGTTTAGGGCACTGTCTTGTAACTATGCTTCATAGAACCTAGGTTCAAGTCCCAGCACCCGTATGACGGACGGCTTTCAACTGTCCATAACTCCAGTTGTTGGGACTCTGACCCTCTCTTCTGTCCTCCGTGGGCACCCAGCGCGCATGTGGTGCAGAGACTACACATGCCAGAACACTCATCACTCACACACATAAATACAATGATGTCCTTTTAAGGAGAGAACTCTTTGCAAACCTGGGGACGTGGCACACTACTGAAATTCCAGGGCTCAGGTCAGATGTGGTCACGCACACCTTTGATCCCAGCACCCAGGAGGAAGAGATAAAATGGTCTCTGTGTGTTGGAGGCCAGTCTGATCTACATAGTGAGTTCTAGAACATCCAGGACTACGTAAAGAGACCTTGTCTCAACAAGAGAGAGAGAGAGAGAGAGAGAGAGAGAGAGAGAGAGAGAGAGAGAGATTCCAAACTCCAATACTCAAGAAGATGAGGCAGAGGATCTAGAGTTCAAGACCAGCCTGGGCTACTTAATGAGATCCTGTCAAAAACAAAAGCAAACAGCAAAGCCCTCTTTTGGTCACAAAGTTCTACCACAATAATCCCTGTTTCAAGATCCTTTAACTTAATCCATCTACAGAGTCTCTTATGCTAGGCATGGTGGTATGGCCACAAGCTTCGGGAACTAAGATGGGACGCATTTGGATTGCTGAACAAATACGATGACTTGAACGAACAGAGCAGTGAACTAAACAAGGGAAATGGTGAGAGTCTGAGTAGCCCACAGGAGAGCCGAGACACTGCAGGCCAACGCCCAAGTGTGGCATAGCTCCCTGAGCTCATGCCAGAAATGTCTACCATGGGCACAGAAGGCCAGCAAGCGATGGAAATTAATCAAGGCAAACTTCTTTTTAAATATGTATCTTAATTTTTATTCTGGGTATGCATATAGATCTAGGCACCGTGTGAATGCCTGGTACCCACAAAGGCCAGAAGAGGGTATCAGATCCCCTGGAACTGGAGTTACAGATGGTTGTGAGCTGCCATGTGGGTGCTGGGAATTAAACCCAGGTCCTCTGGTAGAGTAGTCAGTGCTCCTAACTGCTGAGCCCCACTCCCATCCCCAGATTGAGTGTCCTTTGAAGGTGGTCACCACCAACATGTGTACCAACACAGAAATACAGTGACAGCAGACATGTCCCACCAGGCAATCCATGAGACTAGAGTATTTGCAGAAGGCTCGCATACCTGCCTTTAGAAAAAGGGCAGCAGCCGAACATTCTGGTAGTAAAAGCAAAAAAAAAAAAAACCCAAATGGTTGCTGGCACAGGAGGAGGCTCCTGGCAGGGAGAAGAATCTTGCCTGTAACTGCGCATTCTGGTGCCCACACCTGGGCTGGAAGGGTGAGTAGTCTCTGAGACACGAGGAAGCGAAAGTCCGGCTTGGTCGGATGTGTTTAAATTTTACCACTAGGGGGAGTACAAGAGCCAACATGGACCCCTGAGTTGAGGGGGTTTTCCTGAAACAGGATACCCCCAGGAAAGGCAGAAAAAGTTTCCTCAGTCCCAACTCCAAAAAAGTTGGAAGGCTTGGCTGCCACCATGTGATCTCTGACTCAGGGCTTACCCACATTTTCCTCTTCTAGTTAAAGCAAACCACGTTTTTTCCATCCCTCCCTTTTCCTGGTTGCCTATAGCACTGAGGTCCTGTAACAAACACTCTTAAGCCCAGAATGAACGTCACTGTACCATACAGGGTCCAAGGACAGGAGCTGACCTGTCCAACTAAGCCATAGAGTAGGGACGAGATGTGGATCTCCTCACTCCAGGTCCAATTCTCTCATATAAGGCTACCACACTGAGTGGCACTGGGCTTTCAGGCAGGGGCGTTTCCAGTTCAAGGCCAGACTGAGATTCTGCAAGAAAAAGAAAGAAAGAAAGAAAGAAAGAAAGAAAGAAAGAAAGAAAGAAAGAAAGAAAGAAAGGAAGAAAGAAAGAAAGAAAGAAAGAAAGAAAGAAAGAAAGAAAGAAAACTCTGGTTATATGTAATGGAGTTCTTAAGCTGTTCCACGGGTATAATAATAGTGATGGCAATGGGGTGGGGAACGAAGGTGGGGACTACCTCCTTCAGCACTCACTGTTACCCAAAGTAGCTTCTGTTGAAGATGGAAATGTTTGCTGAACCCCGCTCTCCCATGGCAGGAGGGGGTACAAAGAGATAAAGCCTTTTCTTTAGACCTATTCTCCCAAAATGGATGGAGTTCCCCTGGAAGAAGGAGGCGTTGTTTCTCTAGCCTATCCCCGTCCCTGGTTGTGACACACGTCCTAACGGAGCCATCCTCAGACAGTTACTAAATCAGCAGAGCACTGTTGACATCCACCCTCCTGGCAGGAGACTCAAGTTAGGCTCTGCCTCTCCTTCCCTGTCCTCCACCCAGCTCCCCACTGCGGGTAGCTTCCCCCACCCCTGCCCCGACACAGACAGCTGCCGTGTTTTTGTTTCTGTGCCTTCACACACAGTTCCCCCGACCCCTGGCTTCCACCACGCCCCCAAGCTTAGGGGGCTGTCGACTGACTTAGGGACATCCGTGGAATTGCCCATTAGGGTCTCTTACACCATGTATCCATGGATAGAGGTGACTTCGTGGTGTTACACTTGGTAAGATGTAGTAAGACCTAAGGAAATTAAGAACAAATGAAACAAGCCCTTAGAGGTATATCTGTCTCCAGCTCAGACCCCCCACCTCTGGCTCCCACCAAGTCTCCTGAGCCTCCATCTGGAACCCCACAGTTCATCCACTCATCCTCAGGAGTTCTCTCCCCAGACCATGGGGGGGGCCCAAGTCCCAACTTTGCCAGGCTTCCCTGACTGTAACTTTCACTTTGGGATAGATAGTTGGGATACTCATCCTAAAAATGGAAGATCAAGGGTCTCTCCTCAGAGCTCTCAGAAACCCCTAAATTTCACACCACATCCCACCTGAGTCTCCTGCCCATCACGGTCCCTCACTTCTAAGCGGCTTCGGAGAAGAAAGAGGAGAAAGTCTGCTGCTTTCAACTCCTGCCCCCAGCGAAGAACCTTACTAAAGTGGACTGCGAAAAAAAAATCGTTTTAAGTGGATCGATTAATGAAACCTGTCCGCTGATAATAACGAAGTGGGAGCTGTCTGTGCTAACAGAGGCTGGTTTGGCTACCCGAAAAACTGTCTTTGTTTGGGTGTTTTGTTTTTGGAGACAGGCTCTCATGTAAACCCAGATTGGCCTCCAACACACTGGGTAACCCGGGTGAAATTTTAACTCACGTTCTTATTGCTTCTCAGTATTTTCTGATGTTTTTGTAATGAGTATGGTTTGCTTTTGCTCTAAGGGAACTTCCTGCGGGGGTGAGGGAGAGAATACTGCAGAGGATGTTGAGAACAAGCTCCTCGCCGGACTAGAAGAATCAAGAAAGAATTTAAAGAGCAGGATGTGGTGGCCCACTAGCAACGTGGGCACAGGAGGATTTGGGATTCAGGATAGCCTGAGCTACATAAGCAAATTCCAGGTCAGCAGGGCTGCACGGATAACTAGACCCTACCTCAGAAATAATGAAATCGCGGGGCATGATGGCACATACCTATAATCCCACAGCAGAGGCAGGTAGATCTCTATGAGTTTGAGGTCAGCCTGGTTTACATAGCCAGTTCCAAGCCAGACAGAACTATGTAGTGAGACTCTGTCTCAAACATAATAATAAGTTTAAACTTAAATAAAAGATAAAACACGATAGAATTTTCACAGGTAAAGGAGGCAGGGGCAGCCAGTCACGCACCACCTGTAAGCTGTGAGGTGGGACAGAGCAAGGGTGTGGCACCAGGTGGGGTAGGGAATGCGAGGAGTAAATTTCAACTGGACTAAGTTTGCTAATAAAGAACTATTGTGAGCAAAGGAGAAATGTTCAGATTGGCATCTGGAGCATTCTAGTGGCCACAGTATTCAAATAAGTATGTTCAGTCCGGAAAGGTTTACATGGAGATGTTGGAGAGAAAGCAAGGCAGGCAAACAGGGTCCCGCCGACTTGTCTTGGGAATCTGAAAAGGTACTTTAGATTAGATGACCCTCGGGGGGGGGGGTCTTCCAACTTACTCTTAGGCGCCGCACCCGGAATGAACCGGAAAGGCGAGGCCTACATTTAACACCCGGGTAAAAGTAGCCGGGCCTGGAGGTCTGGAAAGACCCCCAAGACGGTGGGAAGGAGGAAGTCGAAAGGAAAAGGATCTCTGGAACGAGACCCGAAAGAGCAGGGTGCACGGCGAGCTCCAGACTGCTGTGGAGCCAGAGCCCAAGAACCTGGGTCTGGGTAGGGGATGAGGCATGGGCGGGGCAGGTGGGCCGGGGGGCGGGGTCGGCATTCTTCGGCACATGCGCAGCGCAGCTGGCCGGTCGCCGTAAGGAGTGGCACTTTTTAAAAGTGGAGCCGTAGTTCAGCCCCCAGCCTCAGCGTGTCTCAGTCCGTTGCTGCGTCCCTTCTGTCCCAGTCGTGCGTGCTTCTTGTCCCACGGAAGTCCAGCTTACACCATGCCGGTCAAAGGGGGTAGCAAGTGCATCAAATACCTGCTCTTCGGATTTAACTTCATCTTCTGGGTGAGTGAGAGGCGACTGTCGCGCGCGCTCGTCTCCGAGGCCACCTGTTCTGGAGCTCGGGACGGCGTCCGGAGCCGTGGGTGTCCCGGCGGCCGGGAGCTCGGGGAGCTGGTACTGCGCGCGCCAGGCGGACTCCGGGCGAGAAGAGAAAGGCGCGGCGGCTGCCAGCTGGCCGCGGGCGGGACAGGCAGGTGGGCGGGAGAAGCAGGGGTCCTGGTGGCCCGGGCTGTGTACTCGGCTCCCGGGTCCCTCTGCCGCCGAGGGTTTGAGATTGGGTCTGTGCCCGCTGTCACCCGGAGCACCCCCGATTGCTAGAGGGGAAGGTGGCGGGGAGGTGCGGAGCAACCCTTTTCGAGTAACTCGAGGCCCTCCCTGGCCCGTGAGGCTCCTGGCGAGCAGGGCAGCGAGTGACTTCCACTTCGTGGTCTCATTTGTGGCAAAGGGGCTCCCACGAAGGGCTCCTGGCACCCTCACTCTGCAGAGGGAGTGGGTGGGGGAGTCCTCTGTACCTGGAGGACGGACTTTACATATTCCCGGTCTAAACTCTCGGTCCCGTGAGAACGTCCATTCCTCTCTCCAAGCTACCTGAAAGACTAGATTGTCTTGATTCTTTTTCAAGAGAGATAACTATCTTAGCTGGAGAGAACTCTGGGAGAGTTACGGAGAGGAGGGAGGGGAAGGTGCCTACAGGCGCCTCTTGGTGGAATAAGTCGGGTGTTTCTGCATTTCCTGAGTAATGAGGTATTATGGGCTCGAAGCCTTACCCTCCTAGAAATGACCAGGCGGGGCCGCCAGTAATGGCCGTTCACCTGGAGAAGACGGGGGCGAGGGAGGTGGGAGGAACTAGTAGACACTCCCTACCTCTCTGCATTGGAAAGTCTGAGGAAAAGAGCAGGAGGGTCCGCTTTCTAAGGGACAGGAGCAAGGAAATACAAGGACGACCCTTGTGTCCTACTTCTGAGACAGCACAACTCCTACACACAAAAGGACAACATTTGATCCCAGGCAAGCAGAAAAGGGCTTGGCCAGGCAATCCCTGTGTCACACTCTCAAGAGAGATGACGTTTAGAAACTAGTAACGTGCCACCGGAGACTTTTAACCAAAAAAAAAGTGCACTATTCCTTGGAGCGGCCGTCGGGATGTTTACGGTCCTCCAGCTGGCGGGTGTAAGGTTTACTACTTTCCGGGGCTGCTGTGTGGAAGCGTTCTGCACCCTGGGAGGTGGCGCTGGGTTTCTAGGAGTCACCACACCCATACAACTTAAAGAGGATGTCAGATTCCCTCCCGGTGTTTCCCCAGCTCGGCAGACAAACAGGCAAACCAGCTCTGAGGCTTGGCTTGAGCCTCTCATCTGCTTGAGCACCACAGAACAAAGTCTAAAGACAGCTGGCCCCACCCAACCCGGCCCAGTCCTTTGGGGAGTTTTCCTCACCCTACCCTAGCCATCCCTTCCCTGCCCGTCTGTTGGTTAGTCCCCAGATGCCTGCCTAGATGGGGTGAAACTTTGGGGCTAGGGGGAACCACACAGTGCCACAGCATGTCTGCATCCCCCATCTGCACCCCTGGCATATGCAAGGGGCTGAGGGGAGGTGCCCATGGCCAACCTATGTCTACTCAGTCTGTTGCCTGCTGGTCCGCAATCTGTCCGGCTTGTCTCCTGCCTGCCACTCCATTCCTACCCAGAGCTCCCTGCCCGCGCTAGATGCTGCTGATTGACTATTGAAACAGAACACTCTCACTCTGGAAGGACTTGGTTTTAGGGTTGGGAAGGGCTTAGAGATTGTGCACCAACTTGTAGGTGCCAGCCCTCCTGTTCACAGTGGGGGAAAGAGTGCCAGGGGCAGTGACTTGCCCAAGATGGCAAGCTGAGCTAGTACTTACCATTTGGGGGGTGGGCAATTTCCTCCTCTGTCCTACTCTGGGGTCCAGTAGGGACAAAGCCCCCCCTCCTGTTATAGTCTCTATGTAAAGTGTTTTACAGTCTGCAAAGGCCTCCCATAGCCCCAGGATATAGTGAGAAGGAAGTGCTATCCCCATTTTACCCATTGATGAGCAGAAATCTGGTCCATGAAAGGTTCAGTGGCTACTCAGGGTCAAGTGACAGGATATTATCACATGAGGTACCCAGCTGGGTTTGGCTGTTGGGTGGGAGTAGAGGGTAGGATGAAGTTCCTCAAAATATCTTCATGACAGGCTATGATCTCAGGGGACCGCCGGGATTACTATGATGTCACCTGTCACCGCCTCCCTCTCTTGAGACCAGTGATTTATGAATGTGGAACCTGACGTGGGGTTTGCAAAGCAGGGGCCACCTTTGTGTACCGAGGATCCTGAGGGGATGAGAATCCAAAGAGAAGCCAGCCTTAGTTATGTGGGACCGTGGAGAAGAGGGAAGATGTGAAAAGGAAACCTTGTCCTTGTCTAGGCCTGACTACGTCCCCTGTGGTTGCTCCTTGACAGCTGAGCCTTCCCAGCCTGCCCTCTTGACGCTGGGCGTCTCATGCCCACAACCATGCCAGCGTCAGTCTGTTTTCCAATATCTGCAGAGCCAAACCTCCCCAGCCTATTTTGGTTGTTCCTGAATTTCCCTCAGACCTCTTCCCTCTAAAAAAGAGAGAAGAGAAAAATTAATGAGAAAGGATCGAGAAGGAAAACATCTAATAACCGAATGGCAGGTGGTAGGATATTTCAGGCTGCAATATAGTGACTAGCCTTGGGCCAGGCCAGGAATGTGACCTTTTCCATAAATTTTTTGTTTGGGGTCTTGCTAGGCAGCTAGACTGGTCTTACCTCTGTCTGATCTTTCCCCACCCTCCCTAGCCCCCAGATCCTGAGCCTGCGTAGTGAGGATTTCCATCCTCCTAGGCTAGGAAGGGACAGATGGACCCTACTGTGAGAGTCATGCCCTGCTTCTGTCCCCTCTTTCTGCCCCTGCCGCATCCCAAAGGATGGAAATAGTAGAGCGACTGTCCTTTTCCTCCGGAGATGGCCTTACCTTCGTGGAAGCTGCTTAGAGACAGAGGCAGAGAGTTGGATGGGGGTTCAGAGCCTGGCTGAAAGCAGCTTTGTCTCCAGATTACTTTGAAATTACAGGCAGCTCACTTTTCTGATCCACACTAGTTTCACCCTCAAAATCCATGAGTTGATGCAATGGTCCATTCAAGTTCAGGCTGCAGAACAACCCCCTGCTGTTTACACACACACACACACACACACACACACCACCACCACCACCACCACCACCACCACCACCACCTCTAGTTGGGCCTCTGGAAATCTACACTTTGTGTTTAGGATCTTGACCTTGACCAGGGCGTGAACAAACCGCTCTTGGGGCTTCCCCGTTCCTTCCCTCACCCTAGGCAAGGTCTCCTTATCTTTAGGTTCTGTTGTGTGTTCCTCTGCCTTGGCCTTTTGTGGTCAGAGACTGTAATGGTCAGAGCGTAGCCTTGGAGTCAGCCTCCCCCTCCCCTGAGTGATGCTGTGTGTTCATTAGAGACCTAGTGGTATGTGCAGGTCAGCGTCCACCTGTAGCAATTTTATTATGCTTCACTAGTAGATCCCTAGTCAAGTGTGGATGTTTAAACCACAGATTAGACCACACTCCCACGCGAACATCCGTCTTTTCCACGTCTCCCTGCCGTCCGAGCCAGCCTCATTCTCCAAAGCAAAACACTGACTCCATTTTGTGTGTTGCCACATATCTGACTCAGGGAGGAAGGGACACCCACTCTTGGAAATAAAGGTGCAGAGCCTGTAAGGGGCTTCTAAGGCATCTGGGTTTGAGTCGGGGCAGACTCTGGAGAGGTGGGTGGCTGTAATGAGAGCCCCTCCTCACACAGCTTGCTGCTTCTCAGAAGTTGTTTGACTTGGATGTTGGGCTGAACTGTTGCATAAAATGGCTTCCCACAGAGCGCCTGGGCTGGAGTAACACTGCCCTGCTTGTGCTGGAGTTGGCAGGTTGGGGAGCGGGTGAGCTGAGGCCAAGTGTCTGCACCGGGATGGAAAATGGGACCTGGCCCCCGCCTGGATCTTTGGTTTCTCCCTCACCCCAGCCGTAGTTACCGACGACCAAGATCAGGAATCCGGATTTCTGGGTGGCGTCGAGAATTGGATTCATGTGCACACACTCACGCTCGCTCTCACACACACCCACACTCCTCTCTCACAGACTCTGCCCCTGTTTTCAGAGTGCCGGTGGCAACATTCCAGAGCTTGCTATGGATCCAGAGAAGCCCTGGCTGCTGGCTGCCAGTTACTGGTTACTTCCCAAATTTGGATGGGCTTTGCTATGCAGCCTTATAGGAGTGCATCTGGGGTGGCTGGTCAGTGCTTGCTCCCCCAAATGAGCCTTTCCTGGCTTCTGCATTCACAAGTTACCATTCTCAGCCATCCCTTCGGGAAGTGTGTTGGACATGAACCTTTAATCTTACACATAGGCCTGTGTATGTGGGGGTGGTTCTGTCTGGTTTTTGCTTCAGTTCATTTTTTCTGAGGAGATGTGGCCTCAGATTGGTCACCGCACAGTTTGGAACCTAAAAATATCTTGGATTTACAAAAACAAACAAACAAAACGAACAAACCGCCACCTTTTCTTTGGTAACACATGGAGGTAGATAGATGGCTTTTGCCTGGGTATTTCTGGCTGGGGGCAGGGCAGGGGCTTGGCTCTTAGGGTCCTGGTGGCTTTGCACACTGTTGCTGTCTTAGGTGTTCTGAATAAACCAGTGAGGCACTGAGGAAAGAAATGAAATTGTAACCTCTGAGTTCCTCTCTGTCCCGGGTGAGTCAGTGGAACTTTAATAGGATCTGCCAACTTTTTTATTCTTTTGTTTTTGATGCTGGGGACTGAACCCACAGGCTCAGGCAGGGCATGGGAGGCAAGCATTCTACCCTTGAGCTGCAGCCCCCAAGCCCTCAAAGTTTTAGGTTTTGTTTCTACTCTCCTGTGAAAGCCTTGCAGAAATGTATTTTACTTACTACACACAGAGAGTAACAACCTCCCCGAGTCAAAGACTGGAAAATCTCCCTGGCCCTGAACTGTTGTAAAACCACGGGTGAGGGACAGACTGGCCATCAGACAGGGCTTACATGGGAAGGAAGTTTACTGGGGAAGGGAGCAGGGAGTCCTAACATGAACTACCACCAGAAGAAACATATTTCAACTAAAGAAATTCTGGATTCATTTTTTTAAAAAAAAGGCCAGTCTTAGTATTTTTTGTATGTTTTTGTGTTTTGGAGGTCTGACTGTACGTCACCTGGCTGCTCCATTCTGTGGAAAAAGTCAGGCTGGTCCAGGGACATTTTCATTTTCCGTCGAGTGGTGGCATGCAGCTGTGGAAAGCAACATCCTGTCCCCAGATGAGAAAATTCTATAAAAATTATATCCATCCGGGTAATTTCCTACCCTATCCACCCTAGAAAATACTTAGTCATGGATTAATGGGGGTGTTGTTTGGGGGTTTGTTGTTTCGGTTTCTGTGGAGGATTTTTTTTGGTTATGATTTGTGAGACAGGGTCTCTGTAGTCCAGTCTGGACTGGAACTCAGGTAGATAGATCCGCCTGCCCCTACCTCCCAAGTTCTGGGTTAAAGGCGTGGGCCAACACCACTCCCAGCTAAGTTTTAGTAAGTATTATATGTATGCTTTTGTAGACTTGGAGGTCATAACCTTTTTAGGGAATCCCATGAAATTAGTGGGAATTTCTTCCAAGGGGAAAACACTATTCATGGTTGGTTTGTTATGATTCCCCTCCTTTTGTTGTCCTGAAGGCACATGAACCTCAGATCATGGGTGGCCCCTGTATTGGTTTGTTTTCCTTGGTTTCCAGGTAACCTCCTGGATCTCATGTTTTTGACACAAGTGACTTCCTGGAATGGATGGGGGAATAATAGAGGGTATTTAAAAGTGTAAATGAATAAGTAAGGAAAAAAACCTGAAATAACTAGGTTAATGCCATCTTGTCCTGACTCCATTTGGGATTCGCTCAGACAGTTCTCAGCTCTCACCCCCCTCCCCACAACAGTCAATCTGCCTTGGCAACACATTCGAGATTTCCATGACTTTGACAATGGTTCAGATGTATTAACCAAAATAATTGGCAAGTTATATCTAAAATACCTATTGTGCTCTGCCGTGAATGAACATTTCAAAATTACTCTGCCCCAAAGCTGGGCGGCCAGGCGGCGGTGGCGCACGCTTTTAATCCCAGCACTCAGGAGGCAGAGGCAGGCGGATCTCTGTGAGTCTACAAGAGCGAGTTCCAGGACAGACTCCAAAGCTACTGAGAAACCCTATCTCGAAAAACCAACCAAACAAACAAACAAAGATTACTCTGCCTATCATAGAGCTTTGGTGTATCAATGCTAAATCCTTGAGCTTGGGCACCAGGAGGCTTTCCAGAGAGAGGCTCAATCTTGCTCTTGGTCTGGACTTCAGTGAAAAAGATTTACAGCTTTGAATAGTCTCAATCAGCATGGTTGTCAATAACTGTTTCATGTGGGTCACTACAAAAACAAAACAACAAAAAATAAACAAAAGTTCCCAGCTGGTGCTGTGGGGCCTTAGAGATGGCACCGTGGTTAGACGCACCTGCTGCTCTCGCAGGGAACTGAAGTTTGGCTCCCAGCACACAACCATCCATACCTCCAGTTCTTAGGGATCCCGTACCTCCTGATCTCTGAGGGCACCGCGTGTTTTTAAAACTTTTTTCTTTTAACTTTTTTCGAGCCAGAGTTTCTTTGTGGAACAGCCCTGACTGTCCTGTAATTTGCTCTGTAGGCCAGGCTGTCTTCAAACTCACAAAGATCCACCTGCCTCTGCGTCCCAAGTTCTAGGATTAAAGGTGTGCGCCACCACCGCCCAGCTTCTTTTTAAAACCTTTAAAGACTGGAGGTGTGGCATGCAGGAGTCCCTGTTGTTCTTTCCGCGGGGTTAGAGAGAAAACACAAGACGCGCAGGGTCCCACGTGGGTAAACTTTAATGTGGGAGGTGACGACAGGTGAGGGACGGGGGTGAAGAGACGAAAAGGGGCGAGTTATGGTGTTCCCCGTTTTTAAGGGGGATCCAGGTGCATCTGGGAAAAAAAAATGTCCTGCGCATGAGTGGCTTTTATTGCATTGGGAATTGTAGTTTGATGGTATGTTGCCGCTTTTGGGAATTGTAGTCCAATGATCCTTCTGTGCATGTGTGGCCTTGTCTCCAAAAGAAACAGCAGTCCCCACTATCAAAAAGAAGAGATGGTAGCCGGGTGATGGTGGCGCACGCCTTTAATCCCAGCACTCAGGAGGCAGAGGCAGGCGGATCTCTGTGAGTTCGAGACCAGCCTGGTCTACAGAGCTAGTTCCAGGACAGGCTCCAAAGCCACAGAGAAACCCTGTCTCGAAAAACCAAAAAAAAAAAAAAAAAAAAAAAAAAAAAAAAGAAGAGACGGATTGGAACTCTGAACTCCGGGGACAACCCAGGGCAGGCTGGGCTGGAGTGTCATCTCCCCACCCATCTTCACTGACTCTCCGCTTGGTCATTACTGAAAGAATGGTTGACACTCACTTTCCATCTAATCCACGCAAGGAATTCAGCTTCATAAGCTTCTAGGCAGGTTTTGCTCATTGGTGATTCCTCTTTCTACACCATGGAGCTTGGGAGACCTGAGCCAGTCTTATCTCCTCCTCTGGGGACTTTGAGACAGGCAGAATGTTTTTTTGTTTTTTTGGACAGGGGTAGGGGTTGGGTCTCCAGAAAGGCAACAAGCTTCCTGGTTGAGTGACAGGAACAGACAAAACAGTCTAGATTGGAAACTGCCCCTTGTTAATTGGATTCTAAGGAAGCGTCCGTGGATTGGGAGCTGATGACTTGGAGAAGTAACAACAGCCTGGGTGCTAAGTCCTTCTTGCACACTACACACGATTGACACTGTGCAGAGGGACAGAAATGGCCTTCACAGATGACCCGATGCCCATCGGGGGTCCTTTGAACACAGCTCACACCCGGGGAAGCCCAGTGGCTGACTCCCACTGACACCCACCTCCAGACAGCTTCTCAGCATCAGAAGGCAGCCCCTGTTCACTCACACAGGCCCCAGTTTGAACCTCCAGAATGTCCAGATCGGAAACAACACGGCCCTATGTGGCTCACTGGAGCTGTCCTAGACTTGGGCTAAAAATACCAGAAAGTAAATTGAACCATTTTATTAAAGTCAAACAGATTTCTGCAGTACTCTATGTCGCTCAAATTCTTTTTTTTTTTTTTTTTTTTTTTTTTTTTTGGTTTTTTCGAGACAGGGTTTCTCTGTGGTTTTGGAGCCTGTCCTGGAACTAGCTCTTGTAGACCAGGTTGGTCTCGAACTCACAGAGATCCGCCTGCCTCTGCCTCCCAAGTGCTGGGATTAAAGGCGTGCGCCACTATCGCCCGGCTGTCGCTCGAATTCTAATTGGTCTTAATAATAAAAACCCAGAGTCAGATATTAGGGGGTGAAAGCTGAAAAATCAGAGAAGCAGAGCAACCAGCCACTAGAGAGTTCTTACATCTACGCAATCCTTAAACCGAAGGGGGCAAGATCCTGTCTCCACGGAAATGCCTGCCCTTGCCACATAATCTTCCCTTCTCTTCCACCTACAGCGAGTCTATAGTGTGCTGAGTGGTGCGATGGATTAATTAAAGCCAAATGAAAAGATCGGCAAAGCCGTGAATAGTGAGTGAGCTCACCAGTGGGAAGTTTTTCCGGTGCCTAGAGGTGTAGGTATTGGAGTGCGCATCACTTCTAAGTGAGCACCGGGCAGAGGACCAGTTTGCACGCACACCACGTGTTTGCACCCCAGCTCTGATGGGTGTTTTCAGGCTGAGGAACCGCCACTGCTAGTCCTGGGGAGGAAGGTGGCTTCCTGCTGCCCCTTTACAGTTTGGGTACCACCACCTTTATGATGCTGTCATTGTCTGAGACTGACTAGGTAACCCAGGCTAACCCAGAATACTCTGTGTAGACAATACTGGCCTCAAACTCGCAATAGTCCTCCTGCCTCCCCAAAATTGGAATTATGGATACCTCTACACCTGGCAACACTGAAATGTTAAAGACCTCCTTTCCCAGCCTGGGACACTCTTGGATAATCTGCTTTCCGCTAATCAAATTCTGACCCTTTGTCTAAGGCACATAACCTTTAAGTGACCCAGAAAACTCGTTGCAAGCAGAAATTAGATTATGTCAGTGCTGGGGTTGGAGAGCCCTTGGTCCTTTGTAATAGGAAGCTGACATCACCCTCATGCCGCAGTTACCTCTCGGACCCCATGGTATGTCTTAAGAGCTGGTGCCATTATTGCTGCAGGGGGCAGGCAGAGGCTCCAGGCTGGATCTCAGAAGCCAGTTTTCAAGACCTAAGGCTACTGACCGGCCTGGCAGCCCTGACCCGTGGAGGCTGTGGGCAGTGGGCAACTGCAGCTGTGGAAAGCTAAGATAAGAAGTGGCATCCAGTCACTCAGGGCTCTGCTCTCCAGAGTCCTGCTTGTGTGGAGTGGAGCAAGGATTTGGACAAAGCCAGGAGGCCAGCAGCCAAGGGAAGGAAGCCCAGGCCCTGCTAAGGCTCTTCATTGGCAGCTGACTGAGGAAGGTCTGGCTCAGGAGCTCCTCAAGTCAGACAAGACAGTTATGGGACTGGAAATGTAACTTCAGAGTCCCTGGGTTCAGTTCCCACAGTGGGGATGGAAGACATGCATCTTGACAAAATGACTTCCAGTCAAGTTCAATGCATTATGTGTGGTATCTCAGAGAAGCAACTGAACTTCTAGGCCCCAGTGTTCTCATATCAAAACAAGGGAGACAGAGTCTAGGGATAGCTCTCTTTCAATAAAATGCTTGCCTAGCATGTGTGAAACCCTGGTTTCACTCCCCAGCCCCACATAAACAGATCCTGGCAGCCCCAGCCTGAGATCTCAGCATTTAGGAAGTGGAGGCAGGAGGATCTATGGTTCAAGGTCTTCCTCGACTACTTAGTGAGGCTAGCCTGGGTTGTAGGAGAGCCTGCTACACACACACACACACACACACACACACACACACAGGAGAAAGTTTGTGTTATCTACCAGAAGGCCCACTGTGCAAACAGTTCAAGTGAATTGATTGCCTAGGGGTAGGGTGTAGGTGTGAGGGCGGATGTGTTGAACTCTTGTCATTGAAAATTAAGAGACCTAAAACATGAAGGAAGGGATTGTACAAACGGGTCAAGACATGGGATAGGTAAGGCACAGAATCTGGAAAACCTGTCTGCCTTAGCACCCAAATATGTCACGATGGGAGAGGAGATTCGGCCAAGCAGTGCTGTGAATGCTGTTGTCCAACACTGCCGCACACATGCACTGTGGCAATGTTTGAGAGCTCTAAGAGAAGGGTCACCTCCCACGTCGCGGGTCATCTGTGCCCGCCCATCTTCACTTCTGCGGATAGGTGAGAGCTGCTGGCCCACACAGTCAAGTGTGGGGAAACGGGAGTGTGGGCATCTAACCACTCCCTGGACATGGTAGTGAGGTGTGTGCACTGGAGAAAACAAATGTGTGGTGCTCTGGAATCCGAAGCAAAACATTACACACACACACACACACACACGTCACATGATTTTGGTTAAGATCAAAATGCCTGCTTTCAGCAGAACGGGGATTATTTATGAGCTGGCTGGGGGATGCTGTGTGTCTGGCAAGCAGGCAGTGGAAACTTCAACAGAGATGTCTCGATCCGAAAGAGGTTAGCCTGGGCCTCAAGCATGCAAGGCCAGACTCAGCTGCTGAGCAACAGCCCCAGCCCAAGGGCTCTGGTTTTTAAATAATTCTGACTCTGCCTATGCAAGGGGGATTTCATAATTCCTGAACTTGTCCAGACCAAGTTGCCTCGTTATTAGGGTGATACCCTGAGAAAGCGTTGATGTGACCCTAGATTCTCTCCCACACCCTAGAGGGTAAAGCCACACACACACCCTTTCTACCAAGAATGAGATTTCTCTCTCATGGCCTGTGTCATGCAAGTGACAAAGAAAGCCCACAGCTGAGTCACCCTGAGCATGCTGTGATGTGGGCAAGTTGTTTCACCTCTCCGAGCCTGTTTCCTCATCTCTGACTGACTGATTCTGACTATTGAAGCCACCAAAAGTGCTAGAACCCTAAGACAGAGCTCCGGTCAGGGCAGCATGCAGACCAAATCGCATTCTCAAACTTCCAGCCACACAGAACAACCTGAGGAGTCAAGGAAGCAAGTGGCTTCTTTAACTTGTGTATTTTTACAGTTGGAGTTTTTAAAATGTTGAGTTATATGAATATCATAATTTTTTCACAATTCAGGATAAAAAATAGAAGCTGCCTTCCTAAAGGCCTGCCTTCTTATGGGTAGCTGGGATTTTTGTTGTTGTACCTGCACACACTGCCCATGATGCTACAAAAAAATCAAAGGGACCTGGGCCAGGTGTCACATGCCTTCAGTAGGATAAAGAGTTCAAGGTTCACCAAGTGGTGGTGATGGTGAAAGCCTTTAATGCCAGCACTCTGGAGGCAGAGCCAGACAGATCTCTGTGAGTTCCAGGCCAGTCTGGCCTAAAAAACAAGTTGCAGGACAGCCAGCTGTTACACAGAGAAACCTGTCTCAAAAAAGAAAACAGTTCAAGGTTCTTGTCTTAAGGCTAGTGAGGGCTACATGAAAAACTTCCTCAAAAAAAGAAAAAAAAAAAAGAGCAAAATGCCAGGCAGTGATGGTGCACACCTTAATCCCAGCCCTTGGGAGACAGAGGCAGGCTGATGTCTGTGAGTTCGAGGCCAGCCTGGTCTACAGAGAGAGTGCACGTACAGGCTTCAAAGCTACACAGAGAAACTCCGCCTCAAAAAAACAATAACAACCAAAAAACAAGAACAAAAGTTAAACAAAGGTTGTTTATGAGCCAGAGTAATTATTGATGGAATTGGTTTATTAAAAACACAGGCTTCTTTGAGAAGTGGCAAATTAGTGGCTTAGCCTCATGTTCCCTATCTACGTAACAGAGGCAGTAATGTAGTGTTCAGTGCAAAGCTGTTGTCCTTTCCTGGCTCAAGGAAAGAACCCGATGTCTCTAAGAGCCTTAATGTCAGCGGCCATCGCTGAAGCCACAGCACCGCTTAGCTTTCTCTAAATGTTTTGTGGCACAGAGCAGACCCCAAACATTTCCTCTCCCCGGTCTCCCTCCTCCAGCTGTGGAGGTGGCTCCAGGGGCGGCTCAGAGCTGGAACAGATCCCCAGCCCTCTGCCAGGACCTGTGTCACAGCGTTTATCTTCCCATCTAGGGACCGCTTGGCTGTCCCCCAGTTTGAGAAGCGTGGCGAAGTTAACCCCATAGTCAGGGCTCACCTCAGGAAGCTTACCTTGGATTTTAATTCCCAATAGTTCAGCATGGAAGTACATACCTAGAATCCCAGCACTTGAGATGCACAGGCAGAATTCCGGGTCATCCTCAGCTACGGAGCAAGTTAGAGACCAGCCTGGGCTACATGAGACCCTGCCTCAAAACAACAGAAAGAATGAAAGGCGGAGCGGGCAAAGGAAACTTTACCCCAAACCAAGTCTAAGACCTCAGCCCCTCCCCCTCAGTTCATCCCCGATACTTCCCCAAGGACAGGATTGAATTCTCTCAGCTAGAACCTTCTGGACAATAAAGACCACCACCACCACCCCCAAAAAATAATAAAACAGATCCTAGAGCCGTGGTTCTTAGCCTTCCTAATGCTTTGAGCCTTTAATACAGTTCCTCATGTTGTGGTGACCACCCACCAAAAATTTATTTTCGTTGCTACTTCATAACTGTAATTTTTATATTGTGTTTGTTTGTTTGTTTTGGGTTTTTGAGACAACAATATTTCTCTGTGTGTATCCTGTCCTGGAACTCCCTCTGTAGACCAGGCTGGAACTCATAGAGATCCGCCTGCCTCTTCCTCCCCGGATGCTGGGATTAAAGGCATGTGTCGCCGCGGCTCGGCTAATTTTGCTAGTCTTACGAATTGTAATATAAATATCTGTGTTTTCCAATGGTCTTTTATCAATCCCTGTGGAAATAGTCAGTCAACACCCCCAGAGGTCTCAACCCATGGGTTGAGAACCACTGTCCTAGAGGGTATCAAACCAGCGTCGCCACTGCTTCTGTGTAGATGACAGGGACAGAAAACCGGGGGGGGGGGGGGGGCACCTGAGTGGCGCTCCCTGAAGCATATTTACCAAGGACCGCCACCTCTCCAGCCCTCTGCAGTGAGCCTGAGGAAAGAGCTGGCCTCTGCCCTCCCTCCCCAGGCGGCTGACATCATACTAGGCAAGCAGAAAAATCCTTGTCACTAAGGTAAGCTAGAGTATTTTTCCAAGTCCAACCTGTCCAGGCCACCGATCCCACCTAGACAATTGTTAGGAATAGGTTTTTCATCTCTACAACCTTGGTTCAACTTGAGCCCTTCCTGTTCCGACTGTGTGGTTCTGAGTGAGTTCCTTAATATCTCTGAGGCTCCCTGGTCATGTATAAAAGACGGGTGCTAGCAGAGTAAATCACTTCCCACCCTGTGTGGCACGCGTGGGTGCTCGGTTGCTATTGTGCCATTGTTTATGTCACCGTCACCTGCCTCTGGCACCTGCCAGAAATTGAGTCAGTGCTAAAGCTGGAACCTACAACCCGAGTACCGTCTCTGTGTGTTTACTTGTTTAAAAATAAAAAAAAGAAAAATCTCTTAAAAGAGTTTGGGGTAGCTCGAAGCCCGAATCTGCCCTCATGCATAATAGGGAGTGATTTTCACCATACTTCAGCCGGGGCTGGCCGTGGGAGCCTCTTACACACACCCCTGAGTCATTGGAGAAGAGCTAGGTGAGGAGGGAAACGCACCTTTGGCAGCCAAGTGCAGGTTCCAACTCGAGCCTTCTACCTTTGCCTCAACTTCCTGGCCTTGATCATTCAGCTGGAGCTGCCCAGTCAGTGAGACTGCCTCTCAGGCTTCCCACCCCACCCCGGCCTTCACTGATACCAGCCAGCAGTCCAGGTGACTTCCTGTGGCTTTGGGGTTGGGTTGGTTAGAGTGCCAGAGCCCCATTCCCTGTGTCTGCGTCCTGTGAGCTAAGGCCGTAAGTTCCCCTCCCACAGACATGGACCTGACCGTGGGCACAGGAAATCTCCTCCCTTCCCCTCAGTGTGAAGAAGGCTCTTCTCTGGGCTCACAAGTCCAGAGAAAGCCGTTTTCTGTCCATCCTTCTTGTATTTAAACAAAAGCCTAGGGTAGGGAATATGAATAGGAAAGAAAGTATCAGAATGCCCCAGGGCGCGTGCTCAGAGCTCCCAGTCCTGCCGAGCTGACACGGGTCTAGGAGGGAAAGGTCACTGTGCCGATGTCTGGCCCTGGTTCCCTTGGCTTTGCTGCAGAAGTGGATGCTGAGAGAGAAGTCTGAGGCTTGGCCCCAGCCTGCCGGCCAGTCCTTTTCTTAAACTCAAGTTCACGCCAGGTTCTTTAAACATTACCACGAGCTAATTGTTTGTGATCTGGAGGAAAGGGGCCATGGAGTCCCATCTGTTGGAGTAGACCTGAGTTTTGTTCATAACTGGGGAGAGGAGCCATCTGTGGGAGAACCCCCACCTCTAGCACAGTCTACACTCTTGCCCTTCCACAGCTAACAGTTCCAGTGTCGAGAGGGGGAGGGGGACAAGGAGAGGATTAGTGGGGGCTGCAACTTGGGCTCCTGTGTGTTCTTGCTGCATTGCCTGGCCCAGCCTCCTAACTGGCCACTCGGTCCATTCCAGGCTTGGTATTTGCTGGCAAGAGGAGGTTGCCATGGGGATGCGTGAGGCCCAGAGCCCACAGGTCCTGGTGGCCTGACTCGCTCGCCTGTGGACACATAGGATCTTATCTCCCCCTCAGTGGCTTCAAGCTTGACTGATATTTTAGGGCCTGGAAACAGAGCGGATGGCAAAAACTGCATCCTGGTAATTTGGTCTGTTTCTGACTTAAGGGACGGTGTAAGCAGCTGTGCCCACAGGTGCCCACATCACTGTGTTCAAAACAAAAACCAGAAAGCAGAGCGGTGGGCATCCGCTGATGAGGAGAATGAAGAGCTGGTGACGTTTCCTTGGCAAGCCAGGGAGAACCCTGCCCTCCCTGCTCCCTGCCCATTCTGGAACCCTAGGAAAGGCCATAGCCTGGGGTCTGAGCACACCTCTCCAGCCTCCCTCCTGCCCCACCTCACTTCTGTCTGCCATTCCAGCCAGTCCCAGGCTCTGGCAAGCATTTTGTGGGTGTGAAAAGGGTAAATTTATCCGTCTGCCTTTACCACCCAAGACACAGTCTCAGGAAACAGAAACCCAGTGTCGCAAATTACCCTGTTTCTGCTGGCCACCTCAGCTCATAGGACACCCAACGTCCCACCAAGTGCCTGTGACCGCCCCGCTCATTTGTGTCTTTCTCAAGGTTTATTACTGTTATTGTCATGGTCATTACTATTTCCCCCACACGTTACAGCATCCTGTAGTGTCCAGAGGGTTTTATGTATTTCTTTGACCTTCACCTTCAAAGGCTGGAAGTGAAATAGTATGGTGTGTGTGTGTGTGTGTGTGTGTGTGTGTGTGTGTGTGTACGCGCGCGTACCAGAATTGCACAGGGTCCTTCTCAATCGAGATGTGCAGCCATCGGCAGGCATTCATGTAGAGCCAGGGCAAACTCATGTTTAGAATTTACCAGGTGATGATGGCATCCTCCCCATATACAGCTAGGAACTGGTGTTGTAGCCAGGCAGGTGACAGGTGGCACTATAGGGCTTCCTGCTTCTTGATTGCTACATTTCTATTATGCCACCATCCTTTCCTAAAATTGTCATTGTTTTTTCCAGAAAGGCAATAGGAAGTGGGAAATAAAACCCTCCCCTTTTCCCAGACCTCCTCCACTCCCTGTGGCCCACCTCCCTCCCTCCCATACAGCAGAGGAGGCTACCAGCTACCTCCAGTCTGTGCAGAGTGGGCTGGAAGTGTAGCCGAGTCAGCTGACAGAATGCTTTCCTAACATGCACAAACCATGAGTTCAGTCCCCAGTACCCCATAAACCGGGCTTGGCGGCACGTGCCTGCAATCCCAGTACTGTGGAGGCTGCTTATAGTTTACACCTGGTCTACATGAAATCCTATTTTAACCCCACCCCCTGCCAAATATGGAGAAATCCCAGCAGACTGGGTGGTCTGCTCTCTATTTTCTAAATTCTCTAACTCCAACTAGGAAAGGCATGATAAGAATTTTGGGGCCGGGCGGTAGTGGTGCACGCCTTTAATCCCAGCACTCGGGAGGCAGAGGCAGGTGGATCTTTGTGAGTTCAAGGCCAGCCTGATCTACAAGAGCTAGTTCCAGGACAGGCTTCAAAGCTACAGAGAAACCCTGTCTCGAAACCCCCCGCCAAAAAAGAATTTTGCCCTTATTTTTATATTTATTTATTAATAAATATTTGTATTTATTTTTTTAATAAAAGTATGGCCAGTCCGGCCAGGGTATGGAAGATCCCCACCCCGGAACACCCAACACACCCAGCTTGCTTTGACTGGGATCTGTCCCACAGGGTCACGTGCTGCCTCCCACCGAGGTTCCAACTACTGTTGCTAGTCTCCTCCTTGTCCATCTGCCCACATACTTGAGTTTCTAACAGTTACCCTTCCCCCAGTGGGTGCATACCTCCACAGGTTCTGGCTGGATCCAGTTTTTGCAGTCTTGGCCAGGAACAACTGAGCTGCCAGGTATCCCTAAGCTCCATTATTACACTTTGGCTTTTTTTTTTTTTTAAACAGTCCTTTGGAATCGGAGGTATTTCCATTGGCTGCAAATCGTGTTTCAGGGTGAGTCTGTCCCTGCAGTGAGCTGTGCGTTGTGACTCACTAAAGCCGTGATCTGTGGATCTGGGGAAACAGAAGTGAGCTGGGATGTGGCACAGTGGTGGGGGGCTTGCCTCACATAAGGCCTGGGTTCGGTTCCAGCGCTAACACTGGAAAGGAAAGGCAGGGAGAGAGAGGTTTTGTGACTCTGAAGCTGGCACAGGCCTGACATGATCGGGGTTATCACCCAAAACTGGAGGGTACGGCTGGATTTCTCGAAGGGCGGAGCTGCAGTGGGGACAGTGGAGCTAGCACCTTGCAGAAACTTGGCTTTCGGAAGGTTTTATGAGAGCAGGGCGTGGTGATCCACGCCTGTAATCCCAGCCCTTGGAAAACACGGTGGCTCGAAAACTTGAGACGGACCCCAGCTGTGTATAGAGAAAATCCTAGTGGAAGAAAATAGAGACTTAATGAAGATCGGCTCCTCCGCTTACCCCTTCCAGGTGGGAGGCCCCTCTGCTTACCCCTTCCAGGTGGGAGGCCCCTCCGCTTACCCCTTCCATGGGAGGCAAGTGTCCTACCACTGAGCCAGTCTGTTTGGGTTTTGAGTCAGGGTTGACTATGTCGCACAGGTTGACCTTGAGTCCACAGTGGAGCCCACGCTGGCCTCGGAGATCTCCTGCCTCAGTCTCCCAAATGCTAGGATTATAAGTGTGACCCATCACACCTACTAGGGGGCAAGGCAGGATCTCACTGTGTAGCCCTGACTGGCCTGAAATTCACTATATACTAGACCAGGCTGGTCTCGAACTCACCGAGATATGCCTGCATGATTAAAGCCCACACTACCTCACCTGGTCCCCAGCCTCCGTGCTAGGATCCTGCACAGACAGGAGCCACTGTGCCCAGCTTCGTTTGTTGTGAGGTATTGGGAAAGGGCTCCAGGTGGCTCTTTGGCATCATTGTGTTCAAAGACTGGATTGGTGGGGAGTGGGGTGGTAAGACAAGGAGCGACCTGACCTTGAGTGGTACCCTGGTGGACCGTGCTGAGAGTGCTGGAGCCGGAGCAGCCGAGGTGACCAAGGTGGCAGGAATGCTAGGTGCTGAGTCAGGAAACTAAGATTTCATCAAAGGAGGAGGAGCCTGGGTTCCTTGGCATCAGCCGCAGGTTGGGACACCTGAGTAGGTGAGTGACCTGTCCATGAGGATTCAGGACTGAAGGGACACAGTGTCGAGGAGCAAGGCTGAAGAGAGGGAGTTTAGGTTTCCATTTTGCTGGTTCTTTTTCTTTTTTTCTGGGTTGAGAGACCTGCCAGTGTAGTGTTGGCAGAGACAGAACACAGAAGCCATAAAGAAGCTAATTAACTGAGCAGTCCTTGAAGGAGACTTGAAGCTTTGTGGGGGAGAGACAGACAGGCGGCGGCGGCTGCTTCTTTTTAGTACAGAGAGGCAGCTGCCAAGAGAGTGTAGCCTCCTGGCCTCTGCTGTCCTGTCATACCTTGCCCTGTTTCTGCAGCCACAGCGTTACTGGCTCTTGTTTGTTTGGGGTCTGAGCTTGGGGGAGGTTTTGTTAAGCAAGTTTTTACGCTAGAGCCCAGCTATCCCAGAACTCACTATGGAACGTGGAACTCCTGTCTTCCTGCCCCAGCCTCTGGTGTTACGGGAGCACAGGCGTGCGTCACCACACGCGGTATTGCTAACCATGGCCACACTTGCTTCCATTTTGTCCTTTCCGTTCCCGTATCTCACCCAAGATCCCACATAACAGAGGCGTTGTCCTAAACCGCTGGCCTGTGACAGCTTCTGCCTTTCCTTGTCCCTCATGATCCTGACCGATTTTAAAGATGCCGGTCACCTAGCCCTGGGAGATGGAGTAGGGTGGAGGAGGGCTCAGGTCTAGCCTGGACCACATCATGAAACTTTGTCTCAAAAAAAAAACAAAACAGAGCCGGGCGGTGGTGGCGCACGCCTTTACTCCCAGCACTTGGGAGGCAGAGGCAGGCGGATCTCTGTGAGTTCAAGACCAGCCTGGTCTACAAGAGCTAGTTCCAGGACAGGCTCCAAAACCACAGAGAAACCCTGTCTCGAAAAACCAAAAAAAAAAAAAACAGAAAGCTTGGGGTCTAGGGAGATGGTTTGGTGGGATAAATGCTTTCCCAGCACATCTGAGGACCCAAGTTTGCATCCCCAGAACCCACACAGAGCCGGGCGTGGTGGCACTGGGGTTTGTAGGGAGATGGGGGCGGGGACCCCAGAAGCTCCCAGGCGCTAGGCAAGTTACATAGCAGCAAAGAAGAAACCCTGTCTTAGGGTGGAATGCAGGTTGCCCTCTGACCTCCACACCTGTGTTATAGCGCACACGAGAGAGAGAGAGAGAGAGAGAGAGAGAGAGAGAGAGAGAGAGAGAGAGAGAGAGAGAGGAGTTAGAAAAGGAAACAGGAAAGGAGAAAGAAATTCTGATCAAAGTTCTTTGTAAACTGTACACAGTTTAGGTTTGTATCATTTTTCTTATGGCCCATCTTAAAAATAATTTTATTTTATTGAGCTCTACATTTTTCTCTGCTCCCCTCCCTTCTTCTACCCTCTCCCGTGGTCTACATGCTCCCAATTTATTCAGGAGATCTTCTCTTTTTCTACTTCCCATGTAGATTAGATCCATGTATGTCTCTCTTAGGGCCGTCATTGTTGTCTAGGGTCTCTGGGATTGTGATTTGATAACACTAATTTTTTAAAACTCCATGTGAGCGACAAAACAAAGCCAGTCCCCGGGAAACAATGGGAGAAACTCCTCTTTTTCCTTCTCTGTCACATGGATGGAACCATTTGGGGCCAGATGGCAAAGGAGCTTTTCGAAGCAAAACCAGACTGTTTCCATTTGGCTTTTGTTGGAAACAAAAAAGGTAATGAGGCCAAGTGCAGGCAGAGCCCCTGGCTGGGGCGCTGCCTCTGGACTCTCTTCCCTGTGCTCTCCAGCTGGTGATCCCCACGTTGCTGGCCCCTTCCTAAGGGCCCCGTGTGAGCATCCACATCGGACCTGACCGGCTCATGCACTGATGGACACAACCACCACGGCCTGGGCGGTTCTGTGATTGCCGCGTGTTGGCCTGGAAGGTTTTATTGTTTTGTTGTTGTTGTTTTCTTTGTTTTTGTGATAAAGTACTGAGAAAACCAACTCAAAAATGAAGGGTTAATTTTGGCTCCAGTTGAAGGGCACAGCCCATCAAAGAAGAGAAGTTCTGGGGCCGGAGCTTGGGGAGTCAACCCCTTCGCCTCACAGATACAGCTATTCCCTGCTGTCTCCAGGATTGACATTCCAGGAACTCCTACCCTACCTTGTCCAGAGCTCTTGCCCCCATCCCTACTTCTGCAGATTCCAAAATCCAAGGATGCCTTAAATACAATAATATGACATGTACATGTAACCCACACTTAATCCTAATTTGATATAAATGCAGTATAAGTAGCTATACAGTATTGTTGAGGGAATAACGCCCAGCAAAAATTGTACTTATCATGTTCATTCAGCCCAGCCACACGAGAGACCTAACTAACTACCCATTGCACATGAACCTGCTTCTTCTCGGGCCATGTGGAGTCCCTTGGTATTTGATTGACAGGATGCTTTTGTAAAGGTCAGAGCTGCCTGGTTCTTGCCGCTGGTTTCTTCTCATTTAGTTTCTCCTATGACTGAAGTGGCTGGAATCAGAGCAAGGAGGGGGGCAATGGAAGTCCCCTAAACACTGCCACCAAAAGCAAGCACCCCGGGAAGTAGTAGACCGCTCCTAGTAGCCAGAAATGAGCTATTCAGGTTTCATGGCCCCATCATCCCAGCCGACCTAGCCGATCGTAGCTGTCTTTCCATTACGTAAAACAAGGCTGCTAATGACATACATAGCGTCCCCTGCAGCCACTTAGCACCGGAGAGCAACAAAAATAGTAGCAGGTGCACACCTGGAACCCCAGCACTTGGAAGGCAGAACAGGTTTAAGACCAGCTTGGTCTACATAGCAAGTTCCTCGAAAATTAGGCTGCACAGTGGGAAACATGTCTCACAACCAGACTAGAGCTGGTAGCGCACACCCTTAGTCCCAGCCACAGAGACAGAGGTCAGCCAGAACGACGTAGTGAGACCCTGTCTCA
The DNA here is from genome assembly GCF_950005125.1 of Chionomys nivalis. Lineage (NCBI taxonomy): Eukaryota > Metazoa > Chordata > Mammalia > Rodentia > Cricetidae > Chionomys > Chionomys nivalis. Next base: position 25,903,607 of record NC_080086.1, read on the forward strand.
AAACAATAACAAAAACAAGCTGGAAGGTGGTGGCGCACTCCTTGAATCCCAGCATTTGGGAGGCAGAGGCAGGCAGATCGCTGTGAGTTCCCAGACAGCCTGGTCTGCACCGAGAAACCCTGTCTCAGAAAAAACAAAAAAACTAAACAGACAAAAAGATGGCAGCTGGCTCACACCCCTGATCAAGTGTCCATATACTGGACACTTTGTCCCATCGTCCCTCGGTCTGCCTGTCATCTCCTTTCTTGAGCCTTCCTTGTCCCTGGCGACTTGCAACAGAAATACCTGGGGCTTGGTGGCTTTTTCCAAGTCTCTGCAGCATTCGCTTCTTCACTGCTAAGCAGCCCCGTGGTGTGGACAGCCCGGCTGGGACATGTTAGGGCTTGTGCAGCACTGTGGTGTGGACAGCCCAGCCATGTCACACTGCTGGACAGTGTGATGGCCGACAGGTACTGCCCTCAGCCATGGCCCAGATGAGACCTGAGATTTTCCTTTCCTGCCAAATTTCAGTTTTCTAACCCATATTTCTTCCTCACCTGTGCTCACAGACTGGGGAAGCAGGGCTTCGAAAGCTCTAACCCAGGGCTTCTTATATTTTTTCCACCCCTTTACACCATTGAAAAAAATTTCACGGCCTAAGGCAGATAGATATATCAAATAGGTATGCAGATCATTTCTGATAATAAACCAGAGCCTAGCTCAGAACCCAGCCCTTCTGCCCCAGCCCCGATCCTGGCACTCCTTGTGTTCAGGAGTACTCTTTTGGAGGAGATGAGCCAGCCGGGCCCAGCTTGACTCACCCTCCAGCATGAAACTGTGCTCCATTTGGATCAGTCCTAAAGATTCCCATGAGTCTTGCTAAGGAGAAAAACCTGACCCATGTCTTTGAACACATAGCTCTCGGGTTCATGTTAACTCTGTAATTCCTGTGCCATCAAGCCCGGTTTTGTGAGCTCTTCCAATGTCCCCAGCCAGGGGCTCTCGGCCTCAGGGCCTTTATAATAGTATTCAGCAATGTCTTCTCTAAGAGGGGAACTGAGCAGCGTGGGAAGGTGCCAACTGATCATCCACGCGACAGAGGGTCCTGGGTCATGTGACCTTGCACTGAGAAGGTCAGACTGTCTCTCTAAAGTCCGTTGGATACCTCCTCCTTCAGGAATACATGCTCCAATGTAAGCCCCTTTTTTCTCTGGCCAAACTGGCATGGCACAGGCAGGCCGCAAGCGCCATTCCTGTGTGTGAGTGGGAAGGCTGAAGCAGTAGAATGCTAAGCCAGGAAAGACAGCCCGCACTGTGGAAACTCAGTACATGATGGAACTGAATCGGCCTACACCTCCATGGGTATAGGTGAGGTGGTTTCTATAGGCTGACGTCCTGAGTGTCCCTTCCCGTTGTCACCGTGTGCACTCAGCACTCAGTGCGTTCAATCCAACGCTACATCATGAATAAAGTCAGGGAGAAAGGAAAGGAAGGGGATGCTGTCTACCCCGCAGACCCTCACAGCTCCTAGGGCAGAGAATCGAGGTGGTGGCATTGGTGGCATAAGTGCCTCTGTTAGGCCAGGTAGACCAGCAAACCCTCGTCTGTCTCCAGTACCCAGCCCAGCCGCTACACTGGAGGGCTGTGAGTCACTCCCCGGCAAGCCCTGGTACCAGTGATGAAAGGTCAGTTAGCGCTGGGGGGTGGGGGGTGAAGAGGCTTGGCAGAGACCTCCCCAACAGCATCTGCTTCCACGGTGCCAGGACAGGGCTTAGCTGCAGACTAAAGGGATGACGTGGGTGTGTGAGGAGGGGTTCTGATATGTCACGTGCTGAGCATGTCACCGTGGCCCCCAGCCCCCGGGAGCGCACGTAGAGTTAAACAGTCATGCTTGGCATGTGTGTCTACCTGGTCTTTGAGGAGGCTGAGGCAGGGTGATAGCTTGAGCCCAGACGTTTAAGATCTGCCTAGGCAACATGGCACGGCAAATTAAAGATACCATTAAACATCCTATTAAGCACTCTATATACTGACCCACCCTGCTCAGCAATTCTTCCCCCTGCCTGGAGCTTGTCCCTCACTTTATGATCATGACTTTCTTTTCCTTTATCACTTCTATGACATCCATTTTATATGTACGCAGCTTAAACAGCATACTGGTGTTTAACTCTATAGAATCCTAGTTTATGAGGTCAGCGGCTCCTGACTTTGTTAAACATTTTAAGATACACTTGTAGTAGCTTGTAGCCATCATGATGCTTTTCAGCGCTGTATAGTATCCGCCTACTGACCTACTGTGTTTTTTTGTTTTGGGTTGGTTTTTGGTTTTTTGGAGGGGCAGAGGGCTCAAGACAGGGTTTCTCTTTGTAGCCCTGGCTGTCCTGGAACTCACTGTGTAGACCAGGCTGGCCTCCAACTCAGAGATCCACCTGCCTCTGCCTCTCTTGAGTGATGGGATTAAATGTGTGGCACCACCATCCCCAGTAGGGAATTGCTAATCCAAGTTTACTGATAGTTTTGGCACACGGGTCGATCACACACTTCCCTTGCTTTCTGCTACTGCCAGATGCACTTGGAGGGCAGAAAGAAAGGATACTGCCGAAGCCCTTTGCGCGTCTCTTTGGCATTTGTTGACTGTGATATCCCAGGCAGTCGGTACTCATGCCAACAAATTGTTGTGTGTCTTACAGCTGGCCGGAATTGCGGTGCTTGCCATTGGACTATGGCTCCGATTCGACTCTCAAACCAAGAGCATCTTTGAGCAAGAATCTAATCATTCCAGTTTCTACACAGGTGAGAGGGGGAGCTGGCACTTCTGCTCTGGCGCCTCCAGGTCAGCTGACCTGGGTACTTGGGCCTGGAAGAGGCCGGCTGCATGAACCAGTCCTGTCCCTTTCAAATGAGGTGGCTTTGTGAGTCTGTCTAGCTGTGTCCATGAGTTGGCGTCTGACTGATGTGGCCTCTTTCCTTGCCAGCTGAGTTTGTCATCTTGACCATCCTCTGATGTGAAGTTGGGTCTAGCAAGGCTGCTGCCATTCCCAAGGGTTTAGGAGCCCTGGTTCACACACAGTGTGTCTCCAAACTAAATCATAATCTTAAGTCAGAAACCTTTGTCCCATGTGGATCTGCAGAACCCGGGAGAGAAGCGGCTCCCCTCCTTGTCTCAGACCAGCTTCCAGGATAGATAGTCAAAATTAAGGTTAATGGCGGGTAGGGACTGGAAGACTCTGGTGGAGGAGTTTGCATGTGGCCCTAAGAAGGGGGTCAAAAGAGCAGCGAGGTAAGGGACAAGTGCCAGAAGATAAAGAGATAAGGAAGGAGACAGAGAGAATCTGGAATATGAGAGAGAGAATATGGAAGTGGGCGAAGAGGAAAAGGAAGCCAATGGAGAGACTCAAGGGACCACCCATACTTAGAACTGTTTTCGCCTTTAGGGTAGGCGTTCCACTTTCTATATGACTGGGATCACCCGAGTTTGAACCAGCTTAGTAGCTTTCTTTACACAGGTTTCATGAGCCTTCCTGCCTCCCTTCGGCCCCTTCCTCTGCCCCGTAAGAGGCGATGCCACTGAGGACGGTCTCATCCAGCTACCAGCTTGAGTAAGCTTGGCCTTCGGTTCTACTCTGCCTCATTTGGGAGTAGGAAGCCCCCTATTTTTAGAGTGATCCTGTCATGCCATCAGACCCAAATGAGTTGTCACTTCCTTTCTGCCCACCAAAGTTATTTTTACAAAAGACAAGAGAGCGGTCAGACACAGTTATCATCTCCCAGGCTGCAGGGACCAGGGGCCACGGCTCTGCTGATCACTCTCCCCTTGCCCTCCTCTAGGGCTCCAGCCAGCCTCTCCTGGGGCTACACATGGCCAGGTAGCGGAGCGGGGAGGTCTCTAAGTCACAGAGCACCTGAGCCCTCTGTTGAGGTCTTCTAGTGGCCTGCCCTTTTTCAGTGTTCCTTGGCGGTGGGTGGGGAAGGGCTGGGTATATTGCCCTATTGTTAGAAAGAAAGTTAGCGAAGGAGAGAAAGCTCCTGGTTTATGGTTGGCCTTTTGTTTTGATTTTTTTTTTTTTTTTTTAATCAAGCAGAGTTTTTAGGGAGCGGGTTTCCATAGTGCCCTGACTTGTTTTAGCAACAGAGCTTTGACTCTGCAGCAGAAATGCCAGGGTGAGAGCAGGAGGGGGTGGGGTAAGGAGGCCACATTTCAGAGGAGCAGGGAGCAGGGGACCTCTCATGCTCCATGCCCTAGCACACAAGGGAGCAGTGAGCTCACTCCCTGGGGGCATCAGGTCCACCAGCAGGAATGGATACCTTTTCAGCCCCTTGGTAGCAAGGGCCCCACAGTCCCCCTGGATCTTCTAAAGCCCTGAGTCCTCAGGCCCCCCATCCTTTGACTGCTCCTGGTCACCCAGTCATTCTTTCCATTATCCAGGACTCGGGCTAATTCTGCATATTTTTAGATGTGGGAAGAAAGGTTCTCGCTGGTGACTAGGTGACCTGGGAGGAAACCGCTCCCAAGTCTGAGCCCTTCCTGGTGTATTTCCCTGGCTCTATCCCTGAAATGCTACAAGAAACAGCCACCAATCTAAATTCTCGTCCCTAGAACATAAACCCCAGCTCCTCCTGGAATTCTCTGTGCTAGTTTATGGGGGTAGCTCCCCTTGTAGGAAGTGACCATTGCACCCCTTTGTCGGAGACCACTTGGTTCTCCCATGTTTTAGTGTCTTTGACAGTAGCCCCTCATCCTGGAAGCAGAATGAAGTGTTCAAAGCTTAACTCATAGAAGACTTGGTGGCACAGGCCTGTAATACAGCTACTCTCTAAGAGACTGAGGCAGGCCCTGCCTGCACCACCATTACATTTTGGGAAAACTGAAATTGTTGTCCCTGGGCAGAGGGCCAAGGAGGCTTTGTCCTCTGTGTCCCCTTTTCCCACTGGACTATGAGACAAGGCTTTTGTGTGAACCACGGCCCTCCGGCACAGAACCTAGGAGTGCCAGCTATACCCAGGCTGATACCCGACATCACATGGTGGCCAGCCCTTGCACATGGCCACCCTCAGGCCTAAGTATGCAACTGACTTTTCAGGAAACCTTCTCGGGTTTCCTGGGGTGAGACCACAGCTTGCACAGTCCAGAAAGCATGTGCGATGAAGCAGAGAGGCGAGACTTCAGAATGACTGATGGCCTGACGTGAGCCTTCTCTCCAGCTCGGTCCCCGGTAGATTCATCCTGTCACCAGGACGCTGTCCCAGACTTACAAGCAGGCCATAGAACTACATTCTTCTGGTCCACAGCCACAGCTCTTCTTAACTGTGGTGTCCTTAAATCACGATCAGAGCGAAGGAATTTAGGACTTTGGGCCGTAGTTCCACCCCTCCTTGGAACCATCTGGATGTAAATGTTCTCCGTGAGCTGACCTCCCTGCTCTGTCTGGCCTGTGGTTGCTCACTGGCTCATTTTCCCCCACCTGAAGCCAACATGGCGCACACACCCGCACCTCTCTTGAGTTACCATGCGCTGCAGATGAAGCTCTTCTGAATGAACAGAGCCAACCATGGGAGGTGGGGAAAGCAAGAATGCGCAAGGGGGTGGGAGAGGGGGTAGAGCGGGAGCCAGTATTTTGGGGATAATGAATGTAAGCAAATGGAGATGAGCCTGGAGGATCAGCTTCTTCCACACAAGTGCTCCAAGGGAAATGCTTATGAGGTCGAGTTGGGGCCTTGAGGGGAGCCCAGAGCCCAGTTCACAGATGGGACAGAAAACCCTGATTCCTGTCTAAAGGACACCCTGACATATGCTACCGCGATGCCAGTCCTTCCTGCACTCTATTTACATAGACCTATAATGTCAGCCCAAGAAGGAAAAAAAAAAAAGTACAATAAACAGCCCTTAAGCAATTTAGCATGGAAATCCTCTGACAAAATAAATTTTTCCATGAGTCAGACAGAAAGCTAACATTCGCTTGTTTTATAAAAGGGAACACTTTGTCTTTATCACTGCCAGCCCTTGCTAACAAGTGTGGGGGCTGGGAGCAACTTTCCCAAAAGGAAGCAGTGGACAGTTCATTTTAAAAAGCCAAGCCTAGAGCTCCGAGGTGAGCTCTGGCCTCACCTTCAGGAAGCCCTGCAAGGTCTGAGCTCCAGCCCTGCAGGACGAAAATGGTGAGTGGACACGATCCAAGGCTCACACTGGGTCCATGACTCACGAGAGTTGGGAGACCTACTTCCAGATGAACCACTCCGTGGCGTGGCTGCCTCTTCTCCTGACTAGAGGAGCCTAGCAGCCTGTCCAGAGCTGCAGCTGTCTGAGCAAGATTTAAAGCCAACAGACCCTTCAGTTTAAAATCTTTCTGGAGTGGATCTGTCATATGAACCGAGAGGCTCGTGAGGGGAGCATTCTCTCTCCGAAGGAGAGAGCCTCTTAGCACCACTTAACGCTACCACAGCTGCCCTGGCTTTGCCAGGGTGTCCAAGCTCCCATACTAGGGTGTGGACCCCGAAAAACGCACCGGTTTGTTTGTAGTTGATTCTATTTCGTGCGCTTGTAAATCCTTTTGATCTCTCAATGCCACCCCCCCCCCATTTATTCAGCCCATGCTCTGCAGCCCAAAGGAGTGACCTCATCCTTCATTGTCTTGCCCTGATGTGACAGTCAGAAATCGGGATTGTACTACTGCCTCACTTGGTGGTGTCCCCTTGGCATCTGGTGCCCCTCCCCAAGAGCCATGCCCGAAACTGCACTGCCTCCCAAGTTCAGGCCCCACTGCATTTGACTGGCTAGGAACATGACTTGAGGACAAGCTGCATCTGTCCCCTTGCCCAGTCTGGGCAGGCATGCACAGAAACAATACCCATATTCATACAGCATGGGGTTCACCAGTAACCCCACGTGACTTCACATCATGGCAGATGGGAGGAGGCAGGAGAGGCACAAATGCCCACTGTGTGTGCTCTGCTCTGTACTGCCTGTGAGCATCAGCTGCAGGCCAGTCCCAGGTCTCCCGCCTGCAAAGTCTAGCCCTACGCTGGGTGCTGTAGATGGGGGACAGTGAAGTCACTATGGCACCTGCCAAAAGTTTTTGTCATGTAGCGTGTGCTATGTAATATGAGAAAGCATCCTCCCACACACACACACACACCTCTTGGAGAAATCTCTGGGGTCCCTGTGGCAGAATAGGGAGAGAATCAAGTACATAAAAATTAGTGCATGATTTTTGCAATGGTTACCAAGTCCTTACATTTTTGAGATTAATAACCGCTGGCCCTTGGCTGGGCACATGTGGATTACATCCTCATAACAGTTCCAGACTACACTGTTGCCATGTCCCTTTTGTGGTACTAAAAATGGAACCCAGTGCCTCACACACAGTAAGTATACATGCACCCCAACGGAGGTGGATGCTGTTTGGTTGAGAACGGGGACGCTTTCCCTGGAGTGGGGGCAATAAACATGAAGGCACGGGCTGGCAGAGGAAGGGGCCTGGGCCTCCAAACTCACTTTCCAAACTTGTGTCCTTTCCTTCCTTCTCCCCTCAGGAGTGTACATCCTGATTGGAGCTGGGGCCCTCATGATGCTGGTGGGTTTCCTGGGCTGCTGTGGAGCTGTGCAAGAATCCCAGTGCATGCTGGGATTGGTGAGTACTCCCAATAGCAAGCCTGTCTTACCTTACTCTTATTCCTTTCCCCAAATGTCAGACCCAATATACAGGACAGGTAGAATGGGTGGGGTAACGAAGGCACCCAGACAGCTGGGCTCCGCTCAGCCTTCCCAGTGTCCTCACTTCAGGCCCCGCCACATCTGCCTGACTCCCACCACCATCTTGCCCATGGCCCTGAGCAGTGGTGTCTTACTGCTGCCCGACTCCAAACTAACACCCTTCACATACCAGTTTAGAGCAGACTGAGCCCACATTTTCCCCCAGAATGCCATGGGACACTCTGCTTTCCCTGTCACCCCTCCCTGCCGTTCATTTGTGCACCTACGTGCTGCCTGTCCTCCACCCCTTTGGTGTTGCTGACCGACTTCCTGGAGCCCGTCTCATTGCTTCCCCGGTGTCTTCTAGTTCTTCGGATTCCTCCTGGTGATATTCGCCATTGAGATCGCTGCAGCCGTCTGGGGCTATACCCACAAGGATGAGGTAGGAGTTTCCCAAAAGATCTCTTGGGTCCTGCAGTGATTGGAGTTTCTGAACAGGGAAGGGGGTTGATAAAGATTAAAGGGCTCAGGCTAGTCACTTGTTTAGCTTTCCACAGAATCTACCTCTTTATCCAGTTTGTTTCCACATGGGAGCAGAACATGACACTCCTCAGGGCTGTGACTGTGGAGTTTAGTCTGCCCTGTGTGACGAGCACATAGTAAACACTCCAGAACTATTTATTTTGGAAGCCATTTGTATACGCGTGCCCATCTGTATGTCTGCCAGTCAAAGCTAAGCGGCTCTTCCCCCAATCCCTAGAAAGGTTCCTCAGAACAACATAGCTTTCTGTAATCAGGACTCCCTTGCTCTAACCTGTAACTACGTACCACAAGTGCCACACCAGACACTATGCAAGGTCCCCACGTATCTGAGTTCCGGGTCCCCACTTTCAGGAATTTTGCCATCTAGTGTGGAAGAAAGAGGTTTGACAAACATGCACACAAGTTGTTTATAACCACAAGTACCTTGAGATTTAAAGGGTGAGGTCAGACGGGGCATCCCTTTTGGCTTGTAGAGAAAGGAGTATGGACCCTGAATGAGATAGGGGGACTTGCGGGTAGTGGGAGCAGTGGAAGGAAGGGACTGAGCATGTCCGAGCTTGAGTTCCTATGGTGAACTCTAAGGAGTTGTAGATCAGGCTGGGACACACTAATGCAGCTTTTGAGGGTAGGGCACCTTACACTCTTCAGTGAGAGAGGAAAAGAACAGGGACACTTAAGGCAGGATCCCTGTTTTCAAGAAACTATCCAACTGAAAAAAGAATTTAAGAAGAGATAAGGGCTGGGGATCCCAAGTACCACACCCTCACCTCAAAAGAAACTTAGCCAGGGAAGATGGCAAGCTCCTGTCATCCGGGTACTCGGGAGGCTGAAGCAGGAACGGTGCTGAGGACACTGGTGGCAGGTAGCCAAATACTTGAAGAGCATCTGTGAGGAACTTTTCTAGAAACCCGTCTCTGCTGCTGATCTGTTTGTGCCTCCTAGGTGATTAGGGAAGTCCAGGAATTTTACAAGGACACTTATCAAAAGCTGAAGAGCAAGGATGAGCCCCAGAGGGAGACACTCAAAGCCATCCACATGGCGGTAGGTCACCTCTCCTGTGGGAGCCACCGACCCCTCTACCACACCCTACAGAGGCACGCCCCGGTATTTCTACGGCAGCCTGGCAGACCTCTTTTAATTATTATCTTTTTTTCTCATTCCCATCCCTGCCTTCTTTCTACAGTTGAACTGCTGTGGCATAGCGGGAGGCGTGGAACAGTTTATCTCGGACATCTGCCCCAAAAAGCAACTTCTTGAGAGCTTCCAGGTTAAGGTAAAGTTAGAGCAAACCTCTGGCACCCCGCCCTGTTGTTTAGGTAAACCCCTATAGGGCAAGGGTGAATTTAGCAACATTCTTTCCCAGGGCCTCTTTCCTTAAAGGGCAGCGAGACAAAGGCCAGGCCCTAGACAAGGTCCTTTAGTCTGCCACTCCAAGTCCCAGGCTCTAAAGAGAGCCTACTCTGTAGAGGGAAACAGGTCCCAGTTGGTCAATTTTATTTAATCCAGGAGCAGAATAATAAAAGCGATTCTCCAGCCACGTGGGAATACCCCAAAGGGGCCTCTCTTAGTGGCAGAATATTTGCCTGGTGGGTGAAGCTCCAGGTTTCTTCTCCAGTACTGCCAAAAAGAGTAAAAAGATGAGGGGTAGGGGGTTGCCTAGATAGTTGGCTCTGTGGTAAGAGCACTTGTTGCTCTTCCAGAGGACCCGAGTTCAATTCACAGCCTTGTGTCTCAGAACCATCTGTAACTCCAGTTCTAGGGGGTCCCATGGCCACTTCTGAGCTCCACAGACCCCAGGGGCAAACATGGTGCACACACATACATGCAGACAAAACACTCACACATAAAATGTAAAAGGGAAGAAGAGAACGCAAACCTCCTCCCCCCATCCATCCAGGACAGCCCTTATACCCAAACACCAATCACAGTTGGCTCTCTGGCCTCCAGGCCTCCCAGCGTGAGTCAGGGGTCAGCGAGCCAGCAAAGAAGGGGTACACACCCAGTGTCAAAACTGTTTTTGATCCTTGTCTTGTTTGCCTCCCTAAGTCCTGCCCAGAAGCCATCAGTGATGTCTTCAACAGCAAGTTCCACATCATTGGAGCAGTGGGCATCGGCATCGCCGTGGTGATGGTAAGTAGCCGCTGGTCCAGGGAAGAAACAGTTCCTAAGCTCTGGCCAGGCGTTGTCAGAAGTGCTATAGGGCCAACAGCTAACACAGCCCTGGCTGTCCTGGCCAGGTACATGCTGTCAGTGTTTCCTTTTTACTGCTAGGAAGCGGGAGCAGAGGGAGGACACTTGGCTTGGCTAACAGGAGCCAGGCCCTGGGTCTCATTCCCAGCACTGCAGAAAGAAGAGGTGGGGGGAGGTTCTCGTCTGCACATTGTGTTGACAACACCGAATTCAGCATTTAAAGCTGCGTTTGTAGGTTCTGGCCCTGGATGCTCTCTTAGGAAATGGCTTGTGCAGCATAGCTCAGCAGCTGACTGACTGTTGGAGAACAAGTTGGCCGTCTTTCCTGTTATCTGGCCTTCATCTCCCCAGCTTCAGTGCCCCTCCTGGACCTCATTACCTCTGTCTCAGACTGAGTGGAGCCCTTTCCCCCAGGCGAACCCCCAATCTTCCTGTCTTTGCAGATCTTCGGCATGATTTTCAGCATGATCCTGTGTTGCGCCATCCGCAGGAGCCGAGAAATGGTCTAGAGTCTGCCCCAACCCGAGCAGGAGCATCGGCCCCAAGGACTAGCGGGCTGTTTGGATCTTGTTTGCCACTAATATTAGTATTCATTATGCATTCCTAAACAAAAGTTATTCTGTGTTTGTCTTTTTAATGCTTTATTCATTATTGACATTTGTAGTTGAGGGATCTGGGGGTTCAGTTTGCTTCGATTTTTTTTTTCCTTTGGTTATTTTTGCTTGTTATGTTAAGCAAAAATCCTGCAATGAAAGGTACTATTTTTGCCAGACTCTAGACAGAAGATATTGTACATAAAGAGAATTTTTTGCCTTTAAATAGATAAAAGTATCTATCAGATTTAATCAGGTTGTAAGTTATATTGAAGACAATTTGATACATAATAAAAGATTATAACAATGTCTAGGACTGCTTGGGGATATCGCTTTTCTTTAAATTGGGTTGTTTGTTTGTTTGTTTGTTTGTTTTTTAATTCGTGGTCCTTGGCCGGGCGGTGGTGACACGTGTGGGAAGCAGAGGCAGGTGGATCTCTGTGAGTTTGAGGCCAGCCTGGTCTACAGAGCTAGTTCCAGGACAGCCAAGGCTACACAGAGAAACCCTGTCTTTAAAGATAGATAGATAGATAGATAGATAGATAGATAGATAGATAGATAGATAGATAGATAGATAGATAGATAGATAGATAGATAGAGATAGATGATAGTCATGCCTTCCATGTGCTGAGGCTTCCCTTGTGCTCCACCACACCTGGCTCTTCCAGCAGCCCTTGTATTCTGCCCGCACTAAATTAGGAATAGATTGGAAGGTAGGTCTCCTCACCTTCTAGTGAAGAAATTGGGGTGTGATAGATTGAGAGATTTTGATCTGATGTCACATCATTTTGGTTTGAGTCCACCCTAGGATGAGTTCCCAGCTCAGCAGAGTGTGGTGTCTTAGGGTCTCATGAGTCTTTGCTGTTCTCACCATTTGGCCTTCAGCACCAAACCTTGGTAGTTGGCCATAGCCAGTGCTTGATATTCTTATCCATGAATTGGTTGAATGGATACATCCATCGGGATTTAGCCAAAGGAACAGAACCACTCTTAGATACATACATGTGTGACTTCATCACAGAAATCTGTCCCTGGAGCTAGTCCAGTAGACTGATGGGTTGATGGATGGCAACAGGGAGAGAAGAACCAGCTGGTACCCAGTGACAGGCAACTGTGGAAGTTCTCACCTCTGACACGGGGGAGAGTCCTGCCTGAGCTGGGCCCTCGGCAAGAGAGCTGAGCAAACTGATCGCTGGACGGAGGGTGGGGGTGGAACGTAGGCCCCAAGGAACCAGCTACTCCATTTCTCTCAACCAGAAATACCAGGAGGGGGAATTCCTAGAGGTGTACTTCACCATAAACAGATGGAGAGAGAGAGATTGCAGAGCCCCACAGTATAGGCAGTGACCCCCAGCTCATACCAGGTAGAGAGAGCAGCACTGGGGGGTGAGGAACAGAGCAGAGCAGGGTATAGAACAGAAGCATGGGGAACATCTTCATTAACATTCTTTTTAAATTAAAAGAAAAAGGCTGGGCGATGGTGGCTCATGCCTTTAATTCCAGCACTCGGGAGGCAGAGGCAGGCGAATCTCTGTGAGTTCGAGACCAGCCTGGTCTACAGAGCTAGTTCCAGGACAGGCTCCAAAGCCACAGAGAAACCCTGTCTCAAAAAAACATAAATAAATAGATAGATAGATAGATAGATAGATAGATAGATAGATAGATAGATAGATAAATAAATATTAAAAAAAAGAAAAGTAGTAGCTAGATAGATGGCTCAGTAGTTAAGAGCACTGGCTGCCTTCAAAACAACCCAGGTTCAAGTCCCAGCCCCACATGACTGTCCACAACCATCTAAACTTCCAAATGATACAACGCCCCTCTTCTGGGCACCAGGCATGCGTGTGGCGCACAGGCATACTAGCAAACAAAACACCAATACACAATTATTAAAAATGTGTCGTATGGGGATGCATACCTGCAGTCTTCACACTCAGGAAGCTGAGGCAGAATTGATAGTTCCAGACCAGTGTGGGCTACATAGCAATGCCCTACATCTAAACAAGAGAGGCTCAAACTATTCCTGAATGTTATACATGTTCACAGCAACAGATGACAACATCAGAATATTATCTGGTCTGGAAAAGGCAGAGAGGGGTAGCACACTTTGAGCCCAACCCTTGAGAGACAGAGACAGGCAGATCTCTGAGTTTGAGGCCAGCCAACCAGGGCTACAGAGAGACTCTAACCTCGAAAGAGGGGCTGGGCTGTAGCTCAGTTGGTATAGTGCTTGTCTGACATATAGAAGGCTCTGGATCCAATCCCTAGAACTGCATGAAACCAAGTGAGTAGACAGCACCCGGGAAGTAGAGGCAGGAAGGGCAGGCACCGAAGGTCATCTTCAGCTACCAATGAGTTTGAGACCAGCCTGCGATGCTTGAGATCATGTCTCAAGAAAGAGAGAGAGAGGCAAGTGTGACCCAGTGCGACCCAGCAAGGTGAAGGTGCCTGGAAGACACTACAGTAAGTGAAAGAAGCCAGGCAGACGCAAGGGCAAATATCTATAATTACATGAAGTACCTGAAATAGGTAAAGTTGGAGACAGAAAGTAGAACAGAGGGGACAGGGAATTACTTTTTTATTGCATATGCTTATTTAGCCAGGGAAGTGGGGGATCAGACCACAGCTCATGCATGTGTGGAAGTCAAAGGAAAACGTGAGAGTTCCCTTCCACTGTGTGGGCTCCAGTCCTCAGGCTCAGTCAGTGACTTAAAGTGCCTTTAACCCACTTAGCCATCCATCATCCATCTTGCTGGCCCTGGAGTTACCGTTTAATGAGTCTAGAGATTCTGTTTGGGATAATGAAGTTTGGGGGTTGTGTAAAGAAACGGAAGGCTCGTGTGTTGTGCAGTCTAAAATGGTGAAAATGGCATGTTGCGTGTTGGGTGTGTTTTGCTAGGGAAGCAAAAGGGTGAATCAAGTCAGCTTTCTCAGATCCCACAGTCCCACTGTGGCCCTGGACCCCTTCTCCAAGACAGCTAGTATGGCGCTGGTTGTGGAAACAGATCAACCATTAGTTTTGTGTCCGTTACGGAGTGGGTCTGAGGAAAACAGAGAAGTTGGATGGCAGCCTTGTCCATATAAGGACTTCTCATGGAAGCTGGTCTCTTCGCCCCCTCACTCTGCAGACCTAAGTGACTGGGGGATGTTCTCCACCCCACCCACCTCCATGCTGGCTTCATGAGTCCTGAGCAGATAATGCGATTGTTGCCACTCATGTCTTGGCCATCAGACCCCTGGAAAACTAATTCAATTGCTTTCCTTTTAAATTGGATTTTCCCAAACCATCTGCTTCCCTTATGGAAATACAGGCAAGGTCAGACCTGCTCCTGCCATAGAACCTCCCTTCTGCAAAGCCCCTGAGCCAGGCCTGCCTTGCTGGCCAGGCAAGACTTGAGGACTCCTTCCCCACGGGGACAGGGTACATTGTTCTAACAACCTCTACCTACCGAGGACAGTCACTAGTACCCACAGGTCTCAGGCTGACGAGCATACGGACTCACCAGACCATAGCATTCAGGCAAAGCCCAGGAAAGCATCACTCTGGTGGCAGGAACAGCGGCCCTGGACATTGATCCGTGTCCAGTCCATTATCTCTGACATGTCACCTGTCTGGAGACACCCAGGACAGTAGCTAGAATAAGCATTTACAGGGCTTGAATAGTATGAGTGAGGGCATGGATTCGATCCCTAGTACTGAGAAAAAAACACATGAACATTTCTATGTATACCATGAGTGGGTGTATGAACTGTGTGGGAATGGTGGCATCATGGCAGCCTCAACACATCAAGGCCCAACAGGTGTGATATTCCAGGACTCATACGTCACTCTTGAGCAGGTTACACAGCCCTTGAGGACTCCTGGGAGTGTGGGAGGCAGTGGTTTGCCAGAACTTCTGCAAGGATGAGTCTCGGCCTCTGACCTCTGACATGTAATGGGAAAGCCTATTCTGCTTTTTGTTTCTTGGGTTTGGGGGAGGGGGGTGCTTGTTTGTTTGTTTGTCTTTTGAGATGGCATCTCAATATCTAGCCCAGTCTGCCCTTGAACTCACAACGGTGTGTCAGCTTCGTGTGCTGGATCACAAGCATTGCCGCAGGGCCAGGTGAGGGTATGGCTTTGATGAGGCTTGCTGTCACATTTGAAGAATTTGCTAAGCCAGAGGATCAGAGGATCGTGGTACCCACCTCTTATCTCAGCACTTGAGAAGCAGAGGCAGGAAGAGCAAGGAAGTTTGCTTTGGGCTAGGGAGGAAATTAAAGGTAAGCCTGGGCTACAGCCCTGTTTCAAAAATAAACAAAGAAGCCAGGTATGCTGATGCATGGCTTTAATCCCTGCACTCAGGAGGCAAAGGCAGGTGGAGGATCTCTGAGTTTAAGGGTCAGCTTGGTCTACAGAGCAAGTTCTGAGATAGCCAGGGTTACCCTGTCTCAAAGAAACAAAATAAATAAAATAGTATCCTGAAGGCATTTTAAAGTAAGGAGTACGAGAAGGCATCCTTGCCTTAAAGCTGGGAGAGGGACACACACACACACACACACACACACACACAGCTGCACAGGAGCAGTGGTGACCACATGGACCAGGTCTCCTGCTCTACCTAAGAGAATGAAAAGAAGGGAGATGGTAAAATGCACAAAATAAAAAATGTGGGACCCCCTGACTGTTTGCGAAGCAAGCTTGTGGCACCAAAAGAAGCAGGAGGAGGCCGGACAATTGTCTCCCATTGAGAACACTGCGGCTCTTGCAGAGAACCCTCGCTCAGTTCCCAGACTCCCAAATACCTATAACTATAACTCCGGCTCCCTCACACAGGGGGCATACACATAAATAAAAAAAAAAAATCTCTTAAAAAATGTTTTTTAAGGCAGGAGAACTTCCAGTTTTTCCCCAAAGGCCCAGCCCTAGCTAGACCTGGAAAAACCCAGCCAGTGACCACACCCTCTGCCTCAGAGGCTCTCGTTTCCTTCTGGGACAACTTGAAGTACCCACCAACTGCTGCACCCCACATCCTCCTGGCAATGCCCAAGCAACAGAGGGCACAGTGATAGGGTAGACTGTGAGTGATTCGGGCCACCTGCTGGGCTGAAGGTGAAGGCAAGTGCTGAGCGTGGGTCGCCTCTCCTGGGAGCCTCTGGCTGATGGAGCAAAGATTAATCATCTTCTCCTTGCGCAGTTCGGCCACGGTATGTAGTATAATTTATATCTCCTTTCAATTGTAGTTGATTGGAAATTGTTAAATGGCCAGAGGAGAACCGTGGTCTAGCCGGGAAACAAAATATCAAATAGATAATTCATCAAGATAAATTGAATCTGGAAATTGGTTAAGTCCTGGCAGACAGAGGGATCTCTTGGAGAACAAGGCAGTCATGTGGATGAAGGAACAGCTGCCAGCCCTGTGGCAGGGACCCTGCAGGGCAGGAAAGCCTGGAGGAAAGGCGTGTTCCTACAGCCGTGGGTTCCTTTAGGGGGACTCGGAGAGGCTAATTTTCAGACTGTTAAAGTCCACATGTATTAATACCCATCACACTTCTCTGAACCCTGGCTGGTGATTTCTAGAACCTTCCTTGAGGGCTTCAATAACCAACAAACATAAGGGGAAATGCTCCATTTCATTAGGCATAAGGAATTACATATCAAAACTACAATTCCCCATAGAATAGCTACGCTGACGGGAACCCTTATGTGCTGCTCATTAGAAGGTAAGCTAGTCCGGCCACTAAGGAAATCAGCACTCCTCTTCAAAACAATAAAATAGAACTATCACGTGATCCTGCCGTACCCTTGGCTATCTACCTGAAGGAATGTAGGCTGCCTCCCACAGAGATACTTGCACATCTGTTTATCACAGCACCATTCAAAACAGTTGGCAAGCAGATTCAGCCCAGATGTCCATCAACCGGAAAGGGGATAAAGAAACTGGGGTCTGCGCGCTCAGAGGAGTATTATTCGCTCCTGAAGAAGAAGAGACCCGCCATCTGTCACACAACAGAAGCAGAGGGCACGATGTTGAATGAACAAGCCCAGAGTCAGAGAAGCAAGTCTCACGTGTGGAAACTGAAGATTACTGTGATTGCAGGGACAGGGGAAGGTTGGGAATGGAGCGTGAGAGAAGTCTGATGAGATCCTACACGTTGTGTTTGTAGGTCTAGGACACGAACCACGTTAGTGTGTCCAGTTAACAGATGTGTAAATATTCGTTAATAAGGACAACAGAAGGAGTTAGGTGAGCAGAAATGAACAAACAAGGAAACAAAAGCTGTGCCCAGCTCCCTTTCCTAAGGCTGTCCCTGCCCCGCACAGGGACAGCAGCCATTGTTTCAACTATAATCAGAGGCTTTGACAAAGGTACCTATGACAAAGGTGACTTGGAACAAGGAAATTCTGGACTCGAGACTATATTGTGCTACCCAAAACTGCCAAGAGAGGCCGGGCAGTGGTGGCACACGCCTTTAATCCCAGCACTCGGGAGGCAGAGGCAGGCGGATCTCTGTGAGTTCGAGGCCAGCCTGGTCTACAAGAGCTAGTTCCAGGACAGGCTCCAAAAAACCACAGAGAAACCCTGTCTCAAAAAAGCAAAATAAAAAAAAAAAAAATTGCCAAGAGACTTCACCCGGAAGTGACTGCGGAAATCTGGGACCGGCTCATGTGGATCCTGGGCAACTAAATGTGGGCCCAGCTGATTTGGCCTACTGTATGCCAGTGAAAAGTGCCGGGCACAGACACACGATAATGAGGCTGTGGCTGAAGACGGGTTCTTTGGTTCATTATCCTTGTTTTGTGTGTGTTTGATCTTTAAGGTTTTGGGGTATGTGTGTATGTGTGTGAACGAGAGTGCAGGTGCTCAGAGACAGTGGATTCCCTGCAGCCGAAGCTATAGGCAATTGTAAGCCACCCAGTGTGGGTGCTGGGAACCACACCCAGGTTCTCTGGAAGAACAGTGAGTGCTCTTCACTGCTGAGACATCTTTCCAACCCTCTGTATTCTGCTTTCCAGCTCTTGCTGTGCAGCCCGGGCTGGTCAGGAACTCGGTATGTTAAGACCAAGCTGGCTTCAAATATGCAGTGATCCTCCTGCCTCCGGCTCCTGAGTGTTATGATTACAGGCAGATACCACCATGCCCAGCCTGGGATCTCAGGTCCTGAGCCCTCCTGCAATGCCTCACTGACTATAATATAAATTGGTTGCTCAGCATGTACGAGACCCTAGATTTGGTCCCCAGAACTAGGGGGAGAAGGGGTTAGACCACAGACACACAGACACACTACACACACACTTCCCTGAAAGATTACAAAGTCCTCAGGCTCCAAGGAGCTAAAAGCAGGACTGTCTAAAGCCACTAGGTACTCATTGTGGGTTCCTCCACAGAGCTCAGTCAGGGCCTGGAATTCCCCGCTCTGTGGGCAGGGCTGTCCCCGCCTCAGCTTCCCAGTAACAGAGATCTGCAGATGCTGGGCCACTCCCCACAGCTGCCCTGAGCTAACAAACCCAAACCCAGAGGATGAAAGCAAACTCTGGGCCCTTTCATTAACAAGATAAGATTGACATTTCCTGGAATGAACCATGCGTCTTGCTGACTGGGTTTATGACGCTTCCTTCCTACTCCTCACCCCCAAAGAAATAATCCTTATCTTCTACCCCGAGTATGGGATCCAATGGATTCGTCCTGAATCCTAGGTGCTTAACCCATGAGAAATAGCCCAGTTCACATCACAGGTCCTAACTATGAAGAACTGAGGGCTGAGGCGGGTTGGTGCAAATTCCAGGTCCTCTTTATTGTGTTTATATACCTCTCCACCTTGAGTGCAGAGCCCACCTAGTGGGCTCTCCTCTGGATCAACATGTAGTTAATGCCCGCTGTGCCCACCACCCGCTGAAAGCCCCTCCCCACCTTACAAGGCTGGAGAGATATTTCAGTCACTAAAGTGCCTGCTGCATAGCATGAGGACATGACTTCAAATCTTTAGCACCCGCGTCAAAAGCCTGGCACAGCAGTGTACACATCTGGAACCCCAGCAGTGCTGGGAGGGTGAAGACAGGAGGATCCAGCAGTTCATTGGCCAGCCAGCCTAGCCAATCAGTGAGCTCCAGGTTCAGGAAGAGACCATGTTTCAAAAGGCAAGATGAAACTGGGCAGTGGTGGTTCATGCCTTTAATTCCAGCACTCGGGAGGCAGAGGCAGGCAGATCTCTGTGAGTTTGACGCCAGCCTGGTCTACAAGAGCTAGTTCCAGGACAGGCTCCAAAGCTACAGAGAAACCCTGTCTCGAAAAACCAAAAAGAAAAAGAAAAGGCAAGATGGAGAGTGGTTAAGGAAGATAATTGAAGTCAGCCTCTGGCCTCCCACATGCATGCGCACATACATACACTTCTCTCTCTTCCCCTCTCTCTCTCATACACACGCGCTCATGCACATACACACACACACACACACACACACACACGTCCTTGGCCATCACCACCTTAAAAATCCAGCTTAGACCATCATAACCCACCACAGAGCTGATGACAGAGACACCCCTCCCCCAGCTGATAGGTCCCTCAACTGATGATACCTCTCTTGGGTGGGCAACCATCACACAGGAAGTGGCTTCATGTATGAAGGACAATGCAACTGCCTCTGGCCAGTGGACTAAAAGCAGAAGTGACGAGTGTCATTAGTGGCGCAGAGGACTGAGGAAGGAGCTTCGTACCTTCCCTATGCACTGGCTCAACAGAGACAGTTCGAGGATGCAGAAGATGGGCCAATGTATCCCGGACCTGGAATGGCCTCCCAAATCCTGCTGGCAAGACTGCATGAACAATGATGCATCCAGGAATATTTTACTTCGTATTTACCACATACTGACTAAGCTGTCTGCTTCTCTGTTCCAGCAGCCAGCCTGGCTCTGTCCCCTTCCCTTTGTCCACTTTCCCCTCTAGTACTTACTAGCAGAGAAGCTCAAAGCCAGAGACAGGCACGTGTGAGTGCATGTGTGTGTGTGTGTGTACGTGTGTGTGTACGTGTGTGTGTGTGTACATAAATGTGTGTGTCCACACTTGTGCACGTGGGTCTATAGGCGTGCATGCTTACAGATGTGGAGGTCATAAATCAACGTTGGGTATCATTTCCTTCTGAGTGGATCTGACTGGCTGTGCAGCAAGCACCACGAACCTGTCTGCCCCTGCCTTGCTCCCTCTGGGATTTCCAGCACACACCACCAAGCCAAGCTTTTTCATTTGGGTTCCAAATTCAGGGCCTCATATACTCACAAGTCAAGTCAAAGATTTTTATGCAATGAGGAAATTGTATCACAGACAGGAAGTTCAAAGTCAGGGTGTCCTGTAACTGAGTGCCAGTAGATTGGTTTTTGCTCTTGAATTTGTCCCGTTGTGGTGACATGGTAGCTATAGCAACTCAAGGCGTCATCCTCTCCCACAAGATGCATTTAAAGACTGGAAGAGAAAAATATCCCTATGTTGTTACATTATGTTCTCTCTCTCTCAGTGTGTGTGTATCGTTTGAGTTTTTACTTTTCATTTTGTGTTCTTTGGCAGGGGTGGTGGTGGTAGTGTAAGACATGATCTCACTATGTAGCCCAAGCAGATTTCAAACAGTTCTGTTGCCTTGACCTCCCCGAGTGAGTGCTGAGATTACAGGTGTCACTCCCCATATGTAGCACTTTTAAAATATGTAAATTGCTCCCAGAAGTCCCTCGGAAGACATCCTGTCACATCTCCTTGTCTTGGTCAGAACTGGCCACATGGCTGTTCTTAATGACAAACTGAGTGGAGCAGGATTAAGTAACTGGATTAGATAGGCCCAGGCCTGAAGCTCTGACTTCAGCCGAGGCATGTGGCCCATGGGCACCTGCAGCCAGACGGGACATGGCAGCTGGGAAGGGCCTTGCCTGTAGGCCAGATTTACCAATCCACTATTGTCCTCTTACATTCTCAGCCTGGGAAAGATAGAGAAGCAAAGCAAGAAATCTGTATTCAAGAATTGGTAGCAGGGGGCTGGAGAGATGGCTCAGTGGTTAAGAGCATTGCCTGCTCTTCCAAAGGTCCCGAGTTCAATTCCCAGCAACCACATGGTGGCTCACAACCATCTGTAATGAGGTCTGGCGCCCTCTTCTGGCCTGCAGACATGCACACAGACAGAATATTGTATACATAATAAATAAATAAATAAATAAATAAATAAATAAATAAATAAATAAAAGAATTGGTAGCAATTGGCTGGGAAGTTGTCTCAGAGGCTAAATAGTTTATCATGCCAACATGAGGACTGGAGTTTGGCTTCGCAGAACTCAAGTCAAAGCTGCCATCAAGCAAGCCATAGCACTTTACTCACAAAACCCCATCCAAATTCTCTGTCTCCCGCAAGAGACAGAGGCTGTGGTAGGAGCATAGCCCAGAAAGCAGGCGTTTTTTAAAACTGAGCGGCTCCCCCCCCCACCCCCGCCCTGCTTCCAGGTAGGAGCCACACTCAGCACTTTAACTCTGAGAATGAGCTTTTTTATCTGAGTTACAGCCTAATCTGCCAGGCAGACCACTGCGCAGCCTGGAAACATTTCTCTGTATGGCGGCAAGGATCCGCCATGCTCTCCCGCCTGCCCAAACCTGATTCTGCTGTCTGCCCAGACAAGAAGAGCTGAGCCTCGGGCATGGTCTCAGCTACTTTCCTCCCAATCCTGAGCGGACACACAAACACCCAGGCTCACAAATGCACCATAGCCGGAGTTTGCACACATAGCAGGGCCCAGGAGCCACGTTTTAAAACCACACACCTTTTTTTTTTGTATGGCTGCCGAGTCAGGAAATCTCTCTGCAGCACCCTAGCAAACAGCAAAAAGCTATGTTAAACTCTGGTGTGTGTGTGTGTGTGTGTGTGTGTTTCTAGAATTCCTTTTCAAGCCCTCTCAGGTTTTACGTGGAGTTTGTTACCATGTTGGAGCACCACCACTCTGTTGAAGTAAAGAGTGGTGGGTGTTCCCAGCCCGAGTTTTACTATGTTAAAGTTAAAGTCTTTCTTTTTTTGTTTAAACAGAAAAAGGGGGAATGGCGTGGAGGGTCTTCTTTTCACGTGTTGCTTTCATTGGTTAAATAAAGAAACTGCCTTGGCCTTTTGATAGGACTGCAGCTTAGATAGGCAGAGTAGACAGAACAGAATGCTGGGAGAAAGAAGGCAGAGACAGAGAGCCGCCTGCCATGAAGCTGCCAGGTCAGACATGCTGAATCTTTCCTGGTAAGCCACGGCCTCATGGTGACATACAGATCATTAGAAATGGGTTGAATTGCCGGGCGGTGGTGGCGCACGCCTTTAATACTAACACTCGGGAGCAGAGGCAGGCGGATCTCTGTGAGTTCGAGACCAGCCTGGTCTACAAGAACTAGTTCCAGAACAGGCTCCAAAACCACAGAGAAACCCTGTCTCGAAAAACCAAAAAAAAAAAAAAAAAAAGAAATGGGTTGAATCAAGATGTGAGAGTTAGCCAATAAGAGGCTAAAGCTAATGGGTCAGGCAGCGATTTAATTAATACAGATCTCCGTGTGATTATTTCGGGCATAAGCTAGATGAGTAGCCGGGAGCCGAGTGGTACAAAAAGCAGCCCACACCTCTTACAACAGAACTCCTGGCTTTCCTCTGTAGAATAGAAAATCATTCTATGCTGCAAGGTAGTGACTTAATAGAGTCCAGAGACATGCTAAGCACAAACTGGCCAGCCTGATTCTGATGTTGTCATCACTGATAAACAGTGAGTGTGTAATAACCTGCCCTGTCTCTTTAAGAGACAAGCCATGCCTACTCCCTTCCCCATCCACTGAGGCAAGCTGATCTTCAGCTTCCTGCCAGGGGTCTCTTCCTTCTCTCTGTCTCTCCCTTCTCTCTCTCTCTCCTCTCTCTTCTCTGTCTCTGTCTCCCTCTCTCTGTTCTTCTCTCCTTCTTCCTTCCCCCTCCATAACCCACTAAATAAATATCCAACCTCACTCTGCATGGCATGCCTATCCATGTCTCTCTCTCACCCACTGCCGTGTGTCTCCCTGCCCGAGACCAGCTGCCTCAGAGAACTGCAGCATGGTCTCATGGCCAGCTGCCTGCTGCAGCCACTTGGGGATCTGCACATTTTTAATTAATCCATTATAGAGGGTTTAACAGGAAATCCAAGGACTAGGGATACAGCCTGGTTGACACAGTGCAAGCATGAAGCCCTGACTTCAGTCTCCAGTATTTAATTTAAAAATTCATCACAGCAGGTGTCTTAGTCACTGTTCTATTGCTGTGAAAAGACACCATGAGCAAGGCAACTCTTAGACAAGAAAGCATTTAATTGGAGGCTTACTTATAGCTTCAGAGGCTTAGTCCATTTCATCATGGAGAAGAACGTGACGGCACACATGGTGATGGCTACATCCCCTAGTTCTCAGGCAGAAAGAGAGAGACTCTGGCCTGTAGAGACCAGGCTAGCCTCAGATTTGAGGTGATTCTCCCCACTCTGCCTCCAGGGTACTAAGACTACAGATGCAGTCCATCGTGCCCAACTCTGAGAGAGTTTTGATCCTAGAAAACTAGTTTTCTCTCCAGCTCCATATCTTATCTAGTCTTAAAGAGTTCAGTGTTCATGATAAAATCCTTCCAGTGGGTTCTGGGGAACATACCCTAGCATGTAGCTCCATCCTAGGGGAAACATGGTCTTAGCATGTACAGAGCCCTAGCAAATCATCAGACCTGTCCTTTCTCCCAAAAATATGTTCCCAGTGATCTGGCCTTTCCACCTATTACCTCTTCACCCGCTGCCATAGCCGGTGGCATTTAAACATCTTATGACCCAGCCAGACATGTGGCTCAGAACACACAAATACACCAGGTTTAAACACTCTATCTACATACACGCACATGAAATGAAACAACTATGTAATACTTACCCTTGATACACGTATCACACTGTTTTCTGTTTAGAGATGTTGATTGCGACCCACTAATATAACTGAATGAGTCACCATGGGCCTTGTCTCGCAATTTGGAAACCACTGTCCTGACTTTTCATATTTCACCCTGGATTTGGTTATTATGGTGGTTTGCATAAGAAATGGCCCCCATAGGCTCATAGGGAGTGACACTATTAGGAGGTGTGGCCTTGTGGGAGTAGGTGTGGCTTTGTTGGAGGAAGTGTGTCATTAAGGGGTAGACTTTGAGGTATCAGAAGCTCAAGCCAAATCTAGTGGCATTCACTTCCTGCTGCCTGCAGGTGTAGAACTCTCAGCGCCTTCTCCAGCGCTGTTTCTGCCTGTCTGCCACCATGCCATCTGCCATGATGACAATGGACTAAACCTCTGAACTATAAGCCAGTCCCAATTAAATCATTTTCTTTATAAGAGTTGCCTTCACCTGTCAGTGGTGGTGCACACCTTTAATCCTAGCACTCAGGTGGCAGAGGCAGGCAGAAGTTCGAGGCCAGCCTGGTCTACAAAGTGAGTCCCAGGACAGCCAGTTGCACAGAGAAACCCTGTATTTTTGTTTGTTTGGTTGGTTGGTTGTGTTTTGTTTTGTTTTTTTGGGTTTTTTTTTTTTTTTTTTTTTTTTTTTTTGGTTTTTCGAGACAGGGTTTCTCTGTGGTTTTGGAGCCTGTCCTGGAACTAGCTCTTGTAGACCAGGCTGGTCTCGAACTCACAGAGATCCGCCTGCCTCTGCCTCCCAAGTGCTGGGATTATGTTTTTTTGGGTTTTTTTTTGTTTGTTTGTTTGTTTTTTTGCCCTGGAACTAGCTCTTGTAAACCAGGCTGGCCTCAAACACACAGAGATCCTCCTGTCTGTCTCTGCCTCCTGAGTGTTGATATTAAAGACATGTGCCACCACTACTCAACAAATATAAAAACCTTAAATAGATTTTATTTGAGATTTTAGAATGAGACCACACTTCATCCTATCGAACAGAATGATTTGTTTGGAGAGTCTGAGTAACGGGAAGGAATGAGAAAAGAAAGGGCCATCTCAAAGTGACTCTTTTTGCCTGGCAGGACAGGGAGAAAGAGTGACAGGAAGTAACTGGTTAAGGTCAGGTTGCTTCAGGTGAGTTTTTCATAAGGAGGAAAGCAGAGAGACTTCTTTACTGTGGCCATTGAATCCAGTCCTCTGAGAACATTGGCCCTTATCTGCCTTGGTTTCCTGGGATGTCAGATTACAACTGGGTTTCTGTAGGTCAGTGTGCAGCCCTGATGTAAGGAGCTCCGGTTTTGCTTGCAGTCTGGGGCACTGGGGCTCTGCCAGGAGCTCAGTCTGTGAGGATGCTGCCTGCACTCAATAGCCACAGTGGGAGGGGGAGGGGAGGAGTGGGAGGGTATGGAGTCAGAGTTTCAGCCATGTCTGTGTATCTAGTTAAGCCACAGAGACACATCCTACACCTCTCAGGGACCCAATGGCTTGAGAGCTTGGGAATCTAAACTCCAGGATAGCAGATGTCTGGCCTCCAGTGCCGTTAACAGGGAGCAGACACCTCAGCCGTGCAAAAGACTGGAATATAAGAGTCCATCTATCCCAGCAGAAGAAGGACTGTGACTTCCTAGTGGCCATCAGAGACTTCAAGTACAACCTCCAGACCAGGCCCTCCTGTCCTGTGTCCAGGGTGTCCCCTTCGCACGCGTGGATCACAGAGGTAGATGTGTCATTAAGTTGTTTGAAGTCAAGCCTGGTGCCTGCAGCCCAAATGACTGGACATCTGTCCTCACAAGTGACTGGGCATCTGTCCTCACAAAACCAAATCACCTGCCACAAGTCAAACAAACGAAGGTGACTGTCTCACCTGGCCAGCACTAAGAAGGCCAGTGTTCAAGATGGCCTCCAATGTCATCTCTCGTGGGAGGACTCTGGCTTCACACTCCCAAAGGCACCCCAGGAAGACACCTATCATGAGCACCCAACAGGAGGCTGAAAGCCAGGACAGAGACTCAGGGCAAGAGAGGGTGGGACTTCACGGCCAATGGAAATGGAAGCATTTCATCCTAGAAGCTTAGGGTATTGGCAGGAGGACTCTAAGAAACAAGAAACAGGAACAAAAGAAATAGCTACCCAGCAATCAGGAGCCAGAGCTGTGGACACACCAGGCCACTCTCATTTTATAAGGCCTGTGATCTAACACCCACTTTCAAGATATGCTCACTGCAGTGTAAAACTCTGTCTTGCCAGATCATTGGAAAGTTTCATACACACACACGCACACATACACACACACATATATACATTCACATGCTCACGCGCACCACTTGTGCCTCTGGGTGAGGTCGTGAGGGGGTGGATTTTGAAATAAAGGAAGACAGTGGCTGGATTGACAAATAGGAATGACGAAAGTGTTAAGATGGTTGTCTAGATAGAAGTAGAAATCAAGGGCCAGACAGAAAGTGCAGCCCCCTACACACTCACAGAGCCTCTGAAATCTGGGGGAAGTGTTGAGACTTTCCACAAAGCAGGGCTCAAAGATAAGAGACAATCTTAACCAGACATCGAGGGGTGGGGACCCCAGGCTAGTGCCTGCTTGAAGGCTCATTTTGTTTTGTTCTTAACTGACACGCTACTGACCGAATCCAAAGCCTTGCTCATGCCAGGCAAACCCTCTACCACTGGAGTATATTCCCAGTCTTTGGTTAGGTTCACCCCTACTCCCACTCCCCACCCCTGAAACTGAACCTCTCTTTAGCCTTGGCTGGCCTGGAACTCACTCTGTAGACCAGATGGGCCTTGGACTCAAAGAGATCTGCCTGTCTTCACCTTCCAAGTGCTGGGATTAAAGATTTCATTAAAGATGTGTGTCAAGTTGTTTTCTTTTCTTTCTTTCTTTTTCTTTAAAGACAGAGTTTCCATGTGGAGCCCCGACTAGTCTCAAATTCTCCATCCTCCCCCGCTGAGTGCTGGATTTTTACAAGTCATCTGTATTGGACAACAGTCCTCAATTGGTCAAACATTTGGTTGGGTGAGATTTGCGCTGAGATTTGCATACTCTGCATAAAGCAGGTTATAAGGGTGGGCACAATCCAGTCTGTTGAAGGACTGACCAGAACCTGGACAAACTTGAACTGCAGCATGGACCCCTCCCTAGGTCTCTGTCCTGATGGTCACATGCAGTTTGGACTCACTAAAACTCTAACTACAAGATTCAATTACTTAAGAATCAATCTCTCTGGCTCAGCCGTTAATGGGACATGCTGCTTCTCCACAAGGTCCCAGTTCAGTTCTCAGCATCCACACCACAAACTGCCTCTCTAACTCCAGCGCCAGGGACCCTGACACCTCGGATCCCGTGGCCACGGCACTTATGAGCCCAGACTCCCACAGAGACATAATTAAAAAGAATTTTAAAAAGATCTCGTTCACCATTGCCACCACCCCCGCACCATCTCTCTCTCTCTTTCTGTCTCTCTCTCACCCATGCCCATCTACACCCCCCCACTACAGTTCTCTCTCTTTCTTCCTCTCTCTCTCACCCATGCCCATCCACACACCTCCTATTCTCTACCCTTTGCAGACCTCTGACAAACACAGCCTCTATGCCCATCACACAGTAGGTATGTTATATCTAGACTGCTTCTGGATATATCAACCACACGCTTTACATGAAACCTTGCCAATTCTTGTCACTTCCAACTTCAATGTGGTTCTCAAGCAGCTTTCTTTGCTGAGACCCCATTGCTTCACCCATGCCAGACAAGTTCCCTATCACTGAGCCACACCTCAGCCCTCGAGCCCCTGTGCTGGAAAGGAACTTTTCTGGTAAGAATACAACGTACAATTGGGCAGCAGTGGTACCCACCTTTAGTCCCAGTACTCAGAAGGCAGAGGCAGGAGGATTTCTGTGAGTTTGAGGCAAGTCTGGTCTACAGAGCTAGTTTCAGAACATCTTCAACTCCCACCCCCAAAAAAGAACACAACTTACAGTTTCTCTAACTGTCCTTCAGCTGGTTGGGGTACACTGACTCATGGGTACACCACCGCTAGGTGACATAGCCCCATCTTTACACTCAGAGACATTCCTGTTGTGTCCACACGCTTCTGACGGCAATTGTGCGACAGTCTAACAGTCAAAAGTGACTAAAACACCGCTCACTCCGCAAATGAGGGACAGAGGTCACTGGGGTCCCAGGTAGGTACCGGGCCCGCCATCCTTGGGAATCCAGACTCTCCTGCCCTCCCAAAGCACTGGAGGCCTCAGGCACATGGTCACCAGAGTTTCTCCGTCCGCAGGTATCTGTTTGCTGGCTTCTTCCTTTGGTTTCTCTAGGGCCATCTTCCCATTCTTCCTCCTGCCTCCGCAGACAGATCTCATTAAACTGTCATTTCATACTCCAGTTTGTTTTTATTGTTCTCTCAAATCTCATACTGTAACTCAGGCTGATCTAGAACTCATGGTGTAGTCATGCTGTCCTCAAACTCAAGGCAATCCTCCCGCCTCAGCCTCCTGGGTGGTGGGAAGCTGGGGATGCCTTCTCTTTACACCAGGAAGCAGGGACTTGCTATCAACTGTGAATGATCACGGGAGCAGAGGTCAGGAGCAGGGCTTAGGTTGTGACTACCTAGGGCCTGAGAACTCACGAAACGGCTCCTCAACACGTCCGTAGTTCATCCTTTCAACACCTCCAGAAAATGTTATCATCTCTCATTGTGAGGCAGGAACTAAAGCAAAGGTCACCATGCGGCTTGTTAGTGAGACTCCGCCTAGAACAGGCCTTTCTACTGGATCTGAGATGTCCGCCAAGGGCCTATGGATGACAGGCTTGGTCTCCAACACCTGAAGCTAAGACGGAATCTTTAGGAGGCAGAACCTAATGGGAGGAAGTTAGGTCATTGGGGATGGGCCCTTGAAGAGGATATTGGGATCCCAACCAGTATCCTCTTCTTCCTCTCTCTTTGCTTCTTGACTATCACAAGGTGAACACCCCCACTTCGATGTCTCACTACAGACCCAATGCATCAGGACCTGGACCTCAGAAGAAACCTACAAAAACCTGAGCCGAAATAAATGTTTCCTCCTTTGTGTTAATCACTCCAGGTGTCTTTGTTACAATGATGGAAAGCTGACTAAAGAGGAGTCACAGCAGAGCTCTCTGGAAGCCCCCGGAGTTGCACAGGTGCAGACACACATGGAAACAAATGCACAGCCTCCCAAAGGGTCCTGGCCTCTGCTGCCCTCCCGCTGCCCTCCCAGGAAGAATCAAAGGAATGTGAATGAGGACCAATCCTGCTCCAGAGAGCATCCCAAGCTCGGCTCTTACTGAGAGGAAAAGTTAATTAATCCTCCACAACTACAAAGAGGGGAAAAAAACACCGAACATTGAGAATAGTGTGCTAAGGTTTTGTGCAAAGTGGGGAAAATGGAACAGAATGTGAATGTGTCTGTGTCTGCTTAGATGGAAGGATGCCTCCAAAATCTGTAAAGACGGTTGCCTCTGGGGAGAGAGCCTGCCAGAAGGAAAGGAAGGAGGCATTCCAGCGTGTTCCCTTCTGGGCCTTTGGAAACAGAGGCTTGGCACACAACTCAGTGGCGGGCACTTGCCTAGCTGGTCCTGGGTTCGTCCTTAGCACTAGAGACAGAGTAAATATAAAATGCGTACAAGTGCTTGATGGAATAAGCAACAGACCACTGAAGGTACCCCACATGATGGTACCCCACAACTGAGATCTAAAACGAGTAAATCCTCTTTTCTGTGTGTATGTGCTGCTGGTAATCGAACTCAGGTCTCATGTGTGCCAGACAAGTGTTTCTTACTGAGATACAACATAAGGTGACTTTTTCAAGGGATTCACAGAATAAAGGTCTGGGGATTGGGGATCAGAATCCCAGAACTCTTTGATGACAGTCATCCTTCTAGTAGGTGGCCTTTTTATTTCTTTTTTCTGTTATCTTCCTGCTTCTGCCTTTGCCCAGAGGTCCAGTGTGCCGCCACTCTCCTGTTTGGTCACGTTCCTGGCCACCAAGGCTGTATCATGGTTCTGTAAGTCTGTGGTAAGGTGGCCTTTGGGGTGGTACCCAATCCTGTAAAAGCAGCCAGTTGTGGGTCGGGACAGGAAGAAGCCGGCCTTCGAGATAGTTGCTCAGAATCTGCAAAACTTCTCTCAAAGGGACTGCAGTACACAAAGACCCCCAGGACTCCAGGATTCGGGAGCCTGTGTTCACCTCCCCAGGGTGCTGTCTCTCCTGGATGTGTTCTCGTGAACAGAGGCCAGCATACAATAGACTGTGATATTTGTTCCAAAAAAGAAGGTTCAGAGTTATAGGGCCCAGCCATGACAAAC
The DNA here is from genome assembly GCF_950005125.1 of Chionomys nivalis. Lineage (NCBI taxonomy): Eukaryota > Metazoa > Chordata > Mammalia > Rodentia > Cricetidae > Chionomys > Chionomys nivalis. The sequence continues at coordinate 25,933,859 of NC_080086.1, forward strand.
TCAATAGAGGCCTGGGGCTCAGAAGTTTACCCTGAGGCAATACTTGGTGGGTTCCAAGTGAGACCACTCGGGTACCACCCAGGAACAAACCATCCAAAAGAAATTCCTAAAGTTCCAACTGTTGTAGAAAGGATCATCTGATGTCCCTTAGCCCAGCATACCCATCCCCCTTCACCAAGACACCCCTAGACCAATGTCAGCCAATCAGGGGTCCTGAACCTTAGAAATCCCTCACCCCAACCTCTGCTATTATAAAAGCCCACCCCAACTGACTCAAGGCTCTCTAATTGTGCCAGTGTATCAGATGCACAGAGAGTCTGAATTCAAACTTGACTTTTACACACGTGACTCTGTCTCCTTGTTGGTTTGGGGGGGGGGGACCTCTGTGAACTGGGCATAACAATAGTAAGAAACACTTGGATGCAAAAGCCCTTGCCTCTCTCCTCAACTCTGTTCTGTTCTCTTTGCCAGAACTCTAACAGTGGTGGAAACATTGGCAGTTTGGGGTAATCCACACACAGAAAAACAGAGACACAAAAAAAATCACAGTAAGCACATGGGATTCCAAATCAAAGTCCTAGGTCTTTTACCCATGTCATTCGTTAACACTATGACTTTAGGCAGGACGATGAACTTCATAGAAACCCCGTATCTTCACTGACGAGGGAACCATGGCACCTAATTCCTCAAAGTGCCCAGGGGATTAAAAAAAATAATATGCATGACAATGGGACAAGACAAGACTGCAAAGGTTCCTCCATCTTACATTCCTTCTGGGACCATTTTAGGTTTAGCTAGAATTTGATCACCTTGATGGAAAGCCCGGTGGAAAATTACCCAAGTCTACTCTAGGTACCTGAGGTCAAGATGCCCCAGCCAACTTATCTGAGCTTCTGTTAAACTGCTTGCTTGCACAAAACCTCCCCTTCCAGCTGCTGAGCTTGATACCAAGATGTGGTTTGTTGCCTTTTAAAACCCCTTACTCTAAATGCTTGGCATTATACTTGGGTACTGAATGCCTGAGTGTAGTCCTGGCCAGCTGGAATAAAGACTTCTGGAAACTGGGTCGGATGAGCTCCCCATATAACCAGCTTACTGGTTGTACCTAATAGGGGCTCTGATCCATCTCTCTCATGTATGATAAGTAAATGTTTTAGCACAAAGCGGTATCCCCAGACCTCCCTCTTTCTCTCCTCTGGTTCCCTTTTCTGTCTTCCCTCAATGTCACAGTCACATAGTTCTCATTTCCCCACCTATTATCCAGACTCTTTGCTCATAAGTCACAGCACACCCTATTCTGACTGAACCAGTGTGCAAACAGAAATGTTTTGGCTTTATTTTTGTAAATGTGAGTGTGTCGTGTACATATATATATATATATATATATATGTTTGTGTATGTGTGTGCATGCATATGTGTGTTGATGTGTGTAGGTGCATGAGTGTGCAAGTATATGCAAACATGGGTGAGCATGCATGTAGACACTAGACACCTTGGATATCACCCTCAGAAATGCTACTCTTTTTCTTTAAGAAAATGCCTTTCATTGGCTTGGAGCTCTTTCACTGGCCATGGAACTTGAGAATTCTTGTCCCTGCTGCCTCCAGTGAAGTGTGACTGGCCTTGGATTATGATCAGCTCTGACGTCATCATAGTGTCAACTATATTTTGAGATGTATTTTTTCCCCTCCTTTAGTCAACAGATCCCTCTTAAGCGCCTACTGTCTGTCTTTGTCTGGTCACGTGCTGGGTATGGAGGAACATTAGTGAACCACACAGACTAGCTCCTTGTCCTTCTGCACCTTGCAATCTGGTAATGGAGGAGAATGAGAAACCTAATTAATAGTAATAATACAGGGCTTGGGTGCGGCTCAGTAGGGCGTGGTCTTCCTAGCATGTGTAAGGCCCCAGGCTTCATCCTCATTACCTCAAGAAAAAAAAAAAGAAAAATAATAATAATAATAATGCACAGGAACTCACATAGTGAGGAGGTGATTAATGAGATGAAAAGCAGAGCCAATTAAAGACGGCCCAGACTACCCGTGTGATAATGGAGCATCAAAGCAGGTCCCAGAGCAAGGCACTAAAGCAGGAGAGGGCTTCTCACTGCAGATAGCACAAGAGGAAGTTCCAAGCACAGAGAGCAGCAGATACCAATGTGCTCCGGAAACAAGATGCTCATCTGAGTGGACTGGGCGAAAGGGAACAAGGAGGAGTAGAGTCAGAGCTACGCCTGGGGGTGATGCAGCCCAGCCCAGCTACTTGGGAGGTTGAGGCAGAAGGCCTATAAATTCAAGGCCAGCCTGGGTAATATTTTCTCAAATAAGGTTTAAGGGGGAGGACTCTGTGATGATAGTTCTGTTGGTAACTTGATACCCAGAATCTATGTAAAAAAGCTCATAGGGTGACATAGACTTCTAACACAGCACTGGGGAAATGGAAACAGGCAGAATGGGCAGAATCCTTAAGAGTTCTCTAGCCTGCCTCGCCCACTGGGTGAGCTCTGGGCCAGTGAAATACCTTCCTCAAAATAAATAAATAAATAAATGTCAACTCCTGAGGAACAATATCCAAGGTTGTCCTCTGTCTTCTACACAAATGTACATATAAATATGCACACTCAATATTTTTTAAAGGAGGGGCTGGAGGTATAGCTTGGTAGTACAAGAAACATTAAATATTAATCTTTTCTATCAAACACTGCTAAACTTATGTTTATGGCAAGCACACATCCTATGCATGATCAAGCACACATCTTGTGCGGTTGGTACAACCAAGCTTGTTTACAGAAGCAAAAACGTGGTTTGTTATCTTACACGAATAATCCCCAGCATTCTAGAAAGTATTCTGCGGGCAGTATTGAAGTACTGGGCAAGTGGGCTTAAAGGGTAGAGGTATTTTCTCTCATAGATCTCTTAAGCACAGTAATTTAAACTTAAAACATAAAGTTAGCCATCACAAACCCCATCCAAAAATAAAATGTAAAAAGGGCTTTAGGGTGAAGGAATTTCAGTAATAGAATGTTTGCCTGGTGTGACCAAGGTCTTGGTTCTATTCCCATCACAGGATGGCTGTGGAAGGGAGGGTGTTGGGGGTGGGGGGGCTCAGCCCCAGGGTTACCCAGAGGGTAAAGCATTTGCCTTGCAAACCTGACAAAATTGTTCAATTCCCATGTTCGTTCGCAAAGGAATAGATGGGGTTACACAAGGATGGTTTTGACTTTTGAAAGCTCCTCAGAGAGAGGGACTGTGCATCCTTCCAGCTAGGCTCTCTACTCCTGGAGGTTTCCTGAAAATCAGGATGAGACTGAGTCTCCCAAAAGACTCCAAGCCAGCGGGTTAATCGCCTGTTAGATTCACACTAAGATGGTATTGACGCAAGAACTCAGCCCTGACCTCAAAGGAGATAGGAAACAGTTTATTCTGGAGTGAGATATGAGTCTCGTGGCCAGCAAACACAGATTCAAGTTCCTCAAATTCCGCATTCCACCATTGGTTTCAGAGTAACAGTAAAGAAAGTCCTAATTCAGGATACACTGGTGGGAATGGCAGAGAGGTGGGTCACAGAAAGATACAGACAGCTCAGCTACAGACCTGAGATGCTATCTGATGGAATTCTTAGCCCTTTTGACTAATAGAAACTAGAGGTTTGTTTATATGTTAATCAGAGGGTGTTAGGTTTGAAACGTAGGCGGGCAAGGAACGGCTGTTTAGAGAATAGGACAGTCAAAAATAAAAGGCAGCTAAACCCTGGACCTGCAACATTCCAGCCTCATGGTATCACTGGAGTTATAATCAGCCAATTAACCTCTGCAGACACAGCTTCTTTCCAGGAACTGCTCACAGTGGCACTTTGGGGAAGTGATTGAAGCTTTAGAGTGCGACCCAGGTGGAGAAAGTAGGTGACTGAGGACCAGCCTTTGAAAACTCTGTCTTGAGAACTTCTTCGGAGGGTCTACAGGAGAAATACCACAACTCAAGTGAAGATAATCTCCTCTCTAGGGACAGGCCGTCTTCCTCCAGCATCCGTGCTGCTTTGATGGCTGCACAGATCACACAGAGAGGGGAGGAAGGAAGGGAATAGCCAGCTAGCTGACCACCCACACCGACCTCCGCAACCAGTGTCCCAGGTGTTACAGTCAGGAGGCCTTCTCATCCTGGAGGGTTCGTCTCGCGGTGCGGTGGACACTTCCTGTCTTTCTGTCCTCCATGCAGTGAGTCGCTGTGCTCTGCCTCACACTCTGTGCCATCATGCCCCATCTCGCCGTGCACAGACCCGGAAGCGATGAAACCTAAGCAGAGATTTCACCCTTTACATCGTTTTCTCTCCTGTATTCTCTCACGTGGTGAAAAGCCCTTTAATGGCCCACCTTTATTTTTGTATCTAACCTAATAGTCTCTGAACTTCTCTGAATGTACCCCGAAGTCTAGAAGACCTCTAGGCTCCACCAATACAGAAGCTACAGGTAACATCTGAACCTATAGAGATTTCTCCTCTGGGCTGTAACCCACTGTGCCGGTCGCCTTTCTCTTGCTCTGATGAAATAGCATGAACGAGGTGACTCACAGAAAGGTCTATTTGGCTTACAGTTCCAGAGGGAAGAGTCCCTGGTGGCAGGGAAGCATGGCATCAAGCAGCAGACATGGTGGCCACGGCAGACGCTGAGAACTCACATTTTGAACCACGCACCGGAAGCAGAAAAAACACTAGGAATGATGCAATGCGTTTGGAACCTCAAAGCTTGCCCCGAGTAACAGACTTACTTCCTCCAGCAAGGCCACAGCTCACCCAAACAGGGCCACCAACTTTAGAGCGAGTATCCAAACATCTGAGCCCACTGGAGAGGGCGTGTCCATTCAAGTCACCACACCCACTTACCTGAAGAGCCCATCAACAAGACTGATAAGTGTCTAGATTCCTGATGATCTTCCATTGTGTTGCTTTCAAAATTCACGTGACTTCTTCCACAATGGAGCATGTGATTCAAGGAAACGCTGATCCATCCACAAGTCACAGGGGCCCATATTTGGTCTAAGATGAATATTTTCTGGTTTCCTTTAAAATAACATTATTATTTCATGTCAACACACAAAACCTCCCTCCTCCTCCTCCTTCTTTCTTTTAGACAGGCTCTCTACATAGTTTTTTTTCGAGACAGGGTTTCTCTGTAGCTTTAGAGCCTGTCCTGGAACTTCCTTTGTAGACCAGGCTGGTCCCGAACTCACAGAGATCCGCCTGCCTCTGCCTCCCGAGTGCTTCTCTACATAGTTTTTTTTTTTTAATTTATTTATTTATTATGTATACAATATTCTGTCTGTGTGTATGCCTGCAGGCCAGAAGAGGGCACCAGACCTCATTACAGATGGTTGTGAGCCACCATGTGGTTGCTGGGAATTGAACTCAAGACCTTTGGAAGAGCAGGCAATGCGCTTAACCTCTGAGCCATCTCTCCAGCCCCCTTCTCTACATAGTTTTGACTGTACTGGAACTCACTATATAAACCAGTAGACCAAGCTGGCCTTGAACTCAGAGACCAGTCTGTCTCCCCTCCCAAGTGCTGGGGATTAAAGGCGTGTGTCACCACAACTTTCCAAAAAAAAAAAAAATTAAGTTTTTTTTTTTTTTAAATTTTAAATAACAACAAAAGAAAAACACAGCCGGGCAGTGGTGGCGCACGCCTTTAATACCAGCACTTGGAGGCAGAGGCAGGCAGATCTCTAGGAGTTCGAGACCAGCCTGATCTACAAGAACTAGTTCCAGGACAGGCTCCAAAACCACAGAGAAACCCTGTCTCGAAAAAACCAAAAAAAAAAAAAAAAAAAGAAAGAAAGGAAAGAAAGAAAGAAAAAAAGAAAGAAAGAAAGAAAGAAAGAAAGAAAGAAAGAAAGAAAGAAAGAAAAACACTCCAGCAACAAGGGCTTACTATAAAAGATTCACTTAGAAAAGCCCAAGGCGACACATCATATTGTACACCAGAAGCCTTTGGCTTCCTGTCAATAACTCTCCAACAGGTTACACTCAGAAAGCAGGGAATTTAGCTGCTAAGAGCAAGGAAGGTAGACACAGTCTCTGTTCAACAGTCTGCAGAGAGTGGCGAGGCCTTGCAGCCCTTGGTGCTGAAATAAGAGACCTAGAAAAGGGCCAGAGAATGAAGCAAGAAGGTGCAGCGAACCACTTCCTCTTGGCTCCCTGGTCCCCAGCACTCTGACCTTTCCCCTGCTTGCTCCTTCTTGTTGCCAGGTGGGCTCCAGCCTCGGGACCTTTGCCTTGAACGTCTTCTCTGGGAACATCATTCCCTTTCTGGATAGCTCTGAGCACACTCTTCAGCTCTGGCAGGCTGCTGAAATGGCCCCTTCTCAATAAGCCCTGGCTACCCTCCAGAAACACCTGTCCCAGCGTCTCCATCTCCTCTTCCTGCTGGCTCTATTTTTCTTCAGTACTCACCATCTTCCAGCCTTCGGCAGATTTGTTTTTATTAGTAACTGCTGCCTTCCGATCTTCTGGAACAGGGCCTGGAACATGGCAGGCACCCGAGAAACCCTTCCAGAGCGGTGGACAGATTCATCCAACCGCTAGGCCTGATTGACGCTGATGGCTGTGGTTCTTCCAGCTACTTTGGAGGCTTAGCAAGAGAGTCACAAGGTCAAGGGTTACCTGGGCTAGAGTAAGACAAGGCCAGCCTAGGGAACTTAGCAAGGCCCTGTCTCAAAATAAATGGGGGGGGGGGGGGAAGCTAAGTGATTTTAAAACCTGAACAAGGGCTGGCATGAGAGTCGGTTACATTTTAAGTTTTAATTACTATGCCTAAGGGATCCGTGAAACAAAAATGTCTCTGCCCTGCAAGCCTCTTGCCCGAGCATAGTTCCTGTAATGCTGGAGGCTGTTGTTTACGAGATAATCAGCCACGCGTTTTCACTCCCATAAACAAGTCTGTTTGTCCCTTCTGCGCCAATGTGCTTGATCACATGCAGGTGGGAAGTTCACAGGCAGGAAACACATCAGGATTGCTGCTCGCCCCTGATTGGATGCAGGCTGGAGGTACGTCAGGATGAGTGCTTGCCCTTAATTGGATCTGCTGGGAAATACCGAAGCTGATATAAACCCTGATTCCGAGCCACGTTCAGGAAACCCAGAGATGGACCTGGCCAGAGTCCATCCGCATAGCTGGTATTTAATTAAATCTTGCTTCAAATTTGGCTTAAAATTGTGGTTGTGGTCTTATTCTCGACCTGTGGGATGAACACTGGCAAGACGGTGCAGTGGGCGGAAGTAGAAGCCTGACTGAGTTTGATCTATTTCAGGAGTCCATGGTGGAAGGAGAGGACCAGTTCCCAAAAGCTGTCCCCTGGCCTCCACAAGTGTAACATTGTACACGTATGCCGTGGCATGCCATGTCCGCACTATAACACACAGTATAACACACACACCCCTCACAAATAATAATAATAAAATAAAAATCAATTACCTAATGAATTAATTTTAAAAAGAACCTATCCAATAGACTTTTGTGACACCTACCCTGCTACACCCTTAATCCCGGTACTCAGGAGGCAGAGTTCCGCATAGGGAATTTCAGGACAGCGAGGGCCAAGTAGAAAGACAGACCCTGTCTCAAAGACAGAGGCAGAACGAACCCTACTCTTGTGACAGGCCTGTGACATGAACGCCCGCAGTACAGACACAGGCTCCACACTGATGCAGCTGCCCAGGCCTCTTATCCCAGGAGACAGCAGAGGCTGAGAGGTGAGTGACTACACCGACCTCCCTCCCACTAGGGGGTGCAGTGTTCACAGACAGTTGTCAGTCTCTTCAGGGTTTAGGCCTGCATGTCTCTGGACAAAGAAACTCACAGATCTGGATTATACCAGGGAACACACACGGGGTGGGGGTTGGGGAGGTCAGCAAAAAGAGGAAGGACGGAGGAAGGGGGCAATAAGCCCTGACCATGGCTGAGATGGCTCAGTGGGTAAGTGGCTGCTCTCCCAAAGGTTCTGAGTTCAGTTCCCAGCAACTACATGGTGACTCACAACCATCCATAATGAGATCTGGCGCCCTCTTGTGACCTGCAAGTATATTTGCAGGCAGAGCACTGTAAATAAATAAATAACTAACTAACTAAATAAATAAATAAATGCCCTTACCATAAAGACTACGTGGCTCAGGCTGGTCTTGAACTCATGGTCTTCCAGCCTTTGCCTCAGAAGTGCTAGAATTACAAGCCAGCTCCGCTGTGTCTAGCTATGTACTGAGACACTCTCTATAGCAGACATCACACAGCAGCAGAAAGTATTCCGAGGATAGGACGTCTGAAGCCATCCCTACCCTGAAAACTAAGAAAAGGTTCCGGGAAGAGTTGGAAAGGGCAAGAGGAGCACATCATAGAGGGGTTGGCAGCGGTAAGAAGAAGCAACGGAAACAGCAAGGGACAAAAACAGGGAGGCACTGCCACTCTGAGGCAGAGGAAGTGAGGAGCGACAGGAACAGGAAGAACCCTGCCATGAAGCCAGCTGGTCAGAGACAGGAGCATCAATGCCCACCCCACTCTCCTCAAGCCTGCCAATCCTGCTGGGGCTCCCACTGTGGGGTGGACACTAGAGGGGAAGGGAACTATGTAGAAAAGTTACTGTAGCCAGTCTAAGCTGAGAAGGGTGGATAGCCCGCATGGGGCGGTATGTTGCCTGCTGGCTTTATCCCGGTCTATCTACCATACTTCCCTGATCAGACTGGGAAGTCAAGGCACAAATAAGAAAATTATACTCCCCAGCGGACAGGACCTGAGGGGATTAGAAGGAAAGTGACAACAGGCACGAATCCTTGGGTGAGGGTGCAGGAAGGCTAGGAGCTCATCTGACCGTTGCCGTGGCAACGTCTGTGCACTGCCATCCAGGGCCAAGCTCAAGGGCTGGGGTTCCCCTTTTCCCTCACCCACCCAACCCTTTCCCAGCTTTCTTTTCTCCCTGCTTGGTCCCGGACAGAATAGATGAATTCCCTGTTGCATTCCTTCCCAAGTAGAGTTTCTGTGAGAACAATGGATGGAGGTTTGGGTGTGGCAGCCTCGGCCCTTCTAAGCAGGAAGGAAGTGTGGGGAGACACAGTGAGATGTGACTGTGAGATGGCACCGGGAGTGCAAAGGAGAGAGGATTGTGGGAGAAGGGAGGTGGCGTCTCCGAGAAGCAGCCTGGCACCTAGCATGCCTAGCTTGTTGTCAACAAACAGCCTTTATTGGTGGTTGGCTAAACACAGTCATGGTAACCTAAGAAGCTGTGTCCTGAAGCAGAGGTCCAGATAGAAGGGGATTTCCATCCATTCTTCCCCACCGCTAATTTCTTTAGGACCAGAGACCTCCTGCGTGCCTGGGGCAGGCTTGCTGGGCCAAGCCATCCAGTCCCCGCTCCCTCTCAGCCTCCTCCTGCGGTCAGCATGCTGCCTCCAGAGTACTTGTCTCCTCTTTGCCCCCAAATCCCGCCTGTTCCGGCTACTCAGCACGATGTGTTTCTTCTCCCGCCATTTATACTACTTTGTTTTTACTCTGAAATTCTGAAGCGGTCACAGCTTCCAACAGTCGATTTATATCCAGTGTTCCCTTTGAATTTATATCATCATCAACATTATTTTAAGTGTTCAGTCCTGGAACTGTCTGTGGGCCAGGCTGGCCTTGAACTTGTGGCGATCCACCTGTCTCTGTCTCCCAAATGCTGAGATTAAAAATTTACACCACCATGCCTGTCTGCCCCCTCCCCGCTTTTTTATGCTGCTGCTGAGTTATTTTCCCAGCCTCCTTCTTTTACAGTATGGTTTGCCTGACTTACTTACAGCCTGGAATCCCCTGGACTGGACACCTACGGTGGGCACCTGAAGAGCATACCCTAATTCAATGAGGAAGAGACACGAGGTTCTAGGACCTACCACTGTCTCGGACTTTAGTATTAGCTGCTGACCTCTTGAGGACTAATACAAAGGAGTGACGGGGATGTCACTCCATCAAGTGCTTGTTTAGAATGCACAAAACCCTGGGTTTGAGCCTCAGCCCTTTATAAGCCAGATGTGTTGAATCACAAGTTCAAGGCTAGCCTCAACTATCTGGTAAGTTTTAGACTAGCCTGGAATATATGAGTCTATAACCAAAGGAGGAAAAGAAGAAGGAAGAGGAGGAAGAGAAGGAGGAAAGAAAAAAAAAGTAAAAGTAAAGTTTCAAAGTTTATCCGGTTCAATTCAAATCATCGACTAATGCTGATGTCACCGCTACTAGGGCTCCGACCCAGCCACTTACTATTTAACTTAGGAGGAAAGTAGTTTTGTACAAGAGCCAAGACTCTAAAGGATGGAGGGAGTTTGGGCCCTCAGAGCTCCATCTTGGGGAACTCTTAGGCACAAAAGACTTTCATAGGGGAGGAAAGGAAGAAAGTGTGTGGGGTCTCCTAACTGTTGCTGCTTCCCCCTCTTCTGCCAGACTATTGGACTCCGTCTCCACCTCCCTGGGCTGTCTGTATGTTTGTATTTAGGGCTTTTGCTTTGTTTTGTGGTACGCAGTCCTGTCTTGCAGCCAAGCCTGGACTGGAACCTTTGCCTCAGCTTCCCAGAGTGCTAGGATTACAGGTATGCGTCACCAAGCTCCACCCCGCAGTTCTTTAGACTAACGCGGTACTTTTCCACACGTTACACAGCTGGGAGATTTGGGAGCTCTCTGTTTGCTGAGCTAAAGAGCTGGGAAGAACAGGAAGCACACTCCTGTTATCTGATTGACATCCGTTGTTTTGAGTTCCGTAAATCTCAAGAAATGTTTAGATGTAGGTGTGGTCTCTAGAATGGTAGGCACAGGGAGGGGCTGTCCCTTACAAAGGACCGCTCACAAAGGAGTGGCCTCGGCTCCATCACAGTCTGACTGCACCAAAGCCTTGCACATTCTTTTCTCAACCTCTCCTCTTTTGGGGGGAAGGGGTGTGGAAATTGAGGCTCAAAAGAGTTTGGTGATAGCCAAGCATGTGCCTTTAGTCCCAGCCCCAACCCTCAGTGGGCAGAGGCAGGTGGATCTCTGTGAGTTCAAGGCCAGCCTGGTCTACAGCAAAGGCAGAACTTGGTAAAAAGCAGCTTGAGGAAGAAAGCCCTGTGTATTCTAGCACACAGCCTGTGAGTACAGTCCGCTTGGCAGAGAAGGAATGACAAAGTGTGGCCTCACGGTGTGCAGAAACATGGAGAAAACATTGCTCAGAATAGGCTCCTCCAATCATTTCTCCTTTACAGCCCAGGACACCAGTCCAGGAGATAGCAGTGCTTACACCCAGGGTGGGTCTTCCTCAGTTCAAACTCTCTGGAAACTCCCTCATAGACACACTCTGAGGCCTATCTTTAAGGTGATTCTAAGTCTAGTTAAATTGGCGAGGAAGATTCCCAGCTTAATACCTAGTATCTGGAATACACCAGAGTAGCCAGAGGTGGGTGAGAGAGGCTACTGGCTGGGAGATGCTCCACAGAGCTGGACTCCAGGATGGAATGCAATCCAAAGGAGAGGCAGGATGGGTTCTCCTGGAAAATAGACCAAAAAGAGGGTTTACAGAGAGTCGTAGGCTGCCAACAGAGCTCTGAGTCCTAACAATTGGAGGATCACAGCCTCAAGTGGAGAGCACAGAGAACTGCCCAGAACTCTTGAGAAGTGACATGCACTGGGTGAGGGAGAGAGTAGTGCCTACTAACAATAAGTCTAGCACCCTGACTCTGGGCCTGAAAGAGGTCGTTAGAGACAGGATTCATTCAGAGACAGCTCTCACCTGTGATCCTGGCTCTCTCTTGGAAGAATGAATTCTTCGCTATCATCAGAAGATAGGGAGTTCTAGACACGTCAGAACATGAAAATCCCTGGAGCATATGTTTCAAAGTACAGAGTGCCTGGGTCACGTCAGGCTACCAACCAAGCAAGAGAGCAGGGCTTCTCAGCCTCCAGATGCTTACTTGAGTCACTGAGAAACTTGTTGAGATCCTGAGCCTCAGATCTACTCAGAATAGGTGGGAGATCTCTGTGATAATCACCATCTACTAAGGAAAGAAGCGTCTCTATTAGGGATGAGCGATGCACAGATGTAGACTAAGTCATCAGGAGTCGGTTTAACACTGTGTACATTTAACAGAATAGCAGCGGGTACTCCCCTAGGACCTAAAATGTTACTAGCCATGGGTTCTTGGCCCCCATAACAGCACCAGGTATGGTTTCATCTTGTGGACGGGGGCCTTAAATCCGGTTGCTTGCTTCCATAACGTAAGTGCCACTATTGCACCGGTGGGCACCTGGGCCAGGCCAGTCTCACTAAGGTAGCTCTCAGAGTTCACAGTTGGCTAAGACTGATGATTCCTTTCTTCCTGCCAGACTGTATCACACCGTCCAGCACTATGAATGCAAAAGGTACAGATGAAACCTTCAGGTGAATTCCAGCTTGATTTATCCGTGTTCTGTGATCCAAGAGTGTGTGTGTCCTCAGCAATACGGTCTTATCATCAGATTCTGCAGAGTAACCAAGACCATGTGCAGTAGTCTGCAATGCTTAGGTTCAGTACTTCAGCACCTCACTGACCAATGACCCCAGAAGAGTTGGCCCATTCTTGGCACCGGGATTTTTATTTGTTAGTCTGTGGTGTCTAATAGGCGCTTTGTGCTCACCTTTAGGGTAACTCTATTTAACTTAATTTTATATGTGCATATGTATATATTTTAGAAAGCTTCTACAGCAGTCAAGGTGCAGGAACTCAGCCCTTACAGGGGGCATCTGTATTACATCCCTGCCTCCCAAGGCTCAAGAATCATTGAGGAAGAAGGACCAGGAAGACTGTCAAAGCCAGAGGCGGCGGATGACTACAAGGAAATGGTGCTTTCCGGCCACAGCAGGGCAGCTGCACATACGACTTCATAGGGGCTGTGACAGCATGCACGAGACCGACAAAAGCTCGAACCAGACAAAATCCCGCGTGGAGAGAGGAGATGGCAGGGAAGATCCACCCCTGAGTGAAAAACTATTACAGCTGATAGTTGCTGGGCAAGGACAGTCCGTTCTCTCTAAGACCATGCCCCTGGTAGGTCAACAACTATCCAGTGCAGGGCCATGCGTTCAGAAGTATAAAAGTATATGGGACACACAAGCTGAACTAGATGGGAAAAAAAAAAAAACAACCAAAGTTAGGTGGATAGAGATGAGGTTGCCAGAAAGGAGTGGGGAGGGGGCAGCAAGTATGATGAAAATACAAGAGCTTCTCAAAGAACTGCTTTTTTTTTTTTTTTTTTTTTGGTTTTTCGAGACAGGGTTTCTCTGTAGCTTTGGAGCCTGTCCGGGAACTAGCTCTGTAGACCAGGCTGGTCTCGAACTCACAGAGATCCGCAAAGAACTGCTTTTTAAACTACAGAAAAGCTGTCTAGAGAGATGGCTCGGCAGACATTTCCTCTTCCAGATGACATGGGTTCGATCCCCAGATGGCAACTCAAAACTGCAGCTCCAGTTCCAGGGACTCCAGTGCCCTCTCTGGTCTTTGTGGACACTGCCGCACATTTCTGGACAGCCCCTGCCCACCCCCACCCCCAGTATTGGAAGTTTCAGTGCTAAAGTCGGTGGGTCTAGGGAAAGGACCTCTAGTCTTAGTCATTCTTAATCTCCCTCTCTTTCTCCCTCTCTCTCTCTCCCCCTCCCTCCCTCGGTCCTTCCTTTCTTTTTTTTGTTTTTGTTTTTCAAGACAGGGTTTCTCTGTGGTTTTGGAGCCTGTCCTGGAACTAGCTCTTATAGACCAGGCTGGTCTCGAACTCACAGAGATCTGCCTGCTTCTGTCTCCTGAGTGCTGGGATTAAAGGCGTGCGCCACCACCGCCCGGCCGGTCCTTCCTTTCTTCTTTAATTTTGGGAGACAGAGTCTCACGTAGCCCAGGCTAGCCTTGAACTCACTACATGACTGAGAATGGTCTTGAACTCCTGATGTTCACCAGAGAAGACTGTTTGGACGTAAGTTTAAGCTAACAGAAAGTCTTTATTAGCCCGCCAGTGACTACACTGGGGAGTTCAGGATCTCCGCGTGGCCACAAAGCTTTTAAGCACAAACCCTTGTCCTGGGTTGCCTTCCTTCAGTCAACAAGAAGAGTTAGCCAAAAGCAGAACTGCAGAAGTCAAAAAGCAAGGTTAGTACATTTAGAGACTTTCCCACAACTACGGACTTTGATGCATTAGGTCTTTGTTTTATTTTTGGCAGGTGGTGCTGTCTGCATGCTGAGTTTTACAGCCTGAACGGCACTTCCACCATGGAGTCAGTTGTGCTAAGGTCTGGGGGCCTGCTACACTGGTCCTCCTCTTTCTACCTCCCAAGCGCTTGGATTACAGACATGCATCACCACACCCAGCTCAAAATCAACTTCTCTGAGCTTCGACTTCCTCAGCTAGCTACTAGATGGGAATAATAATAGTACTTAGGTCCCAGTGTCTTGTGAAAACTGCCTGACATAATTAGTACCTGAAGAGCCACTGGGACAATACCTAGCATGCAAGAGGTGCCCTATAAAGTACATGGGTATGCATACACAGAAATCTATACGAGCTGGGTGTTAATTGTAATTGTATATCTAAAACCATACATTTAATAACATGTACGTTACTAGGTACAACGTTCAAGGGCTCTGCGCTAGACATTAGGTACTTCCCAGCTCCTCTTGAGTGGGAGGCTCTAAGCTCCTGGGCCTTTGAGCAAGTTACCTCTTTCCCAGCAGCGTCTCCGATGAGGCCCTCCAAAGTTCAACCAAATCTTTGAATTTACCGCCCCCACCACCACCACAGCATCTGAGCCAGACCCAAGCTCTGTAACCTGTAGCTAGGAGCCACGGGGGCTCCTGCTCTTTTTGACTTTGAGCAGAGGCAAGAACACTGGCTGGCCAGAGGAACTTGCCAGCCATACACACACACACACACACACACACACACACACACACACACACACACACGTTTTTGGCTATTGCTAAGTTTTCCTCCTCTAGGCCAGCCCTGGCACATCCCATTCCCGCCCTGGACCCTGAAGTCCTAGAACTTGGGGAGGAAGCAATCCCTGACCCAGCAGAAGGTTGACCCTGCTGCCCAGAGGCCCAGCGGGGGACTCGGGGAAGGCCTGGTTTCGTGCAGGGCTGTAGCCCAACAACGGAGGGTTACCCCGGCGGGAGCCCGCGGGCAGGGCGCGGCCGGGCTGGGAGGGAGGGCCTGACCTGTGCCGCAAGCCCGGAAGCCCGGGAGGCTGACTCATCCTCCCGTCTCCGAGAGCCACCGCAGCCTCCCCGGCCACACAGAGCGGCTCTGTCCCGAAGGGTCCTGCGCCCCCTGGAGGCCTCATCAGAAAGCGCATCTTGGGCCCCGGTTCCAAGCGCAATCTTTTTCTCTTCAGAAGAATTTGAGGAGCAAGGAAGGAGGCAAACATAAATACTCTCTTATCAGTTGGTTTTCTTTTCCTACTCCGCTGTGGACGCACGGCACTAAATATGAGCACTCAACAGGTTCACAATCCAGGCGCAGGGGGATTGCTTGCCTGGCCCCAATCCATGCAATTGCCAACCCTCAGTCTGGGACAATGGGCCCATTTCTTCTTCCTGGTCCTGAGACAGCAAAGTGTTCCCTGGAGATGAACCAGAGGACCCCTCTCCGCAGCTAATGAACGTGGACAGCACGTACCCGATACCCTGTGCAGAGCATGGGCATACATTATTTAAAGCCTTTAACCACCGAAGGAAGTGGATGCGATTACCCTGCCTATCTCCAGAAGTAAATGAAGACTTAAAGTAATGGCGCCACCAACATTTGTAGCGCACTCAATTATTTAAGCAACACTTTCACTGAATTCCACAATAATTTGGAGTGTGGGATTATTGCCCACTGAGAGCTCAGCTAGCAGGAAAAGCAGATTGTTTTCTCAAGGACTCCGACTCGCAGACCCCAAGCCCTCACTCTTTCCCGTGCGGTGATTCCCTTCATTCCACTCCACCTCTCCCCACCCCTGAGCAATAGCGTGACTCACTCGATTTACCCACAGGCTCCAGCAGCTGTGAGTCACTAACCCACCCTCCTGGTAGCAGTGGCATCCAGAACAAACCTAAACACTCCTCTCTGTCCCCACCCCACCCTCCCCCTCCACCCACCTCTATCACCCCCTGATTCTAGGATGTAATAGGGTTGGTGACTGGTTTCTTACCCCCTGTATTTCCAGTGCCCAGAAGGGTGAATGGCTTGAGATTCGGGGATAGATTTGTGCTCCTGTACACAAGGAGGCCAGCCTGCTCTAAGCAGCCTTCAGGAAAGCAAGGGTTAGGTGTAGTGAAGGAGCCTATAACCCCGGCACTACAGCCAAGCCTGAGACAGGATTGGAGACTCTAAACCAACACGGGCTCCAGTCAAAAGCCTGGATTATTGAGGAGAGAGAGAGAGAGAGAGAGAGAGAGAGAGAGAGAGAGAGAGAGAGAGAGAGAGAGAGAGAGAGAGAGAGAGAGAAATATGGGGGGCGGGGAGAGAAAGAGGGTAGCTTCAGACCTGAAGTGAGACCCATTTCCCCATTCCTGGGGACCTATGAGGCAAGAGAAGATCTTAGGAAGGGGTCTCGCTAACTTGCCTGCATTACTTAAAGGATGTCAAGACCACACACACAAAAAAATGAAAATAAATAAAATCAAATGGAGGATTGGATCCTTGAGAAGATGATATGGGAAGAGTTTAAGTTTCATGAAAAAGGAATGGCTAGTTTACAAGAAAAAAAAAAGGAGTCAGTCACGTGAGTGAAACCCAGAGGAGACTGCCTTCAAAACAAACAGGAAAAGGCTCTCTCTGTGTCAACAGCAGAGAATTTCAGTGGGTGTGAGTCACGGAGCTCAGACCTCAGAGGCGGTGGGGAGGGAGCACTTTCCCCCTTGACTGCGATGCTTGCCTTCTCTGAAAGGCCACTAGAGGCCAGTCTAGGCTACAGAGAAAGGTTACATATCCTTCCCCACCCCCTACTCCCCCCCAATCCTCCATCCCTGCCTAGAACTCTTGTGGGGAGGTAGAGGCAGGAGGATCAGGATTTGAAAACCAGCCTCGGCTACATAATGAGTTTGAAGTCAAGAAAAATATAGTAATAAAAAGTTCCTAACTTGCTCCGAAGCATACACCCAAACGGTGAACCACAGGCTAGCCTGGCACGCGGTGATAGTTCTATTCAGAAGCTCCCTAGGGACTCCAAACAGGATCCCACTGCTCTCAAAGACAGGCACAGCTTCCCTAGGTGGAAATGGGGTGCAACTGATTCGTATTTACTAGGAGAGGACCACACACTGATGGCTGAGAATCTACAAAGATTCAGTAACTGAGCACCCCTAATAGCTGGAATCTTGCATATATTTTGGATCTATGGTCATGGTACATCCCCAGTTCCTGTCCCACAAGCTCTTCCTTTCAACACCAAAATATGTAAGCAAAACTGGAAACTTCTTTACACACTAGGCAATTGAAGTCTTGGCCTTGTACTCTTGATTTCTAATTTGGGTCCTCCCACTGAAACTCAAGTGTACCGACATGCTTTTGTGTGTTTGTATGTTTTGTTTGTGTGTTTGTATGTTGCATTTGTGTGTTTGTATGTTTGTATGTTGTGTTTGTGTCTTCCTGCTGAACTTCCCAAGTCCCCCGATAGGCTTTTGTGTGTTGTATGTTGTGCTTGTGTCCTCCCACTGAACTCCCGAAGCCTCCAATATGCTTTTGTGTGTGTGTATGTATGTTGCCATATATGTGTAGGTACACATGTATTTGGGGGGAGTAGGTGTTATGATTCATGGCAGTGACCCTGGCAGGTCCCCTGGCAGGTGGGAGATCGCAGCGGGTGGGAGACGAATAAAAAATATGTCATGCAATGTGAAGAGAGCTTGGATATAGTTTATTTAGTGGGTATTGGAAAGGGTATAAGGGTGAGGGGATTAAGAAGGGAAGAGAGAAGGGGAGAGAAAGAGATAGAGGGACAGAGAAAGAGAAGAAAGAGGAACAGAAGGGAGAGGCAGAAACTGCCTCTTCAGAAAAAGGAGACACACACACACACACACACACACACACACCCAGGAGTGGAGGTGGCCGGTGCAAGATCAACTGAAGGGGGAGATTGGGAGTGGGCGGGGCTTGCTCTTAAAGGGACAGGGTACCAAGGTGCCGGCCAGGCGGCAGATTTACTATTACAGTAGGGATCTGTATGTGTATGATCTGGTAGAGGCCGTGGGGATCCTGGGAGCACCTCCTTTGACACAGGTTCCTTTATTGGTTGAGAGCACACGAGGTTAGATTGCCTGGCCGTGTGCCTCAAGGATCCTCCTGTCTCTCCCTCTCCAGGGCAGGGATTACAAACTCTCCTGGTCCTGGGGACTAAGCTCAGGCCCTTGTGTATAGAAAGCAAATGCTCTACTGGCTGGGTGGTCCCTGGTTTTCGATTTTAGTGAAGGCCCCACTACATAGCACTGGCTGACAGAGAACCCGCTATGTAGCACGGGCTGTCCTCAAACTCACAATCCTTCTGCCTCAGCCTTCCAAGTAGCAGAATTAGAGGTGTTTAATTAGAATTAGAAGTTGGTCAGACCAACTTCTTTTCTAGACAGGGTCTCTCTACATAGGCATGACTGCTCTGAAACTCACTGTGTAGACCAGGCTATTCTCAGCTCATAGCGATCTGTCTGCCTCTGCCTCCCAAGTGTCAGGGACTAAAGGCGTGTGCCACTCTGCAACAGGAGCCAGAGGCAGATGGACTTCCATGAGTTAAAGGTAAGTCTAGTGAGTTTCAGGACAGCAGCAAAAGCTATGTATGTAAAGAAACCTGTCCAAAAAAAAGACCCAGTGGTGGTGGGGTGGTGGGTGGTACATGCCATTTATTCCAGAATTTGGGAGGCAGAAGCAGGTGGATTTCTGTGAGTTCGAGGCCAGCCTGGTCTACAGAGTGAGTCCCGGGACAGCCAGAACTACAGAGAAAAAGTCTTGAAAAATAATTGCCTATACCAGTGGCACGTGACCGTAGATGTAGCACTTGGGAAGCAGAGGCAAGAGAATTAGGAGTCCAAGCTCAGCCCTGGTTACACAAGGAATTCAAGGGTTAGCCTGGCCAGTGTAAAAACTTATCTTAAAACCAAAAAACCAATTGCGTGGTACCCAGTGAAGGTCGAGGCATCCTGTGTGCCAGGCTGACCGAGTGCGGTGAAGTTTCTGTGTGGAACAAACCCTCAAGTCCGGCATCTCTCACGGTTACCCACTTCCGTGGTGAAAGCAGCTAAAATCTCTCATCTACCACAGAGCCCACACACAGCCCAGCTTTCCCCTCTCCCCGCCCCCGCCCCGTCCAGTAACCCATGTCTGTCCTCTGCGCACACATTTGAATATGGTTTTAGATCACACAAGGCCGTGCAATGCTTTTCTTTCCGTCTGCCTTGTTTCGCTTGGCTGGTGGCCTCCAGGCTCCGCTGTGGCAAATGGCAGATCTCATTCTTCCTCAGGGCTGCACCATCTTCCACTGTGTGTTTGTGCCCCCTTCTTTATTCCCTTGCTGTCAGGGGACAACGGTTGTTTCCATATCTCGGCTGCTGTGGGCAGGACAGCAGTGCACACTGGAGTGAACCGCGCTGAGGAGATTTCCTGTGGGGAGGCGTCTGAAGGATCTAATCATGTCCTTAGAAACCTTTGTGCTGTTTTGTTTGTTTGTTTGTTTGTTTATACAAGATCTGCACCAATCTACACGCCCCCCAATTCCACGTAGTAGTTCCCTTTACTCCACACTCTCAAAGATAACCATCTGGTTTTTCCTTGTCTTATTTTGCTATAATATCAAAAATTAATTGCCAGGGCCAATGTCAATATTTTTCCCTGTGCTGCCTTGAATGGGTTCCATAGTCTCTGGTCTTATAGCTGTATCATGTGTTACTCCCAAAAATGAACGGGAAAGACCGCTGGCTCAAATCATCATGGACAAATTAATTAAAGCGAGCTTTTTTTTTTTTTTTTTTAATGTGCACTAGTGTTTTGCCTGCATGTTTGTCTGTGTGAAGGTGTCAAATCTTAGAGTGCAGGCCATTGTGAGCTGCCAGTGGGTGCTGGGTATTGAACCCGGATCCTTTGGAAGAGTGGTCAGTGCTCTTAACCGCTGAGCCATCTCTCCAGCCCTAAAGCAAGCTTTTTTATACATGTACATGAACTGCCTTCCCCTAAGGCTGGGTTCATGAGGTTGGAATTGCTAGTGAAAAAGACAAGGCTTGGGGCTGGAGAGATGGCTCAGCGGTTAAGAGCACTGACTAGTCTTCCAAAGGTCCTGCGTTCAATTCCCAGCAACCACATGGTGGCTCACAACCATCTGTAATGAGATCTGGTGCCCTCTTCTGGCCTGCAGGCATACACACAGACAGAATATTGTATACATAATAAATAAATAAATATTAAAAAAGAAAAAAGAAAAAGACAAGGCTTTCATAGCTCCAAAGTTTCCAAATGGGCAAAACAGGCAGGAGTTACAGGAGCAGAGTATAAATATAACAAGTTAGTTCTAACAACCTCCTGAAACAAAGACATGACTGCAAGGCGGTCACAGCATGGTAGTCATAACAACAGGTACTTATAACCACCCTTTTGAAACAGAGGTAGGGGTGCAAGATGGTTGGTAACCTTTCTAAACAAGGAAATGGTTGCCGTTCCTGGAACAGGCAGAACAGAACCATTTGTAGTTAAGGTCACAGGTGGGACATAGCTTAATCCTTGAGAAACAGATTTATTCATAAACAAGAATGAGCCTAGTTTGTCTGTTTTTACTATAAGATGGGTTTTAAACCTAATGTGGAGGCAGGTTGGTTCTTCACATGCCTGTTTTGAGCTGATTTGTGTGTGTGATGACAGGATCAGTTTCATTCCCTGGTGGATGGAAATCTCAGTACCATCTACTGGAAGCTCCTATCCTTTCTCCTGTTGCGTCTCCTTGGTACCCTAAGAACAGTACCACTACACCTTTGTAATATGATTTACAAGAAGTTTCCTGTTTTGCTTACACACACACTGTTGACTGTCTGAGGTCTTTCAGAATTCCATATGACTTTGGGGATTTTTTTTTTTTTTTTTTATGTTTCTGTGAAGAATTCACTGGCATTTTGGTAATCACTATTCTCCTTGCCAAAACAGAATCTGGAAATGCAACTCAAGGAGGGTTTATTTTGGTTCATGGTTTGAGAAAACAGCACATCAAAGCAAGGAGGCATGGCAAAGAGAGAATGGGTGGCTACTCTCCTTGTAACCACCTCCCTTCCTGGCAGCTTCTCCCTCCTGCAGCCCATTTCCTCGAAGCCCCCCAACAACCTCTTCCTCCTGTAGCTTCTTCCTTCTGCATCCTCTCCTCCCTGTAGACCCCGCCCCCAACCTCCCCCGTGCAGCCTCTGGGTTGGAAGTGCTCTTGTCCTAGCCCCCTGCAGGCTCATTCTTCCCAGCCCAGAGGGCACCCGGCCCTCTTCCCAGCCGACTTCACTGTGAGCCCCCTTGCTACTGACCACGCCCCTTTCTCTTTTCCAGGTCACTCGCTCAGCGCTCAGCGGTCCCGTCCTCCACTGCGCTCTCAGCTCCAGGCTGTCCTCAGCCCCCAGGATCACACGCTATTTCTTTTCCAGCTGGCGTGAGCCCTTCTGGCCTCGAAGCCCCTCTCTAGCATGGTGATTCCTAGAGACTGGCTGGTGCTCCCTTCCGTGCTTGAGACTGCTTACCTGATAGCACCTCTCAAATGTCTTCCTAGCACTCCAGAAAAGAGCTGGCTGGCCACCCTTCTCTACCAACACCCTCACCCCCCCACCCCCACCCCACCCCGCCTTGCTTCCCTGAATTCTCACTGCTAATCTCTCTCCACCCCAGCCAGAGGAATTCTGTGCCTTTGAAAATGGAACCAAATTGCCATATTATAATATCCAAAACATTGAAAAGAAAAACAAAAGTGGGTGTAGGGGGGGCATGCAGACTGAAATTCAAGCACTATGGGGGTGGTGGTCATGGCTATCCTGTCTCAAAAAGAAAAAGAAGAAAATGAAAAACAGTCAAAAGTCAGGCCCCAAAGAGTTATTTGGATGAGTATGTTCATATCAGCCCCGCTTACAACATCTGAAAAGTACCCGTACCCGTGCACATATGAATGGCTAGACACAACATGGTATGCACACACATGATGGATTACTATTCAGCCTTAAAAGGGAAGGAACACCTCATACATGCTACAACATGAATGAACCCAGAGGACAAGACACTCTGTGAACAAGCTGGCCATGAAATAGTAAGTAGTTAGCATTGGGGCACACCTGGCCACGCCCCTCGGGGACCCTGCAGCCTCACCCCTGCATGCATGGCAGGCAATACCCTGTCCCCCTAAGTGGCCGAACTCCACTTACTTCTACCTGTTCTTCCTCCTCCTCTTCCCCTCTCTGCATCTCTCTGTCTCTCTCTTTCCCTATCCTCTCTTTCTCTTCCTATGAGGCCATTCTATGCTCCCTTTCTCCCCGCCCAATAAAACTCCCCACATAAGCTCTGTCTGCATGACATGTTGTGCCCTGTCTGCCTACAGGAGGGAGGCCCTGGGAGCGTGGGAGTGTTTGTCTCTTCCTCACCGTGGTTTGGACCCACCCACCAAGATTCAATCTTGCACCTTTACCATAAGCCAAGTCCTGTATGTGATTCCACTTCTGTAAGGTTCTCAGAGGAGTCAAGTTAATACAGGCAAAAAGAAAAAAAAAAAAAAAAAGAAAGAAAAAGAAAAGAGAGAGAGACAAGAAAATAGAAGGGGGCAAGTTGGAAAGTGGAAGGGGACTAGAAGGGGGTCAAGAGAAGGTAATGGGAGGGGAATGCGATCTTAAAAAACAAAACTAAACATTGCATCCATATATGGAAATGCCACAAGCAAACCCATTGCCATGTAATTAATATATGACAATTAAATATATATATATATAGGGGCTGGAGAGATGGCTCAGAGATTAAGAGCCCTGGCTGCTCTTCCAGAGGTTCTGAGTTCAATTCCCAGTAACCACATGGTGACTCACAGCCATCTATAGTGAGATCTGGTGCCCTCTTCTGGTGTGTAAGCATTCACACAGGCAGAATACTGTATACATAATAAATAAATAAATCTTGAAAAGAATATATTTAAAAAACATTTAAAGAAAAAAGAATGGCAGCCAGCCAGTGGTGGCGCACGCCTTTAATCCCAGCACTCGGGAGGCAGAGGCAGACGGATCTCTGTGAGTTTGAGGCCAGTATGGTCTACAAGAGCTTGTTCCAGGACAGGCTCCAAAGCCTCAGAAAAACACTGCTTCGATTAAAAAAAAAAAAAAGAAAGAAAGAAAGAAAAAGAATGGCAGTTGCCAGGAGTGAAAGGAGAGATGGAGAGTGCAGACAAGATTCCTAGAAACTTCATAGCCTTGAGAAAGTCTTTAAACAGAAGTATTACTGTTTACTTTCTTTCAGTTCTGAGCCCTGTGTTGTTACTACACAGCCTGGAATGACCTTGAACTCAGAATACTCTGACCTCAGTCTCCTCAGGGCTGGGATTCCAGGCCCGCGTCACCACACCCAGTGAGTAAGTACTGAAGAATAATTAAGCTGTCTCCCAGAGTCTTAGATTTTTTTTTCAAACTAAAATCTCATTGCCGCACACAGGGTCCACCATGAGTGTTGGCTAGGGAGTCCCCAGAGGCCCCCATAGAATACAGGCTATTGCTACAGCTCTTGGGTACCAGAACTAGATGAATAAGACCTTTTTTCTGCAGGTACCATGTCCTTTTGATCTAGGAAACAGGCGACTCAGCCTGGAGTGGACTTGGAAGCTTCCTTTGTGCCAGCATCGACAGTACCGGAGGAGGGTGCTGTGCAGGCTGCTAAGGTAGAACGAGGTGAATGATGGAACCCAGCTGTGGGCTCCACAAAGGACGGTACGGAACTGCCTGCTAAGAGGTGGCCACTGTGGTCCTAGTGGCATGAATATCCGGAGGTCACAAACCAGTTTATGATTCTATCTGAGGCCTGATCCGTGGGGGGGACTTACATACCTGGTTTTCATGCCTTCTAAATATGAACATTTATATCCATAGACTCATGCAGGTCTCGGCTTTGGTCAACAGAGCCTCTCTCAGCTGCGGGCAAGGGTCAGGGACTCACAACTGGTCAGGTGCCAAGAATGAGTAACTAAGGCTCGGTCAAACAGGACATCTGTGTCACCCTTCCTACGACCCAGGAAACATCTTGGAGAAAGGATGAAGAGAGGGATGGGAATGAAGAGAAGTGAGTACCGCTTCCTGGATATGACGCAGAGGATGCAATCGGGAACAAGGGCAGCTGTGGCCACCTGCGAAGGCCTGCAGGGAGGGAGGGAAGGAGGGAGGGAAGAAGAGAAGGAGGGAGGACGGATGTGAGGGTCTGAGGAGGACTAGTTGGAAGAAAGGAATTGGCAGGAGTGGGAAGGGATGAGCTACTGAGGTGTAAAAGTGGGGCACTGAATTGTTTACAACTACAGCCCTTGTCAATAACAACAAAAGAACAGTCCCCTAAGGCTGTGCCTGGGGTGGGCAGGACTGCCAGCCAGTAAGACACTAGCCGAGGAAGCCTGGGGACCTAAGGTCCAGCCGCAGGACGCACACAACAAAAACTAGCTACGTGACTTCCCTGGGGCTTTCTACCCTGCCTTGTTGAGGAGCCCCAGATCACTGAGAGATCCTGTCTCAAAACCCAAGGTGGACCGCTCCTCCTCAGGAGCGACCTCTGAGGCTGCCCTCTGCCCTCTGCCTTCTACCAGCAAGCAAGCAAGCACACACACACACACACACAGAGAGAGAGAGAAAGAGAGAGAGAGAGAGAGAGAGAGAGAGAGAGAAAGAGAGAGAGAGAGAGAGTCCAGTTTGTTTTGAAACAAGGCCCTCACTATGTAGCCCTGATTGGCCTGGAACTTTCTATGTAGACCAGACTGGGCTCAAACTCACGGAGATCTACCAGCCTCTGTCTCCAAATGCTGAAATTAAAGAGATGCCCTACCGCACACAGGCCCAAATGAAGGCTGCTTAAGTTTGATGTTATGTTTCTGTGACCACAATTAATAAGAAAGACAAATTAGCGTGGATTTCCTTCCTCTGCTTAAAGTTTACAATAGCTTTCCATTTTGCTCAGAATAATATTTGAGTTCTTCAAGTGGCCTAGGAAATCCTGCTGACCTCAGTTCCCAGCCCGGCTCCAATCGCAGCACATCCAAGCAGCAGGCATCTCCCTCTCCGTCTCCCTCTCTTCCTCTTTGGCTGGCTTCTCTCTCTCTCCTCTCTGACAGGTTCTCATGTAGCCCAGGCTGGCCACAAACTCACCACGTAGCCAAGGATGACCCTGAACTTCCGGACCTCCCTCCACCTGCCGACAAACCTGTACCACCACTAAGGGTTTAATGCCAAGCTGAAAATTGAACCCAGCGCATGGCCAGCAAACTCTACCAGCTGTGCCCCCGGGACTCCGAGCTTTACTCTGAGCGGGACAGCCACTTTGTCACACAGTCGGCTGGGTCCTCAGTGTGATCCCCGTTGGGCCCCCTCTGTTCCTGTTCACTTCCTCTTTCCAAGTTACTGCACCTTATTCATGCCTGCTGGACAAGACCTCAGGGCCATCACCATTCCTCCGGATGCCAAAATCCCCCACGGCACAAGGCAGACACGGCAGACAATCCTGAACCAGTAAATCCTATCTGCACCACTTCTGGGCTTTGGGACTCCTCAAGACAAAGTGCGTTTATCCCCTCTAAATCAATCGGGGCCTTCTGTGTCTGGGTCTCAGAAAGTTCTTGGCTTTGGGGGGAAGGCAACGTCACAAATCCTTTTGAGAGTTTGTTTAAAACCAAAAATCAAGCCTGGCTGGGTAGCGGCACAGTCAGGCAGTGGTTGCTTATGCCTTTAATCCCAGCACTTTGGAGGCAAAGATAGGCAGATCTCCGTGAGTTCGAGGCCATCCTTGTCTACAGAGCAAGTTCCATGCCAACCAGAGCTACGCAAAGAAACAAAAACAAACAGCAACAGAGAAACAAAAGGCATGATGCGGTGACCCTGTAATCCCTGGGGACTGGGGCGGGAGGATGGTAAACTCAGGCAAATATACAGAAAGAAACAAAATTAATCTGAGAAAAGTCCAGGGAGGCAGGGAGTCTGGAGCCCAAGACTGATCCACCCAGGAGGTCCAAGGCCAGAATCTCTAGGTCCACAATGCCCCCTTCTGGTAGACTCCGGTAACTGCACAGGCCTTCCGGGTCTGGGAAAATACTTTTAAATCCTGGGTGTCCCCTCAACTCTTCAAATGGGTCTGTTCCTCCAGCTGTCCTTCAACCATGTTCTGCACAGCCATCTCTTAGAGGCATTGAATTTCGGATAAATTCTGCCCCTCCAATTGCTACAAATTTGGGGTGTGAATTGGTTAATTGTTAGAACTACCATTATGCCCTTAATAGCTGTCCTCTTTGTCACTTTGGGAATTGAACCCAGGGTCTTGCAAATGCTAAATACATGTTCTACCACTGAGATACATTCCCAGCTAAATAATGATGATATTTCTAAATATTATTACTCTCATTGCCACAAGCCAATAGTCCCAGCTACCGGAGAAGCTGAGGCAGGAAGTTCGCAAGTTCAAGGCTCATTTGGGCTACAGACTGAGTTCAAGAACAGCCTGGGCAATTTAAGGAGGTCCTCTCTCAAAATAACAAATGGGAAACAAGGGCTGAGGACACAATCGAAGGGCAGAGCGCTTGTCTGGCAGGCATGCGCACAGGGACATCTAGGCTGCCTGGAGCCCTTGGCCCATCTTTCTGTCACATGTGTGACTTCCTGCATGCTTTGAACTGATTTCTGCAGCTGGAAAGAGCTGCTAGGAGCATTTTCTGTTCTTACAGAGGAGCAGCTCTGTTCCTTGCAATGCTGGGATCCTTGGCACCCTTGGCAACCCCTGAACCCACACCAAGTGACTCACTACCACCTGTGCTTCCGGCTCCTAGGGATCCCGGGCTTCCTCTGGCCTCCCCGGGCACCCACACCACAGAGACACAAATAACTAACAGGAAATCTTCTTGTTGTTGTTTTTCAAGTGTTCTCTCCATTCTCAGTCTGTGATTCATTGCTCCCTGAAATCATAGACGTCACTCCTGCAGGGAGACGTCAGTGAGTGACGGAGAAAGCAGACAAGCAGCTACAGCAGAGATATTTAGGAAGGGCAGCTTTCAAGAGGCAGAGGCAGGTGGATCTCTGTGAGCTCTAGGCCACCCTAGGCTGCAGAGTGAGTTGTTCCCGGACAGCCAGAGCTACGTAGAGAGACCTTGTCTAAAAGCAAATAGATACACAAACAGACAGGCAGGATCTCTGTGGTTCAAGGCCAGCCTGGACTATACAGGAGTTCTAGGCCAGCAAGGGACATGAAAACAGTTTCTCCAAATGATTCCATGGATGTTACAGCATAACAAGTCCTGTGGCTCCATCGAGTGGTTCTCCACGGCTGGCTAGAATCCCTGGCGTACAGATTTTGAAGTAGCTATGGGAAGGAAAGGTGTGTACGAGGGCAAAGCACTCCGTGGACACAGGTTTCACCAGTCTCTAACCCCCCTACCATAACACAATAGCAATTGGTTCTAAGTTTATCTTGTGCATGAAATGGTACCCTGTAGTTTGATAGGACTCTGGCCTTGGGGATGTTAGGACAAGAAAACTGAAATTGTGACAAAGGTAGCTGTCCCTCTCTGTGCTTCCGGATGATGGTTCCCTTTCGAAACTCAGGATGGTGATACATGATGACCTCCGCTGCATGCCTTTGTAAAGACCAGTGAGCAAATACACACAAGGCTGGGGCTGCACCTCAGGGCAGAGCATTAGCTTGCTTGGGTGAGTTGAATGAGGGTCTCCAGCGCTGAGTGGGAGCAGGGAAGACAGCACATTTAGGATTGTGTAGTATATACCATTGCTCTATAAAGTCTGCAAAGATGGCCTGGCGGTTAAGAGCACTTGCTCCTTTTGCAGAGAACCCGAGTCTAATTGCCAGGAACCACAGAGAGACACACAGCCATCCATAACTCTAGCTCCAGGGAATCTGACCCCCTTCTGGTCCCCACAGGCAGCAGGCATGTGTAGGTTTACATTCATGTAGAGATAATAAAAAATTGTTTTTGTTGTTTTTTCATTTCTTTCTTTCTTGTTTTTGTTTTGTTTTGTATTTTCAAGACAGGGTTTCCCTGTGTAGTCCTGGCTGTCCTAGAACTCACTCTGTAAACCAGGCTGACCTCAAACTCACAGAGATTCGCCTGCCTCTGCCTTCTGAGTGCTGGGATTAAAGGCGTATGCCAACATGCCTGGCAATTTTTTTTAATTTAGAATAATTTATTTTACAGGTATGGACATTTTGCCTGCATGTATACACATCAGTATGCGTCCCTGGCCCCACAGGAGGGATTGGATCACCAGAACCGCAGTTGCAGGTGGACGTGAGCTGCCAGGTGGGTGCTGGGAATCAAACCCAGCTCTTGCAAGAACACCACATGTTCTAAACCACTGGGCCAGCTCCCAGCCCCGAATTCAATAATTCAAAATCCAATAAATACTAGCTGTTATTCTTATCACGGTCACTAGGATGTCGGTTTGAACTCTATTTAATTCACCAAAACCCACAGAGTCACCATCATCACACCTGAGGCCAATGAAGTGTTGAAGGAAATAAAAGAAAACTCTCCATGATTCAAAAAACAGGCAGTAAGGAAACATTCTTTTCAGCGTGTTCACCAAGACACGGGAACAGGGACAGGGAGCTGCTTCCGCCCTCTGCCCATGAAGTCGCTCGTCCCAGAGGGTAAAGGGCTCTCACGAGTTTTGTTTGTTTTGTTTGACATTTTTACTGAGCTATGATTCACACAGTACAAACTTGCAGTTACTCAAAGCTGGCCGAGTGGCTTTGGGCATACTCGCTGTACTGACTCGTTGTAGCAGGTCTTTCTTTGGACCGCCAGCTCTCAAATAATGACATGAGACTTCTTATTAATTATGAAAGCTTGGTCTTAGCTTAGGCTTGTTCCAAACTAGTTCTTATAACTTAAATTAACTCATTCATATTTATCTACATTCTGCCATGTGGCCCATTGCCTCTCCTCGGTACCACACATCTGACTTACTCCAAATCTCTGGCGAATCCCACCTCTCTCTCTTTTTAATTTATTTATTATGTATGCAATATTCTGTCTGAGTGTCTGAGTGTTTGCCTGCAGGCCAGAAGAGGGCATCAGACCTCATTACAGATGGTTGTGAGCCACAAAATGTGGTTGCTGGGAATTGAACTCAGGACCTTTAGAAGAGCAGGCAATGCTCTTAACCACTGAACCATCTCTCCAGCCCCTCACCTCTCTTCTTCACAGAGTTTCTATCTCTACCCGGGAAAGTCCTATCTCTTCTCTCCTGTCTAGCTCTTGGTCATTAGGCTCTTTCTTAAACCAGTGAGAAGGTGGCTTAGCAGACACACATCTTCACAAAAGGATTGTCCCACGACAAACTGCCATCACCACTACTGTCTCATCCCATAACATTCCTATCACCCCAAAAGAAACTCCAAACTTGTCTACAACTCTGTTCCTTCCCCTTCACACCTTCTGGAAACAGTTTTATCTACTGTCTCTATGGTTTAGCCTAGTCTCGACATTTTATATAAGTGGAATCAGATGAACTCTTCAGACAGGGTCTTAGATAGTTCAGACTAGCCTTGGCTCATTATTAAGCCAAGAATGACCTTGGATTTCTGTTCTTCCCGCCTCCATCTCCTGAGTGCTGGGATTACGAGCACACTCCACACATACACATTTGTGTATAAATGTGTCTTCAGCTCTCTGATATATGCCACCAGGTGGAACTTCATTTAACCCTTTGTGGAGCCCTTAAGTAGTTCTCGGCAGCAGCTAAATCATTTTATGTTCCCGCCATCAATGCATGGGGCAGGTTCCCAATTAGCAATAATCATACCTAGGCTAAACCTCCATGGCTACGATCCTGCCACTGTGAAAAGCTTATGCAGGAGCATTGTAATTTCCCCCCATTCTCAGACAGGCGGCATTGCTATCTAACTGTTATCTCAGTAGGTATGAAATGACATCCCATGTCTTGGTTTTCTTTCACTAGTAACTGATGTGGTAAGCATTTTTTTTATTCATTTAGTAGGCATTTGTTATTTTTGTTGCTTTCATTTGGGGGTTTGTTTTCTTGTTTTGTTTTAGAGACAGAATCTGTGTAGCCCTGGCTAGCCTAGAACTTTCTGTGTAGACTATGCTGCCCCGGAACTCACAGGGATTTTCCGCGAGTGTGAGGACTATAGGTGTGGAGCACCAACCGGCTATAACTTTTTCAACGGTGGTGACTTGTGTTTATACAACACCTACTAAAACGACAAGGACCAAGAATGCCCATATTTGAGGAACACTGATAGAAGTCAAATCTGGAAGCACAGGAAACCTGCTCGTCAGGATTCTAAGGCAGAAAGACTGGAAGATGGAGGCCAGCCTGGGCTACAAAGAAAGACTGATGTAGCAGAGGGAGCAAGGAGTCAGGAACTGGAACGTTCAGATTCTGCTCTTTTGTTTGGCTACTTCGTTTCTTTGGCCTTTGCAGACAGGGTTTGTCTATGGATGCAGCCTTGACAGACCTGGAACTCTTTGACACCAATGTCCAGCCTTGTGCTCTTTTTCTTTTTGAGAGTGAGCTCGTTGTGTAGCCGAGGATGGCCCAAAGTTCACGCTGTAGCCCCACACAGCAGAGCTCTTCCTAGGTCCTTCTGCCTCCTCCTCCTGAGCGCTGGAATTACACATGAGACATCTTGATTGTGTTCAATAACTTGAGGACAAATCACTGTACTGTGTTGGGTGTGGTGGTGTAGGCCTTTAATTTCAGAACTCTCTAAGAGGTCAAGGCCAGCCGGGTCTACACAGGAAGCTCCAAGCCAGACAGACACTATCAAAAAAAAAAAAAAAAAAACCCACAAAACAAACAAAACAAAAAAACAGTTTACTCATTTTAGAATGAATTGCTATATTCCTTGGTTTGGCATCTTCACGAAGCTCTGCACAAAGCAAATGAAAACATGGAGATAAAAAGGCTTTGCAGCTAGGAGGTGGTGGCGCACACCTTTAATCCCAGCACTCGGGAGGCAGAGGCAGGCGGGATCTCTGTGAGTTCGAGACCAGCCTGGTCTACAAGGCAAGTTCCAGGACAGGCTCCAAAACCACAGAGAAACCCTGTCTCCAAAAAACAAACAAATAAATAAATAAGAAGGCTGTGCAGTCTCCAGATCTGTGTATAAAAGATACTCTAGACCTGCTAGCCAAGCTCTCTTGGGGCTGAGGCCAAAAGATAACACGGTCAAGACAAGCGTGGAGCATAGGTGAGTTCCAGGCGAGCCTGGAATAGTAGGGAGACCCTGCCTCTAAGGGAGAAACAACAACAAAACCAAGCCAGCTGTCGTTTCCCTTTCTTTTTGGCTCTTAACAACCTATCCAAGAGCTATGTATTTATAGATGAACAATCCCTCCCCACCCCAGCCCCACCATTTCACCTCCACACCCCTGCCGCTGGTTTGGAGAGCAACTCTAAGTGACCAGTGCTCATAAATTGCCCTAACTCTTCACTGCTGGGAGTTCTCTGTGTCTGCATCTCTGAATTCCTCCCTACCTTGGTGGAGGGCGTGAGACTGCAGTTTAGAGTTTCAAGATCAGCCCCAAGCGCAGACACCAAGCCTCTGCCTCACCTCCCAAGGACATCCAGGCCTTACCCCTCCCCACGTCATCCCGCTGAGCAGAGAAACAGCTGAGTTCTGAGCCAGACAAGGGAGAGGATGCCCCACCCTGCAGACCCGCCCTCTAGAGATTGACTTGTGTTGCGTTGTTGGTCGGAACCATGGAAACCACAGGTGACTGTGTGTCAGACGACAATAAACAGGATTCTTTACTCACAAGTTTCCCCGGGCAACCCTGCGAGGATAAGACCCTGCATTTCTTTGTTTAGCCTCTGAGGACCTCCAGGCAGGCACCTCTGCCTTTCTCCCTATCCCCTGTTCCCCCACGCACCGCGCCCCCCCCCCTTGCCCCCAGCTCCCAGGTAGAGATCTTAGGTCACGAAAATAAGCCAGGTGAATGACTTGCACAGGTCCAGCCCTCTGGGCTCCTTTCTGGAAACCCCCGGGACTCTGTGCTCCCCCACCCTGAACTTCTGGCCTATCCTCCAGCTCACCAGTTCTTGGTTTCCTTCTCGGCATCACTCACACCCTGAACCCCCTGGCCGGCTCCTGACTCACATAACCTACCCATGCTGCCCGTCTTCGTTCAGATGTCAGGGCCTTCACTGACCCTCTGAAGTGCCAGAAACTTTATAAAACACTGAACATCGTTTCCACACACAATCTGTAGCAGCAGACTTCTCTCCATGGAGCTCCTAGGCTCCCAGACTCATCCTGCCAGCCCTAAGCTCAGTCCCTTAGCCTCTTGGTCTAGGACCGATGGACTGGTCCAGAGATCAGGCTGAAGGGAGACAGGGACTGCATGAGACGCGAAGGAGGAGCAGAGAAGCCAAGGCTGGCTGCTCTATGAAACCCACCAAGAAGCACTTGGACTCCTGATACAGTCATCTTCCTGGACCAGCCCTGCTACAGTGGATCTGACCCAGCTCCATTCTGCTTGCCACTTTATAAAAGAATGGTAGGGGTGGGACTAGAGAGAAGGCTCAGACATGAAGAACCCTGGTTGTTCTTGAGGAGGACTTGGGTTCAGTTCCCAGCACCCACATGGTGGCTCACCCCGAAACTCCAGAGGATCTGATGACCTCCCTCTTCCAGTCCCTGTACTGCGCTACATGGTGCACGGACAGACAGACAGACAGACAGACAGACAGACAGACAAAACACCCACACGAATAAAAATAAAATAAATCTTTACAAATTAAAGGTAGAAATGGGTTTGGGAGTGGGCACTTGCCTGAACGCACGTGATGGTTCCGTCCAGCACGTCCAGCATGCATGTCATCCATATATGAAATCAAACACGGAACTAAACCTTTTACCAATGGTGCACATCGCGGCCACCATGGCTGGGAGCGGGAGTGCCTTGTCTGAGGACACTAAGTAACCTATCTGTTTTTATCTTACTTTCTTGATTGATTCTTTGGGAATTTTGCGCCCCAATCACCCTCATTTCCCAATCCTCCTGTATCTGCCCTCCACCCTTGTAACCTCCTCCCCAAAAGAAAATGAAAAATGAAAATTACACCGTACCTGTTCCGCCCCACTCTTCTTTCTTTCCAACCTCTCCGTCACATGTCCGTTCTTCGTGGTGACAGTGGAAGCTGTGGTGGGTCACACAATACACCCTTTTGCCCAAAAAGCTGAACTGAACACTGAGTCGTTAGTGTGATTCAAGACGTCTGGCTTCAGCTACCTCAAAGTTACACAGATACTGGACCCTCAGCGGAACTCCTCTCGAATACCCTGCTGCTGCCCAGAGTCATGGAGATCCTGTGGCTATGGATCCTCAGGACCTGCATCTTCACGAGATCCAGCCGCTCAGAGATGAGGTGGATGTTGGGGTGGGCCAACTCAAAGCCCTAGACCTGGACTTGGGTGGTAGCTGAGTTGATCAGCCTAAGCCTCTGCCGGCGCCCCAACCCCCACATCCCCACCCTGAGGGGCAGGACCAGCTCTCCCACAAGCGGTGGCCTACAAGGGTTGCTCGTTTGTTTTTTTTTAAATTTTTATACAATTTTAGATTCAATATAAAATGTACCATTTGCCCCCTTTCCTTTCCTCCCTTCAATCCCTCCCAAGTCCCCCATTCATGTCCTTACATGTTCCCCCCCACCCCCCACTTCACTCTCACAGTGTGTATATGGTTTCAGGACTGACCCCTTTGTATTAACTGACCTATTAGGGGGCTCATCCCCGACAGAGGCCAATTATCTTTTTCTCTGTAGTCATTTGTTACCTGTAGTTCTTTGTTTAGGGAGGACCTTCTGTGTTAGCATGTGTATACAGTCATTGTTCAGATAGTGTTTCTGCAGCTTTTCCTATGAGATACTTTTACAGTAGGCATGTTGGTATTCTCTTGCAATCTTTCCACCCACTCCCTCGTGTTTCCTGAGCCATAGATGCAGGAGCTGTGATGTAGTTTGTATCCATTGGAGCTGGGCTCCTGCACTGGCTCGCTTTGTGCGTCAACGTGGCACAAGCTAGAATCATCAGAGAAGAAGCCTCAGTTGAGAAAATGCCTCCATGAGATCCAGCTGTAAGGCATTTTCTTGATTAGTGATCAATGGGGAGGGCCCAACCCACGGTGGGTGGTGCCATCCCTCGGCTGCTGGTACTGGGTTTTTGTTTGTTTTATTTTGATTTTTCGACACAGGGTTTCCTTGTGTAGCCCGCTGTCCTGGAACTAGCTCTGTAGATCAGCTGGCCTCTGCCTCCGCCTCCCAAGTGCTGGGATTAAAGGTGTGCGCCACCACTGCCTGGCCTGGTCCTGGTTCTATAAGAAGGTGGGCTGAGCAAGCCATGGGAAGCAAGCCAGTAAGCAGCTCCCCTCCATGGCCTCTGCATCAGCTCCTGCCTCCAGGATCCTGCCCTGACTTCTTGTCCTGACTTCCTTCAGTGATGAACAGTGATGCTAATGTGTAAGCTAAACAACCCTCTCCTCCCCAAATTGCTTCTTGGTTGTGGTGTTTCATTGCAGCAATAGAAACCCTAATTAAGACAGCTCCCTATGAGCATTTAATCTCTGCACTGTGCCCAGTCGTGGTTTCTGTGATGGTCTCTACTTGCTGTAAAGAGAAGCTTCTTTGACAAAAGGTGATGCTTAGACTTACCTGTGGGCGTAAGGATATGATTTAGAATGTAGTTAGGAATTAGCTGATCTAGCAATGCAGCAGAAGGAGATTCTTTTCTGAGATCCATGACTCTATTAACCCCAGGAAGCTGGCTAGGTTTCCAGGACCAGAGAAGAGTTCCATCTTACTGAGTGGTCCTTAGTCCAATTAGACAGCAGCTGGTTACCAGTAACATGTGAGGGCCACCATTCCACCTTTACCTGCTTGCCTTGCTGGTTACTGTTGTGGTTAACAGATGTCACACTGGACAGGACTCTCAGTTGCTCCCCTCCCTTGGCAGCTCGCACAGCACCTTCTGGTACTGCAAAAGTTAGACTGGAGGAAGGAGTGTTTCGGATGGAATCCAGCTCACATAATCTGAGTTCTGTACCGGAAGTGTGCCATGTCTCCAGCAGTAGGGGCTTACCTTCAACCTCTGAGAGGCAACTAAGGGCAGCTATATTGTCTTGGGAGTTACCTGGACTACCCTGACCACCATTCAAAAGGAGATTTCTTGAGCCTGGTACTAGGGGGTTTGTTAGTCTATGGTTTTTGTGAAGAGCATTGTTAACCCAAGCAGCATAACTTATCGATAGATAAATAGATGATTGATAGATAGATAGATAGATAGATAGATAGATAGATAGATAGATAATAGATAGAAAGATAGATAGATATAGATTATAGATAGATAGATATAGATGATAGATAGATAATAGATGGATAGATAGATAGATAATAGATGGATAGATAGATGGATAGATGGATGGATGGATAGATAGATAGATAGATAGATAGATAGATAGATAGATAATAGATGGATAGATAGATAGATAATAGATGGATAGATAGATGGATGGATAGATAGATAGATAGATAGATAATAGATGGATAGATAGATAGATAATAGATGGATAGATAGATGGATGGATAGATAGATAGATAGATAGATAGATAGATAGATAGATAGATAGATAGATATGGGTGTTATTCGTCCCTCATCTCCCCTCCTTCTGTACTGACCTCCCATCCCCAGCTGAAGCTCCCTCGCATTTGTTTCATTTACCTCTTGATATCACCTGGATCCTGCTATTTCTCTCCCCCCATTCCACCGTCTTTTTATTACCTGGTTTCTGAGGTTATTTCTTTTAGTATACCCATACCTGAGGATTTGAAGCAAGGAACCACAGATCAGACCACGTAGGGTTTGTCTTTCTGAATCTGGGCTATCAACTCAATATACTCTTTTATTTTTATTTTTTATATTTTTTAAGTATACTCTTTTCTAGGTCCATTCATTTGCCGGCAAATTTCATGATTTATTTTCTCTTGGCTGCCGAATAGAACTCCATTTTGTTCGCGTGCCTCATTTTTACTACCCATTAACCTGCTGAAGATTTCCAAGCGACTGTGAACTGGGTGACTATGTGCTGAGCAAGTACCTATGGATTAGGGTGCCAAACCCTTTAGGTATTTACCAAGCGGTGATAGAGCTGAGTCACATGTCGATTTACTGGTAGTGCTTTGAGAACTCTCCACACTACTTTCCAGAGTGCCTGCACCTATTCGCTTTTCCAGCAACAATGAATGAGGGGTTCCCTCTCCCCACAACCTCACCAGGATTTGTGGTCAGCTGTTTTGTTGATCTTTGGGATCAAATGAAATCTCAAGGTTATTTTAGTCTTCCTTTCTCTGACTACTAAGAGTGATTGTCTTAGTCGCTGTTCTATTGCTGTGGAGAGACACCATGACCAAGGCAACGCCTATAAAGGAAAAGATTTAATTGGAGGCTTGATTACAGCTTCAGAGGATTAGTCAATGATCATCACGGCAGGGAACATTGTGGCAGGCAGCCATGGGGCTAAGAACTTAACAGTCTATCCACAGGCAGCAGGAAGGCAGAAAGGCACTGGGCCTGGTGAGGGCTTTTGTGAACCTCAAAGCCAATCCCTAGTGATACACCTCCTCCAACGAGGACACACCTCCTCCGACAAGACCACACCTCCTCAACAAGATCACACCTCCTCCAACAAGGACACACCTCCTCCGACAAGACCACACCTCCTCCGACAAGATCACACCTCCTCCGACAAGGACACACCTCCTCCGACAAGACCACACCTCCTCCGACAAGATCACACCTCCTCCAACAAGGACACACACCTCCTCCAACAAGGACACACCTCCTCCAACAAGACCACACCTCCTCCAACAAGGACACACCTCCTCCAACAAGACCACACCTCCTCCAACAAGACCACACCTCCTCCAACAAGACCACACCTCCTCCAACAAGGACACACCTCCTAATCCTTCCCAAAGATTCCCACTAGCTGAGTAGCAGAGTTTTGAGACATATGAGCCTATAGGGGCCATTTTCATTCAAATCACCATAATGAAAACCACTTTTTGAGCTATTGTTCAGTGATTTTTCTTTCTTCCACTGAGAATTCTCTCTTTAGATCTCTAGCCCTTGTTTTAAGTGGGTCATTTCTTTTCTTGACTGTTTTTGTTCTTAGTTCTTTGATTATTTAGAGAATTTTCCTCTATCAGATATACGGCTGGCAAATATTTCCTCCCATTCTGAGGGCTTCTTCTTCACTCATTGTTGGCCTAAGATATTTGTTTGTTTGTTCATTTCTGGGGCAGGCGTGTACCCCAGACTAGCCTGAAACTTGCTACACAGATCAGGCTGGTCTCCAGTTTGCAATGCTCCTCCTGCCTCTACCTCCTAAGTGCTGCAATTCTAGGCATGCGCCACCGCTCCCAGCCTTGTATTCTGTTTGCTTTGGTGTGGTTCAGCAGGGGCCTTATTGTTTCCTTTGCTTGGAGTTTTCTTGCTTGTTTAATAGAGGGCACCAAAACAAAACAAAATATGCAAATTTCAAATAGGAAAGGTGTGTGTGTGTGTCTGTGTGTATATGTATATGTATATGTAACTTCGACTTTAAACACATTCAACACAGAACGTAATTCTGAAAACGCCAGAATTCTGGGGTGTCCCGACTCCTTTGGTCTCAGCTGTATGTGTCTGTGTAAGTTTTCTTCTGCTTCATTGCAGCACCCACAGCACGGTGGAACTGGATCTCTGATTCCCACGAGCTCAGTGGCCGCACGGTGACAGCAGTGACAAAGATGAGGGGCATAGGCTCCCTGCCTCTTGGTTTGTGATGGTCTAGCTGTCTCAGGACTCTGGCAGCGAGAATCACCCCTCCACCCTTGTTTACTTTCTGTTGCAGTGAACACACCATGACCAAGATCAATCCGGGGAGGAACGGCTTCGTTTTATCTTATACTTCCAGATAGCGGGGAGGGGAGTCAGGGCAGCTCAAGGCAGGAACTGAAGCAGAGACAGGCTGCTCACTAGCCTGCTTCCTCCAGCTTTCTCAACTACTTCTCTTGTACAGCGCAGGCCCCACCTGCCTCAGGGTGGCACTGATCACAGTGGGCTAGGTCCTCCACACCAATTAGCAATTAAGAAAATGCCCCATAGATGTGCCTACCGGCCAACCTGACGGAGGCAGTTCCTCACTTGAGGTTTCCTCTTCCCAGATGACTCTAATTTGTGGCAAGCTGACAAAAGCTAACCAGTCTACAACTCCAGTACCATAAACTAAGATAAACTTCTTTATAAAGTTGGTCTGTCCTGGGTATTACATTATAATCATGAAAAATTGGCTAACACAGCTTTTAAAACTTTAAAAAAAAAAAGCCAGAATGTATTTTTGTTTTTGTTTTTGTTTTTGTTTTTGTTTTTCGAGACAGGGTTTCTCTGTAGTTTTTTTTTGGAGCCTGTCCTGGAACTAGCTCTTGTAGACCAGGCTGGTCTCGAACTCACAGAGATCCGCCTGCCTCTGCCTCCCAAGTGCTGGGATTAAAGGCGTGCCCCAGAATGTATTTTTTAAAGACAAAGAATAACAGAAGTGGCTATATAAACTGACAACAAGACTGATTGCTCCATAGTATGGTTAAGGGGAAGGTTTTTATGGTAGACAGGAGGGAGAGAATAGCCAGAGGCATCTGGAAGAGTCCAGATCAGAGAGAGAAAACAGTAGATTGAATGTGGCCAGCAGAATAGACCTGACCTTGAAAGAAGCAGGAAGAGGGGGGAGGTGGTGGGGGGGTGTAGAGAGATGGAGAGCAAGAGGGGACACAGAGAGTGAGAGGGAGAGAGAAGGAGACAGGGAGAACATAGCTGAAGTAGCAAGTAGCAGGGTTATTAGGAGAATGAGTAGCTCCAGGGAAGGGAAGCTGTGAACTGGGCAAGTTTAGGATGGAGGGGAAGAGATCAGAGCCAGGATGGACTTTGAAACGTGTAAGCAGCACTTGCAATACTGAGGGCTCTGGAGGCCAGCACACACTTTGGTGTGCTAACAGGCACCGCCGAGAGCCATTTGTCCCTTCTGACTTTCAGAATTTTAGGGAAATGGAGTTTCCTTTGAAACTGACAGTTGCTTTCTTTCTGAGTGTGTGTGTGTGTGTGTGTGTGTGTGTGTGTCTGTTTTGGGGGGTGTCTTTTTGACACAAGGTCTTGTAATGTAGCCTGATCAACCGGAAACTTTTGTAGCTCAGGCTGGCTTTGAATTTTCAGCAGTCCTCCTGCCTCTGCCTCACTAATGCTGAGATGATAGATGGGCACCACCAAGGCAGGCAAGCTTAGGAGATAGCTCAGTGGGCTATGCACACACCTCTCTTGCACTTAACAACCTCAGAACACCCTCAAGCCTTCACTAGTACCAAAGTACACACAACTCCTGTCTCTGAACAGGATGTCTCTGCTCCTAGTAATTACAATATATATATATATAGTTATATATATATATATATAGTTATATAGTTATATAGTGATAGATAGATAGATAGATAGATAGATAGATAGATAGATAGATAGATAGATTTTTTAAGATAGGGTTTCTCTATGTAGCTCTATTGTCCTGGAGCTT
Source organism: Chionomys nivalis (assembly GCF_950005125.1). Classification (NCBI taxonomy): domain Eukaryota; kingdom Metazoa; phylum Chordata; class Mammalia; order Rodentia; family Cricetidae; genus Chionomys; species Chionomys nivalis. Next base: position 25,973,683 of record NC_080086.1, read on the forward strand.
GCTCTGTAGACCAGGTTAGCCTTGAACTCAGAGATCCATCTGCCTTTGTCTCTAAGTGCTGGGGACAAAGGTGTTCACCTCCACACGTGGCTATAACAATCAAATTTAGGCAGTTTCCATTCAAGTATATTTCTCATGGATCCAGAGATGAAAATTAGAAGGTCTGATGAGACCTCAATTGGTTTGGGGTACAAGTACACTGAGATCTTCTAGTCCAGCCTCCTGAGTACTGAGGATACAGGTGTATGCTACCACAGCAGGGCAATTGTATTTTCTGCTTAAGGATAAAGTGTAAAAAACAAAACAAAACAAAGACTATTCAGGCCCACATTGCACGTCCTGGATTCAGACAGACTGGCTAGCAGGAGGGATGATGACATTAATCTCCTTATCTCCTAAATTGTCCAAGAATGCTTGAGTGAAATGCAAGGCCATGATGAAGATGGTGGTACCTTGTCACCCACAGGTGAGGTACCTGTACTGGCAGGGCACTGTATAATCTACCATATTTGGTAGATATCAATGGGAGGTTTTTTATGGGGGGAAACAGAGGAGGTGTGGCAGGGGCAGAGGGGAGATGGAAGGGAAGGACTGGGAGGAGAAAAGGGAGAAGAAACTGTGGTCAGGATGTAAATAATAGTAATAATAATAATAATAATACTCATGATTCTTAAAAAGCAACCTGTTGCGCTGATCCACTACAGCGCACTCTCCAGCCCTCCCTAAGGCAACTTCCTAGTGATAAAGGAAGTGCCAGGCCAGCATCTCTCACTTCTCACTCCCCAGCTGGCTCTGTTATTTGCATGATTTTCATGACTTCAAGAAGGAGGAAGTGAAGGGTTTCAGGGTTTCACACTTGCTTTGTTCTTTTTCTTTTTCTTTTTTTTTTTTTTGGTTTTTCGAGACAGGGTTTCTCTGTGGTTTTGGAGCCTGTCCTGGAACTAGCTCTGTAGACCAGGCTGGTCTCGAACTCACAGAGATCCACCTGCCTCTGCCTCTTTGTTCTTTTTCTGTAAGGAATTTATTGATAATCGTTTGTTCACTAATGCTGTCAACTCAAATCAAGATCCCCAACTGAGCTGCACATCATGGGGTAACATTTTAAGGGCTCACAATCTTAACTCATCTGGCTCTTGCTGTAACTGTACAAAGTCAACACTATTGCTTTGAAGAGGTGGAGGCACAGAAATGGCATCGTTTTCTTTCTATTGCTGTGATAAACATCATGGCCAAAAGCAGCTGGGAAGGGAAGGGGCTATTTCACCTTACAGTTCACAGTCCATCAGGAAGGGAAATCAGGACAGAAACTCAAGGCAGGAGCCAAGAGACAGAAACTGAAGCAGAGACCATGGAAGAACGCTGCTTACTGGCTTGCTCAGCTACCTTTCTTATTCACCCCAAGACCACCTTCCCAGGGTTGGGACCAACCACAGTGGGCTGGACCCTCCCACATCAATCATTAACCAAGATAATTTTCTCCAAAATTTTGCCTACAGGTCAATCTGATAGAGGCATTTTCTCAGCTGAAGGTCTGCCTTCCCAGATGACCTGAGTTTGTGTCAAGATGACAAAAACAAACAAACAAACAAACAAAACCTAACCAGCAAAACAGATTAGATTTCCTTTGAAATAGCAGAATCCGACCTCTAAACAGACTGCTTAGCATCACACATAAGATAAATCACTGGACATGTTCCTTCTCCAAGAAAATTATTGAAGCCTAGGGCAGGAGGTCTTTGTCCCTCTCAGTGGGGTCTCTGTCCATCTTTTGTTATCAGCAGCTGCCATGACCTCACATTCAACCTCAGATGGAGTATATTAGCAAAAAATTGCACCAACCAAACAGGAAAAGACTTTTTTCTTGTCTTTATTACCTAAAGAATAGAGCAGAACCACCACACACAACTCTTGGTGCTATTGGAAGGTGATAGAAACTTTCAGAGGTTGGTCCAGTAGGAAGGATGTCTTTGGGTTCCTGGAGGACACTCTTATGATGTGTGAGCAAACCCTGTTCCCTTCTTTCTCTTTTGTTTCCTTGTTGTGAAGTGGTTTAAGCCCCTACAACCATCATATGCTAGGTCACCACAAGCCCCAAAGCAACAGGGCAATGTGACAAACTTTTCTGTGAATCAGGAACATTGAAGGACTGGTCTACCTTGTCTTGGAAAAGTTTTGCAGTCACTTTCCTGTGTGTTCTGCTTATCCTATTTAGATAGCATATTGCCAGCAGTTGAGGCAAGGGCAGTTTCTTGCCCAGTGGCTAACTTTACCACATTGAAAGCAAATTTCAAATAAAGGTTCTTCAATGCCCATCATCTTCCCTGAAGTCGATTGGTGCTGCCAGTAGCAGACATGTCTCACTGCCATGAAAAGCCTTATGTTTTTAAAACATCTTAAATGCCATATTCTATAGTTCTCTAAAGTGTTTGAAAACCACTATCTATTTAAAATACATGAGGCTAAATAAAGCTTATTTCTGTCTACATCTAAACCCTCACTACAAATTTAATTGCTCCCAGTTTACTCAGGAGATCTTGTCATTTTTTTTTTTTTTTTTTTTTTTTTTTTTTTTGGTGTTTTGAGACAGGGTTTCTCTGTGGCTTTGGAGCCTGTCCTGGAACTAGCTCTTGTATACCAGGCTGGTCTCAAACTCACAGAGATTCACCTGCCTCTGCCTCCCAAGTGCACTTCTTTTTTTTTCTACTTCCCATGTAGATTATATCTATGTAAGTCTCTCTCTTATTGTCTTAGTGTCCGCATTGTTGTCTAAGTTCTCTGGAATTGTGGTTTGTGGGCTGGCTTTCTTTGCTTTATGTTTAAAAACCACCTATGAGTGAGTACATGTAATAATTGTCTTTCTGTGTCTGGATTACCCCACTCAAAATAATGTTTTCTAGCTCCATCCTTTTTCCTGCAAAATTCAAGCTGTATTTTTTTCTGCTGTGTAGTACTCCATTGTGTACCATATTTTCCTTATCCATTCTTCGATCGAGGGGCATTTAGGTTGTTTCCAGGTTCTGGCTATGACAAACAAAGCTGCTACGAACATAGTTGAACACATGTCCTTGTGGCACGATTGAGCATCCTTTGGATATATACTCAAAAGTGGTATTACTGGGTCTTGAGGAAGGTTGTTTCCTAATTTTCTGAGAAATTGCCACACTGACATCCAAAGGGATTGTACCAGCTTGTGTTTCCACCAGCAATGCAGAAATGTTCCCTTTTCCCCACAACCTCTCCAGTATAAGTTGTCATCAGTGGTTTTGATCTTGGCCATTCTCACAGGTGTAAGATGGAATTTCTCTGATGACTAAGGATGTTGAACATTTCCTTAAGTATCTTTCAGCCATTTTAGATTCCTCTGTTGAGAGTTCTCTGTGTAGTAGGTCTGTACTCCATTTTTTTATTGGATTATGTGATCTTTTGGTGTCTAATTTCTTGAGTTCTTTATATATTTTGGAGATCAGACCTCTGTCTGATGTGGGGATAGTGAAGATCTTTTCCCATTCTGTAGGCTGTCATTTTGTCTTGTTGACTGTGTCCTTTGCTTTACAGAAGCTTTTCAGTTTCAGGAGGTCCCATTTATTAATTGTTTCTCTTAGTGTCTGTTCTGCTGGGGTTATATTTAGGAAGTGGTTCCCTGTGCGTTCAAATGTATTTCCCACTTTCTCTTCTATAAGGTTCAGTGTGGCTGGCTTTATGTTGAGGTCTTTGATCCATTTGGACTTGAGTTTTGTGCATGGTGATAGATATGGGTCTATTTTCATTCTTCTACATGTTGATATCCAGTTATGTCAGCACCTTGTTAAATATGCTTTCTTTTTTCCATTTGATATTTTTTGCTTCTTTATCAAAGATCAGGTGTTTGAAGATGCGTGGATTGATATCCGGGTCTTCGATTTGGTTCCATTGGTCCTCCTGTCTGTTCTTATGCCAATACCAGGCTGTTTCCAGTACTGTAACTCTGACGTAGTACTTGAAGTCAGGGATTGTGATGCCTCCAGAAGTTCTTTTATTGTACAGGGCTGTTTTGGCTATCCTGGGTTTTTTGCTTTTTCATATGAAGTTGAGTACCATTCTTTTGAGTTCTCTGAAGATTTTGCATTGAATCTATGGATTATTCTTTTTTTTTTTTTTTTTTCGAGACTGGGTTTCTCTGTGGTTTTGGAGCCTGTCCTGTAACTAACTCTAGTAGACCAGGCTGGTCTCGAACTCACAGAGATCCACCTGCCTCTGCCTCCTGAGTGCTGGGATTAAAGGCGTGCGCCACCACCACCCGGCTGGATTATTCTTTTTATATTACTTTACTCTCTCTTTAAAGGCTTCACTTTATTATTTTCAAACTTTATTTTTAAATGACTGTCTATATTGATTTTTTTCCTTTTCTTAATAATTTATTTACTTTTATTTCATTTGCATCAGTATTTTGCCTCCATGTATGTCTGTTTGAGGGTGTCAGATCTTGGCATTAGAGACAGTTGTTAGCTGCCATGTGGGTGCTAAGAATTGAACCTGGGGCCTCTGAAAGAGCAGTCAGTGCTCTTAACTGCTGAGCCATCTCTTCAGCCCCCTCGATTTTCTTCTCTTTCTTCAGCACCTAAGCACATTTTCAAGGATACCCTACCTGTTCAGAGGATTGTTCCCCCGCCACCAATCTGGGCCTGGGTTTCTGAGAATCTCCAGCTTGAGCCAAACCTTAAAAGGTCAAGTAACGCCGGGCGGTGGTGGCGCACGCCTTTAATCCCAGCACTCGGGAGGCAGAGGCAGGCGGATCTCTGTGAGTTCGAGACCAGCCTGGTCTACAAGAGCTAGTTCCAGGATAGGCTCCAAAACAACAGAGAAACCCTGTCTCAAAAAAAAAAAAAAAAAGTCAAGTAACCTCTGTGCATCTGTTCTTTGAGGCTCTGCTTAGCACATGGTGCTGGCGGTTGGCTCCACTTCCCCCTAGTCAGTCCAGCGAGCTACCCCACTGGTTCTGGGCTGCAGCAGCTGCTAGCTTTTTCATGAGAGCCTAGCCTCATGCCTGCAGGCACTGGCAGGGAGCCGGCACCTACCTGTCCTAGCTCTTGGAAGTTGCTGGGTCTGCATTGAGGCAGGCTTTTCTACCTCGTCTTCTCACAGGCCCCACTCACAGGCCCCACTCAGCTGCTCAGCTGCACAGCAGGGCCTCTTAAAGGAGTCTCATCTCTCAATTAGCCATTGGCCATTCAGCTCTTTATTAAACCAATCAGAAGGTGCTTTAGGCAGATGAGGTCAAACAGATACATCTTTATAGCGTACAAAAGATTATCCCATAACTTTTTTTATAAGAGTTACCTTGGTTGTGAAGTCTCTTCACAGCAATAGAACAGTGACTAAGACATTCGGGAAGGACTCAGGGCGACAGAGTTCATGGCTCAAAATCTCTCACCCTGTGTAAGGTACTCCTGACTTCTTCCTTATGCTGGTGGGAGGATTTTTGAGAGAGAATGAAAAAGCACAAAGCTAGTGGTATTTGTTTTGGGTTTTTCTTGGCTTTAGTTTTGGTTTTTGTTTGGTTTTGGTTTGGTTTGTTTGGGAAGGAGGCATCTCATGGCGTAGCTCAGGCTCTCCTCAAATTCATGATCTTCCTGCCTTAGTCTCCCAAGTGCAGGGATAAGGATTGTAAGTGTAGACCACTTTGGCATCTAGCTGCACAAAAGCCTTCCAGCCTTCAAGTGGAAACCAGTACATTTCCACTCCTTTGACACATTATTGGTTCAATCAAATCACAAGTTCAAACCAGAGTAGTATGGGAGGAAGCTACCAAGTAGCACAGACATGTCATGAAAGATCAGGGACCATCTACCACAACGAGGGAACCAAAATGCACCTACACAAAATCTCGCTCTTGACTGATTAGATTATTGAGCTGTGGTGGTGCCATATACCCCCGACTGACTTGGATCTTACTGTAGAGCCCAACATGACCTACAACTCTCCACCCTCCTGCCTTATCCTTTCAAGTAGCTGGGGTTATAAGGACACAGCATGGCTCCTGGCTTATAAACTCTATTAAATACCAATATTCCTTATGAAAGCCTTGCAAGTTACATTTCTGCTTCTCTGAATGATGGGATGCATCTTAGGGCTGAAGCAAAGTCATCAAGCTTTGGGTAGCTAGTTTTTGTGTTGGTTTTTGCAGACAGAATCTCATAATGTATCCCAAGCTGGCTTTGCCTTTGGATTCTGTTGCTTCTACCTCCAGAGCACTGTGTTTACACAGGTATGGGGCTGCCATGCCCTGCTAAGCAATTAGCTAGCTCGGTCAGAGGTGCGTTTATGCATACAACCTATTCATTTCCCACACAAGAGCAGATAAGAGGAATGAGATGAATTTGAATTCAAATTATGTCTTTGGCTCCTGCTAACTTTGTCATCATGAAAATTTTGGTGACCTTTCTGAGCTGAGCCCATTTCTTCATGGTAGAGGACAATAATACCTATTCTGATCTTCTTGGTTCTACCTCTTGAGTGCCTTGGGATGACAGGCATGTGCCACCATGCCTGCTTCTTGTGGTATTGGGGATGGGACCCATATCACACATATCAGGCAAATGTTCCACCAGCTGAGCTCCTAAGGTTCTGGCGAGGGTTAGATGAAAGAAAACATGTGCCTTGTGTACACAATCGCTTTAAAAATTGCTGTTATTATTATAAAGATCCTAAAATTTAGTGATTATAATCTTCGTCTGACATATAAAGAGAGACAAGTCAGCCCATGTGTCTTTGAGGCTGGGCAGTGGTGGTGCACACCTTTTATCCCAGCACTCAGGAAACCGAGGCAGGCGGAACTCTGTAAGTTCAAGGCCAGCCTGGTCTACACAGTGAGTTCCAGGACCTGTCAGAGCGCTGTGTGTGTGTGTGTGTGTGTGTGTGTGTGTGTGTGTGTGTGTGTGTGTGTCTGTTGTGTCTCTCTGTGTGTGTAATCAAAAACAAAAACAAAAAGTAAAGTGCCCGTGAAAGGCTTCCTGAACTCCTGAACTGGGAGTGGAGTTCAGTAATAAATTATTTTACAAAGCCCTGGATTTAACTCCCTAGCACCAGAGAGAGAGAGAGAGAGAGAGAGAGAGAGAGAGAGAGAGGGAGGGAGGGAGGGAGGGAGGGAGGGAGGGAGGGAGGGAGGGAGGGAGAGAGAGAGAGAGAGAGAGAGAGAGAGAGAGAGAGAGAGAAAGAGCCTCCTACCAAGTGGAGCCCCTGCTACCCTGCTACGCTGACACAGGACAGCAGGCGACCCTGAGTCTCTGGGACTGTGTCCTCTTCTAGTCTATTCTGTAATTAACCCAGACACACCTCAAATTTCCCACGGAGCTGATCGTGACCTTGAACTGCTGATCTTCCTACCTTCGCCTTCCAAGTGTGGGAATTTGGGCACTCACCACCACATCTGTGGCAGCATCTCTTCTTCTTCTTCCTCCTCCTCCTCTTCCTCCAGACCAGGACTTGCTATGCTGCCCAGACAACAAGCTGGTCTTGAGTCGCCACACCTGGCCCTTTGCCCTCTAAAAACAAACCCATGAAAACATGAGCAGCAAGGATCGTAAGGGAGTGACATTTAGGCAGCTGAAGTAGAGGTCAGTTTAGCACGCTGAGGGGAAGCCAGGTCTCACATATTCACTGTGGTCCCCTGTTAGGAGCCTGGGAGCAGACCCCATGCTCACACTAACACCTTGTTAGGTGTAAGGACTGAATCATTGGGTTTCCTACGCTGCCTGTGTGACTTCGGCCAGGTCAGCTCATGTCTGAAGCTCAGCTTGGCATCGGCTGATGCCAAATGGAAAAAGACCAACAGTGCCCACCTCACTAGGAAGGTTGAGGAAGGAATGAAGTGATGGTTTCGGGGTCCCCAACAACAGTTCCTGCCAGAGGGTGGTGCCTGGGGCCTCGGTGCCAGCCCACATGTAGTCCACTGAGGACTGGGTCTCTGAAGGAAGGTGCAAGAACCTTCTGGAGAATCAGAGCTCACAGAATGATATGTGTCTTAGCTTACTCATAGGAAAGTCTCTGATGAGAAGGGATTCCCCAGAGTGTGAGGACATTAGACTTAAGCCAGACAAATGCAGGGCAGAGATGAGAAAAACTTCCTGAAAGCCAGGGCTGTCCAATTAAATTGGAAATAAGAATTTAGAGCTGGGCTGAACAAAAAGTGGCGGAATGAGAAGGGTTGGGACGGTCAGCTGCCTTGGCAAGTGAGCCTTGAGACACACACACCAGAAGTCAGGCCTGTGGCCTTTGACTAAGTGACAAGGACTAGGACTGATGGAAATTGACCGTGGTTGGGGAAAGGCTGCCTAGCTATGAAAGCTTTTGCAAGGACTAACGTGGAATATTAACCTTCCCACTCTCATGGGCTTTGGGGACACCCTAAGGCTGCAGACACCTAGGAGAGCCAGAGTCAGCACAGACTGAAGCACTTGGAGGAAGGAGCCCTAAGGAGGTGATCTCATGTGTGTATCGGATCTCACACCTGTATCTTCCAGGACAGACCGGGAGAAACCTCGCAGGTTGTTAGGCCAACTCAGGGGCCCTCTTCAGCGATGTCAGGCAGACCTTAGAATACAAGGCCTTGTGAGTCTCCTCCAAAAGAGCAAGTTGTCCACTCCTGTCCCCCAGAACCCAAACAAATCAATCGTCATTTCCAGGAGACGCCACTAGGGGCAGCCTGGTGGTCCCCAGATGTAACAGGGCAGAGAGAAAACAGAGCAGCAGCAACTAGGGAGAAGGCACTGCTGATGTTCTTTGGGTTTTGTTATTGTTGCTGCTGCTGCTGTTTGTTTGTTTGTTTGTTTGTTTGTTTGTTTGTTTGTTTGTTTGTTTGTTTTCCTATGTCTGCAGCTTCCTCACTGGAAGCAGGGGGGTGTCGGGAGCATTCCACAGGTGAAGGGATTTGTACAGTAACCCCGAGTCTCACCGGTAAGGACTTGCTGGGATCCTGAGACATAAAATCTTTCCTAGTCTGGGTGAAATTTTTGAAGACTTCTGGGGGCTACAGGTCAAAGACAGAGGAAGGCCCAGTCAGAGAACAGGCCTGAATATCAGACACCCTACTCCAAGATCGGCCCTGGGGAAACCCCACAGTGACCCTGCCTCTGAGGACCCCTGTTCCTCCTTTTCTTACTTCCTCTATCACCCTGTGCCCTCAGCCGAGGTCTCACATTCCCACAGTGCCCCAGGCTTCCTCCAGCACTAGAACTGACAGACATCTTCACACAGAGCAGAAGAGCTTAACCCCTTTCCTGCTGAGCCACGCCCATCCACAGAACCCTGCGCAGCCCGCCCCTGAAGGGGATAGCCCTAAACCAGGGGTGGCACTGTGAAACCATTCAAATACCAACTATCTAACAGACAGACAGGGACCGAGAGGTGACAATGTCGGCAAGTATCCCCCAAATGGAATGTTCTGGATCTTCTGGCAAGTCAGTTCAGTCAATTCACCAAATGCTGATGCCAGGCTAGTACCAAGTTCTATGCAAGGGGCTGTCTCTGCTTCAGGGGCATTTAGTGAAGGGCTGAGACGCATATACAGTAGCTACGTGCTAGACTAAGAAAACAGCAGCGCTTTTGAAGAAACACAGTGAGCGGTGACCTGAGTCAGTGGGGTGAGAAACGAGTGCTGGACCTGAGAGGGGTTAAGAGGTTATGAGTGTGGATGGGGGATGCTTTGGGTACCATTGAGGGAGACTTTGAGCAAAAGCTTCAGGAAAGCTAAGGCAGATTCAAGGAAGCTGACACACAGGGAGAAGCGGAAGAAAAGTGGAGACTGTAACTGGGATCCAATGAGGAGGCCCTCGAACGCCAGGAGAAAGAGGGTTTGCCCCCTCAAGTCAGCACCACCAGAGATGGTCGGCTTGGAAGGCTGCATGTTCCCAGCGAGCCATCAAAGCAGACTCTGGAGTCTTTGGGAAGCCTTCCCTTTCCATAGTCTTCTTTGTTTGTTTAGACAAAAGTCTCATGTAGCCCAGGATAACATTGAACCTCTGATATTCCAGTGCTGGAATAAGAGGCATATGCCACCATGCCCAGTTTATACTAGTGCCAGGGATCGAACTCAGAGCCTCGTGCATGGCAGGCAAGCACTCTACCAACTGAGCCACACCCCTGGCCAAGTTTGCTTGTTCCCTTTTTTATTTTTTTATGTTTACAATTATGTGTGTGTGGAGGTCAGAATCTTTCTTTCCATGAGGTGGGTTCTGAGGATCAAACTCGGGTCATCTCCCAAGCCATCCTGTTTGCTTGTTTGCTGGGTTTTGTGCCAGGGTCTCACTGTGCTGCACAAACAGACTCCAAATGCTGGGGGTTCACAGAGTGCTTCCTCTCCGGCCTCTTAGGCAGCTGGGACAAGAGTCCTCCACCACTCTCAGCGCCAGGCTAGAGCATGCTCATCCACACCACTGGGTCTCTGCTCACTCTTTGTTTCAGGAATGTCCTCCACGGGGCCCCAGCAGCAGCTCACTCTGGACAGCACTGTGGTCTCATCAATTCCTCCAGGAATCCTTCCTTGCCTCCCCTATGTAAGAACTGGTCCCTCTAATGTACGGGCATGGTTCCTGGCTCGTGACTTCTGCGTCTTCCTTTCTCAGTGTTCTGTCTGCCCATCCGTCTCCCCACAAGTCTGGAATTCCCTTGAGTCTGGCATTCTGTCATTCATCCCCCTCCCCCCCCCCCCCCCCCCGTGTTCAGGAGGAAAGCAGACAGAGAAAACAGGAGGCCCCAGTGTTAGTGTAAAGCAGTAGCAGGCCACAGTGACCTGGCCACCTTGTATGCATTGTCTCCCATGATCTGCCATCACCCACTCAAGTCCCCAGTCTTTCCCCTACCCTTTAGAGACATAAGCTCCCCGTTTGCTGCCCCCTGCTGCTGGTAACTTCTAGGAGCACCTCATTAACTCAGACGGCCCGCCTCTCCCTAGAGATGTGGACTGGGTAGGACTCAAGGCTCAAGCTCATTTTCTGGACCTTCCTGCCTCTTGAGGCTTTTATGCCAACCCCAAGACCCACCACCAGGCCCAAAAGTTACCTTTAGGAAGGAGTCATTGGATTCTCCAAGCTCGGATCCTAGAAGGACACCTCAACAGCTGTGGGGTCAAGCAGAGGGCCCGATGAAGAGCATTGGGACCACGGCATGGAAAGGAATGTGCTTCATGCTGTGGGGACCAGGGACTTCTAAGGAAGCCGAAAAGGAAGAGAATCCAGGAGCTCCCCTCTGTTCAGACCAGTAACCCCCCAACCCCTCCCGGTAGAGGCCAGCCTCTGGCATCTCAGTCTTCAGTTGAATGAGGGGCCTATTCCATTCCTCGGGTTGCGTTCCCTTCTCAGCCTGCCTCAGGAGTCTATCCTCGCAGCACAGAAAAGCTTGTAGAAAGGGGGGTAGTTGTAGAAAGAACAGCCAGACGGAGGAGCCAGAACAGAAGGAATGAGAACAAGAGAGCCGGAGAGTCCACCTGCCCACACACCTGTGGCTGGCCACACCTCTGTCTTTAGCTGTGTCTGGGAACCTCTCCTCCCAGGGAGGCAGGATACAGGCCCTGCGGCACTGGCAGATGGAGGTGGGACCTCAGCCTTGAGGGTAGCGAAGATTAACTCTCCCTGGGTCTATGGGAGACATCACCAGCTCACCCTAGGGAGACGCAGGTCCAGGACTGTCGCTGGTACCTTCTCAATTCCAATTTCCCTCTTCCTCCTCCTCCCATCTCCATCTGGGAAACAGAGGGAGGAGCCGCTGGGAACCCTCAACTGTCTCTGGGGTGTCGTTTAAGATGGCCAGTAATCATCACCACCTGGTTCATTAGCTCTCTCTCTCTCTCCCTCATGGCTACTCTTGCCAGGCCTGGATCTGTCTTCCTCTTCTCCCTCCTCTTCCTGCCCTCCCCCAGTGTGAATGCTAGGAACAGACAAATGCTAGTCCTAATCTCATCCAACCCCTCGCCCCCAGTGCACACAGCTGGCCCATTAGATCAGCGGGGCGGTGGGAGGCAGGATGGAGGCAACCAGAGGTCCAGAGCCCTCACAACATCATAATCCGAAAAGGGACACCGGAGGGCAAATCTATCTCTGAGAACAGGCACAGAGATTCAAACAACCAATGGTAAAGATGCCTCTCCAGACTGAAAGGAGCCATGGGAGACAGTGAGAATTAGAGCAAGCACTTTTCGCACTGAACACAGGGAGTTTCATGGACTGGAGGATGCTTTGTGTGGTAAGAGGTTGTGTCAAACCCCGTCCAGTTGATTGACAGGAGGAAGATGCCAAAGTTGGGCCTCAGACCTGCTCGTGTCCCCGACAGAGCCACGGGATGCCTCTTATTTCAAACACCCAGTCTTTTCCTCAGACTGAGTGGCATGACTCACGGATGTGAAAAAGCCTTTCACAGGGGCGCAATGCCACTTTCGAGAATCTGTTCAGTCTGTGTAGTTCTTAGGAAAACCACGCTGGTCCACCCTGGAGCAGTGCGGTGGGAGGATGCCCCCACCTGGTATGCCCCCTCCCTCTAGGCTTAGGTAATGAAAGCGGAGTTGGGGATAGGCTCAACCCGACCCCTGATCCCTCCCTAAATCAAAAGCAAAGTCCACAGAACCTTACACCCGGCCAGCAGGCCCGCTGGAGATAAGGGCTACACTTTGGACTCCAGGGCCAGAGGACAGCTAAGGTGCCGAAGCTCCCCAAGCCTACGCCCTTCCTGATTCCAGGCTGGCTCCCCTCTCTGGTTAACGGTCTAGGATAGGCAAGAAGGACAGGGGCGCAAAGAAGGGAGGGGTACCTGCCACAAGTCCCTCGGTCATTACCCTCATCACCTCCGCCTAGCGGCACCCAACCTCTCATTTACCCTTCATTACCCTGGCGCCTGGCAGGGATCTGACCGGGAAGAGAGGGCGCGCTGGTGGCCCGCGGGTGGAACAGGTTCCAGCCCCAAACCTCGACCAGGTGACAGATGACTGGCAAGTTTAGGGGCAAAAGAAAGGAAGAGGGCGCACACCACGACCTGAGAGCTCCTGGTCCTGGGGTGGTTGGTGACTGTGTCCCGAGAGTTCGGCTCCAAGTCCTCCCCTCCCGGGTGACCAAGACCGCGGCGCAGCACGGCCCGCAGGGAGGGGGAGGTGCCAGCCCGTGTCCCGCCCCTCTGCCTCCACCTTCGCCTCTCCTCCCGGCCCCGTGCTGCCCGGTCCCTCGGGCCGCTCGGTCCCAGTCTCAGGCTGGGATAGAGGGACTGCCATCGCCGAGGAGACTGACAACGACCCTGAGCCCCATCGGCCCTAGCAGGCATCAAGGACAGTGGAAGCCGGGACACCTGCGCGCACAGGTGAGAGCTGGGAGGGCGGGGGCTCGGCGGGCGGGGAACCGGGAGCTTGGGACAGGGTCGCAGGGCCTAAGAAGAAGGAGGGGGTGGGGAGCTGGGGCTGGGAAAGGATGGAGAAGGTGGAAGTGGGAAGGGATAGTAAGGAGGGGGGCTGACCTCAGGGGCAGGACTGTTGGTCGCGGGGTTGGGAGACAGAATGAGCAATCTCCTCTGTGCCTAAGTCAAAGACACTCAGGGAAGAGAAATGGAGGGGCCAACGAGGCCCAGTTGGTGGGAAACCTGCCCCTGTAATGTGTTCTTGAGCCCAACTCCCATTAAGGGCCTCTTCCCTCCAGGCCCTGCCTACTGGAAGGGATGGGTCTTCCATCCAGGTTTAGGAAGGAGGGGTGGAGTCCTGCGTCTGACTTCCAGCTCCATGGTGGTGTCCTCAGAGGCTGGGAAAGACTGACATTCGTAGGAGACCAGAGCGCTGCTGCTGCTGCTGCTAGGCTCGCCTCTAACGACCCTGTCTGACAGTTCTCCCAACTTCACCAGCGTGTGCGTGGCCGTGGGGGTCCAGGTAAGGGGCGTGCAGACTTTTCAGTAAAGGGACAGAAAAAAAAAGGAATGTAACTTCTCTGGCCTATTGGATCTCAGTGCAACTAAGAGAAGGAAGCAACCACGAGCCAGCAGGCCGTCCAGTAAAGGTGGCTCCTATGCCGTGGTCAAACTAGCTATAGCTCGTGGAATGAGACCTGTGTGTGTTGCCCCAAACATCTTTCCTTCTACTTTGCTCTACTGTTTAAAAATGTAAAAGCTGCCAAGCACGATGAAATATGTCTGTGATCACAGCACTCTAGAAACTGAGGCAGGGGAAACCCGGGTTGAAAGGCAGCCTAGCCTGCGTTAAAATGTGTGTTCCAGGCCAGTGTGGGTTACGTAATGAGACACACACACACACACACACACACACACACACACCGTCTCAAATAAAAGCCATCCTTAGCCCATAGTCTGTTCCAACATGGGAGACCCACCTGGCTGTCCCTAGTCGGTCCCACCTCTTCCCGTCTGTGGAGTTCGTGCTGCGTTGTCAAAGGTAGCACAGGAAAGAGACTGTGTGTATCTAGGTGCAAGAGGACGCCTTCTACCTGGGGCTATTTAGAGCGCTAGAGATTTTCTGTGACCCTTGCTCCCAGCTGCTCTCATGACTACAGCATCCTTTGAGGCTAAAGTGGGAATATTTCCCAAATGTGAGACAGATGTTCCTACTCAGCATGCACCTGGACCTGCCCTCCCCCCACCAGCTTATAGCTAATGCACCCCCTCACCTCGCCCCCAAGTGGTCACCATCTGACCCTCTTCTTCCCGACTCTGTCCTCTTGTCTTTCCTTGTCCTCTGACCCGTGGAGACATTCCTCACTAACCCAGTCTGGGCTTTCTGTCTTGCAGAAACGGGAACCCCCTTTCTCCCGGGCATTGGCGCTATGATTCTCTGGGGGTAACCCAGGATAGAAGTAATGCAAGCCCTCGGTCCTCCAAATGAGGGCCCCCTCCAAGGTCTGGTTGCTTCCCGAATTGAGACTTATGGGGGCCGACATTCGACTTCTGCCCAGAGCCCTGCTGGGAATATCTATCCCAGAGGAGGCCCTGTATTGGTAAGTCTGCCTGTGCCCGGAAGGTGACCTGGGTGGGGCAGGAGGGAGGACACAAAGGCTTTGAAGTCTGTCCCCTTATAGTTTCACAGGCTGCTCTATTCTTGTCCCTTAACCTCCTCTGCTTTCCGGGGTTGCTGGGAGAGGAGGGCCATGCCTGGGCTGGGATCCCAGGACTTCACACCCAGCCCCAGACAACAGAGTGACAGAGGCAGGAGCGCAATGGAGCCACACCCATAGAGGAAGGGTTGGAAGGCATTTCTGAGTTACTAGTGCAGTGGGAAAGACATTTCTCAGGCTCTACTTGTGAGGAGTTGGGAGGAGTCAAAAGCTTCCTGAGTCAGGACTGAAGAAGAGCAAAGGTTCAGGGTGCCCCGTTCTCACAGGGAGGAGGGAGTGGAGAGAGTTGCCTTGGTCCCGCCCCTGGCTCCACCTGTCTGGCCCACTTCCCAGCCTAGCGGAGGTAAGGGGTGTGAAAGCCAGGGCCTAGGCTGTTTCAGCCCTCTGTGCTTCCTTAAGAGCAGGTCCACTTCTGGCTGGGGGCATTCCCTGCCTCCCTGGAGGATCCCGCCCCTGGAGATGGGGACGCTCCCAGGGAGAAGGTGGAAAGGGACACTAGGAAGTATGTGGGGTAATTCAGGCCAAGGCAGACAAGGAATGTGACCAGGCCTGCCTTGGGAGGAGACTTGTGGCTAAGGCTTCATCCAACCTCTAACACAGAAGGACAGCAACTCCCAGTGGCACAGGACACTAGCTGCAGTCCCTAGGGAGGAGGCTGCATCCTTGTGAACTCCCGTTCACGTGTGCGTGTGCGTGTGAGGGAGGCTAGCTGTCCACAAAGGAATGAAGTCAGAACACAGCCTATATCGTTCACCACTCCTGTGAGCCCTTGGCATGGAGGGTATTGTGGATGGCTGGGTGGGCTGGAGCTGGATACTCACAGCAGAGCCCAGGCATGTGTGTGCCTGTGTGTCTGCTCTGCAGGAGGCCTCAGCTTCTACCTCCGGGTTCCCTCAGGAACCAGGCAGGCCTGCCCTTGCCCAGCTGAACTTGCCCTGCCTGGCAGCAGCCACTGTGACTCAAAGCAGCAGCAGCTCACACCAAACTGGTTGGATGAGAGTAGTGAGCCAGCCCGCCTTGCAGGAGCAAGGGATCATGTCCAGAGCCAAGCTCGGGCCATCTGCCTCTCTAGTATTTCTGGTACTCCCAGAACTTCCCCTGCCTCCTCTTTCCCCAGGACCCTAGTCGCCGACGCCTCCATGTCCCTTTTGCCAAGGGCTCTGGCCAGACCCGAGGCCCATCTCCTCTGACGCTTCGGGAACCGGAGTCAGAGAAGAGGCACGGAAGCCACTTTGGACTTGGCCCACCTCACTCCCCCAAACTTAAGGTAAGGATCCTCTTTACTTCTGTCTCAAAACCCCAGCCATGATGGCCTCCAGAGACAGCCAAGACCAGAAACTCCATGAACCGAGCGCTGGCAGGGAGCCTCTGATCACAAGCACCTTCGAGAATTCCGACAGGCACAGCTCTGTGCAGAGGCCTCCAAAGAACCAGCTCTGTATGCAACCGATGTGCTGGGCCCCATGAGCCTAAACTTTGTTTACTTGTTTGCTTGTTTGGTTGTTTTTTTTAAGATAGGGCTTCACTGTGTAACAGCCTTGGCTATCCTGGAACTAGCTCTATAGACCAGGTTAGCCTCGAACTCACAGAGATCTGCCTGCTTCTGCCTCCTGAGTGCCCATTAAAGCTGTGCTCTCCACCACCACCAAGCTAGGATAAATTATTAATATTAAACTCCCAGCTTTTGGAAATTACCAGATAATGTGTGAACCGGACATAATCTATTCATGCCTACTTTCCCTGCCAGCCTTCACCCCAGGAAACCCTACTTCTTCCTCCATGCCTACTTAAGGGTAGAGTGAGGTTTAGAATTAATTATTTGTTTCCCACATTGTTCGGTACCAAAAGCAAATATAAACTTTAAGGTGTGATGCTTCATAAATATCTCCAGTTAAATCCAAGCCTTATGATGCACATTTATAGTCTCAGCACGCAGGAGGCTGAGGCAGAAGGGTTGTAGGTTCAAGGTTAGCTTGAACTGCATAGTGAGTCCCCATCTAAAAACAAACAAAAACGCATCCATTATATGTCATTGTTACCCGAGTCCATGCTTTCTTAAGTCTAGTCCTGGTCCTTACTTGAAGGTTCCTCAGTCTGGGGTGTATATCTCAGCGGTAGAGGGCTTGCCTAGTGCAGAAGGCACTGGATTTAATTTACAGCTCAACCCAAAACAGTTTTTTTTCTTTTTTCTCTTTCTTTCTTTTTCTTTTACTTTTTGAACAAAGAAAATCAAATCTTAAAGACCACTCTGAAAAACAGGACTCTTACTCTGTTCTGAGTGAGGAAACCTCTAGAAGGTGTCATTCTGGCCAGGGAGGTTCCCTTAAACCTCTCTACCCAGGGACCTTCTTGCAGACAAAAGTGTAATTTCATTTCCTGGGTAATAACGACCCTATTCATGCCATGCCAGGCACACATATATGTGCATGTGTGCACACACAGCCTTTCTGGAGCCTGGGCACCAAATGTTGGGGATGTACCAGGCTGATCACCTTCTCTGCTCTCCCAGGAAGTCACCAGGGCCCATGAGCTGGAGGTGAGACTGCACACTTTCAGCATGTTTGGGATGCCCCGTCTACCACCCGAGGACCGGAGATACTGGGAGATAGGAGATGGAGGTGACAGTGGCCTGACCATGGAAAAGTCCTGGAAGGAGCTGGTGCTTGGACACAAGGTGGGTTTGAAATGGTCTGTCTCCAGAGCACATCAGACCCTCCTCCACACATGCATACACACATGCATACATGCATCTCACATCTGCCCTGGGAAAAGCAAAGGCCTTGGGATACGGCATCTAGAGGGGAAAGCTTCTAGAGATCTTGTTGAAATCCCAGCTCTGCCCTCAACTAGTGAAGTCTTGGTTATGGTGGAGGACCTCCTCAAGCCTCACTTGCTTCATATGGAAAATGGGGGTGATGCTACTACAAACTAGAGGGTTGGTTAGGATTAGAAGGTCCTGTGGAGAGGGACCAGAAGCCCGGATCTAGCACTTAACAAATGGCACCTACTCTTATCAGCATTCCCCAAGTGAACCAGCACTGTCCCCCTCAGGAGATGAACCGGGAGCTTTGCCACCAGCAGGAGGCACTGTGGGAGCTCCTGACCACGGAGCTGATCTTCTTGAGGAAGCTCAAGATCATGACTGATGTGAGCCACCTTCAGCTTCAACCTCATCTCCTCACTACCTGGGTCCTTAGTATTATCGACCTTCTCCCAGAGCAGAAGGACTGGGATGGGGGACGGGGGCGGGGCAAGATTCCAAGCCCTGATTTCAGATCTTCTCCATCATCGGAAAGAGAAGATGGTGGGGTTGGGGAAAGCCTGGAGAAGGGAGACCAGGTGCTGAGCCCCTGTCCTCCTCCCTGCCTCTAGCTCCTGGCAGCTGGGCTGCTGAATTTACAGCGAGTGGGGCTACTGACTGACGTGAGTGGGAACGTGCAGGGTGGGGGGATAGGGGACGGGGCCACAGCGAATTCCACAGCCCCATTTTTGGGGACACCCCTGATTCCCCTACACTTCCCATTTGCATTAGACCCCCATCAGGCAGTAGACCCCTACCTTCTCTGGCACCACAGCGGTTGAGCGACCACCTAGGGTCTTCCAGGCCATTGTCAGGCTCTTCCCTTTTGCCCCAACCCTGTCACTAAAGCTGAAAGTCCTGTCCCTTCCTGACTGTGACCCAACAAAGGTCTGGTACTAAGTCCTACTCATTCCTCCAGGTGTCAGCTGAGACCCTGTTTGGAACCGTCCCCAAGCTGATTAGAGCCCACCGGAGCTTTTGGGAGGAAGTTCTGCAACCCGTCCTGGAAGAGACTCGAACCTCTGGCCAGCCTCTGGACCCTGTCAGCTTACAAAATGGTTTCCTGACAGTGAGTATGGGGATACCCAGAAAAAGCAGGATGAAGTCAGCCCAAAAGGATCTGCAGGGCACAATTCCAACTCCAAAATACAACCTCATCTCCTTCATTCCATCCCACAAGTGGGACCGGTTTCAAAGGTTCTTTGCTTTCTGGAGTCCCTTATGACATGAAACATTGGGGGTGGAGGGGTGTGCTCTCATCAGCTGTATTGCTTTCCTTTTTTCTTTTCTCTCTTCTCTTTTTTTTTTTTAAGGCAGGGTCTGGCAATGTTGCCCAGGCTAGCCTCAAATTCAAGATCTTCCTGCCTTAACTTCCCAGGTGCTATAATAACAAGTGTGCACTTCTTAGCAGCTATAAAATATTAATTATTCCTTTGAGACCCATCAGCAAATAGCTAAGTGCAAGAATGAGGCCCAAAGGGCCGGCGAGGTATCTCAGCAGTTAAGAACACTGACTGGCCTTGCAGAGGACCTGGGTTTGGTTCCCAGGACCTTCAAGGTAGCTCACAGCTCTGATTCAAGAGGACTTGACCTAACCTCTGAGAGAACCCGATATGCAAATGGCACGCACACACATACATGAAACACTCATGCACACAATATAAAATAAAAATTTTTAAATGTCTCTTAAAGAATGGCACCTATGTAAGAAGATGCCTGGGAGGGGCACTAAGGTGGGGGCAGGAGGGGTTAGTGAAATATCACAGGGGCATTGAATGTGGAGAGGTAAGAGAGGGAGAGCTGGGCCTGGGTCTGGTCTTTCTTCCACAGTGTTACAGTGTTACTGGGCCGGCAGGAAACGTTGGGATGGGATACAAAGCAGGGAGGAGGGGCGCAGTTTCCTGGGAACCTTTGGCACCTCCTTCCTTCAGAGCAGGGCCTCTGGACAACTTTTAGGTCACAGAAATAGGAGCCCCAGCGTCCTGAAAACAGTCAGGTTGAATTATTGATGGCAGGAGAGTGAGTCCAGGGGGACAGACAGAGCCAGTGCCGCGGGCAGAATGAACTCCAGGGGTAGCCAGGGCCTTCCTCTCAGGGTGTCCGTTCTTCTCGGGAACACAAAATGAGGGGCCTGTCAGGAGGCTTCCTGGGAGGTGGAGACTGGCAGGGGCTTCATTTGGGGGTTGTGTGGGGCTCTCTCCTCAGCCTGCAGCCATGCTCGACAGCCAGGGTCAATTAATGACCCGCTTCAGCCTAACCAATATCTGTTCCTCCAGTTTGGCCAGCGGTTCCAGCCGTACGTCCAGTACTGCCTGCGAGTGAAGCAGACCATGGCTTACGCTCGGGAGCAGCAAGACACGAACCCCTTGTTCCACACTTTCGTGCAGGTGGGGCGCCATGGAACATGGAGGCTGGAGGGGTTCAATGACACAGCCAGGCCAGGCTTCATCTGGGTGCAAGGCATAGGCAGTCCCTGGAGGTGCAGGCGGGAGGGTCGCAGCAGGCTCCTGAGCTCTCCCCCCTCCCCCTCTCCCCACAGTGGTGCGAGAAACACAAGCGCTCCGGAAGGCAGACGCTTGGTGACTTACTCATCAAACCCCACCAGCGCGTCACCAAGTACCCACTATTGCTGCAGGCTGTGCTCAAGAGAAGCCCCGAGCCCCGAGCCCAAGAGGCCCTGAATGCCATGGTAGGTACTCAGGTGAGGCTACCACCCTTGTGGGGGAGAAGGTGGGGGGGGGGGGTAAGAGCTCTCTCCGGAGATCACTGAGGTCTCATTCCTCACACAGTGCTGACTGACTAAGGCTATTTTAGTTGCTGTGACTGCCGCTGGGTGGGCAAGCTGGGCTCAGCTGTGCCTCCTTCTGTTTCTCCCATCCCAAGATTGCAGCTGTGGAGTCCTTCCTGCGACATATAAACGGGCAGGTCCGCCAGGGTGAAGAGCTGGAGAGCTTGGTGGCTGCAGCCCAGCGCATTGGACCCTATGAGGTGCTCGAGCCCTCCAACGAGGAGGTGGAGAAGGTGAGGAAAGGGTCTCCAGGTTCCAGGAAAGTAGATGAAGGAGAAGCCTGGCTAGGAGAGGACAGAGGCCAACACATTCTGTACCTGAGTGCTATCACTGAGTGCCTGTCCCAAGGGTAAATGAGGAGAGAAAAGAGGGGACACTGGGGTGTTTGCTGTGGCTCCAGGTACAGAAAGAATGGGCTGGTGGCAGCACAAGAAGCCACCCTAGGTTGGGATGGGGAGGCACACCTGCATGGTGTCCTGATCCCCTTCCTGTTTCCTCTGTGGTCCCTTAGAACCTGCGACCGTTTTCCACCCTGGATCTCATGACTCCTATACTAGGGGTCGCCCCTGAGCACACCAGGCAGCTACTGTTGGAAGGACCCGTGCGCGTGAAGGAAGGGCGAGAAGGGAAGGTGAGAGTCACGTGAAGGAGGGGGGGAGCACGGAAGGACGCGGGATTAGAGGCGAAAAGCCGGAAGAGGGGGCTTGTGGGTAAGAGCAATTGCGCTGCTGTAGACACGAGGACCTGGAGATGGAGAGGTGCCTGAGCAGTTGAGGGCACTTGCTGCTCTTGCAGAGACCCACGCTCAGTTCCTAGCACCTATGTGGCAGCTCACACCTGTCTATAACTCCAGCTCGAGGACCGGACACCTCTTCTGGGCTCCCAGGCACTGCATACATGTAGTATACGGACACATACGCAAAGGCAAAATTCCATACACATCAAATAGAAAAATAAAGACTTTTCAAAGAAAAGTCAAGGAGCTGTAGGTTACCATACGGGCTCCAAACCTAAAACCATGAGAACCTAAGTTTGAATCCTTAACACTCACATAAGAAACTGAGCCTATGTCTGCAGAAGCAACTTGGCTGTTAAGGGTGCTTGATGGTCTTTTTTTTTTTTTTTTCATTCTTTCTTTTTCCAAGACAGGGTTTCTCTGTGTAGCCCTGGCTGCTCAGGAACTCACTGTGTAGACCAGACTGGCCTTGAACTCATAGAGATCCACCTGCCTCTGCCTCTCCAGTGCTGGGATTAAAGGTGTGCACTACCACTGCCCGACTGCACTTGCTGATGATCTTGCAGAGAACTCAAGCTCAGTTCTCAGCACCCATTGTCAAATGGCTTACTACTGCCCATAACTCCAGCTCGGGGCGATGATCCAACACCTCTGGCCTCCACGGGCACTTTTATTCACATGCACATACCTACACTAAAATAAAATAAATGGAAAGAAAGAAAGAAAGCTGGGCATGGCTGCTTGCATCCGTAGCCCCAGGGTTGTTGGGTAGGACACGCAGATCCTATGAGTTCCATGACCAGTCAACTGCATCTCAAAGCAATAAAATAGAAAGTGCTAGAGCAAGACACCCAGCGTCCTGCTCTCTTCTGCACATGGGCACACTGGTATAAACACCCACACGGTCACATACATATGACACACACACAACACACACAAGGCAGCAATGGGAGATAGTATGGTAGGCTGGGCATAGGGATGTGGTTCTGATTCTGCCTGCACACCAGTTGTTTATATGACCTTGAGGCAGCCCTCTTCCCTGCCTACAAATCAAGAGACGGACCAAGGCAATGCCCTCCCAGCTGTAGCACCCCATAGCTTTGCCCTCGTGCTTCTGTTCACAGGCATCAGCCAGTGAGCCAGGATCCCAAACCAGCCCCTCCCCCCTCCCCAGATCCCCAGATCCCAGGTAGACTGACCCTGCCTCTTTCTCCTGCAGTTGGATGTGTACCTATTCCTCTTTTCTGACGTGCTCCTGGTCACCAAGCCACAACGCAGGGCAGACAGAGCCAAGGTCATCCGGCCCCCTCTCATGCTGGAGAAACTGGTGTGCCGACCACTGCGAGATCCCCGTATGTCTCTTCTACCAGAGGAGGGAGGGTCGGAATTGGGGTGGGATGAGGCCCAGTCCTT
This sequence comes from Chionomys nivalis, assembly GCF_950005125.1. Taxonomy (NCBI): domain Eukaryota; kingdom Metazoa; phylum Chordata; class Mammalia; order Rodentia; family Cricetidae; genus Chionomys; species Chionomys nivalis. The sequence continues at coordinate 25,996,485 of NC_080086.1, forward strand.
ACAGCAGGGCTTTTGTCCATGCAGACAGCTTCCTGCTGATCCACCTCACTGAATTCCAGTGTGTCTCCAGTGCCCTTACTGTGCACTGTCCCAGCTCGACTGATCGTGTGCGGTGGCTGGAGAAGACCCTGCAGGCTCAGGTAGGTGGCTGCCTTGGAGAAGGGTGAACATGTGCCCCTGGAGCTCAGAGGGGTGAAGGAGGGCAGAGAGGCTGGGCTAAGAGCAGGTGCAGACTTGATCAGACTTGGGTACCTTCCAGAGAAGGACAGAATCCAAGAAAGCCCACAGCCAGCTACTGAGCTCACTATTGGGGTACACCCTAGTGGTCTGATTACAATGAAATAGTGAATTTCTAAACTTCATCTTCTTTCTGTTCAGGCAACCAGGGGGGCTCTTTCTGGGGACAGGCACTAGGGCTAGGTGCCAGGGAAAAGAATGAACCCAGCATTCCTGCCCTCCGGAAATCTGCACTGCAGCTCATTAGAGTAATCAGAGTACAAATAGCCAAGTAAACACGCAGAAGACAGCAACAGAGAAAGGGGCCAAGCCTTCTGCCCCACCTGTCTGCTGGAAAAGCCATGGTGCCGAGGGAGATTAGGGGGTGAAGCCATGATTCCAGACCGACAATGGAGCACTGGGGGAGACACAGGAGTATGTCAGGGGAGACACAGGAGTAAGTTAGGGGAGACACAGGAGTATGTCAGGGGAGACACAGAAGTATGTCAGAGGAGCAAAGGAAGGAGGGGGTGCCAAATACAAAGATTCAGAAGTAGGAAACAGTTACATGTGTCAAGAGAACCAGAGCTGGGAAGGCATCAAGGTGGTCCACCTCTCACTTTAAAGGCAGGGATCAGGGCTGTCTCAAGGTTATACAAACTCTAGAGTTCAGCTGAGACCATGCAGGACCATGTCATGTCCTCTTAGGCTGTCTGCCACACTTTCTCCCATAGCCACCCTGTATGTGTGTCTGTCTGTCTGTCTGTTTGTCTGTCTGTGTGTCTGCCTGCATGTCTGTCTGTCTGTGTCTCATGTATTGTATTATGTGTGTGGTGCATGCACATGACTGTGTGGGTGGGTGCACCCGTATGTGCCTACGCAGGAAAGAACAGGATGTTTGTTTGACAATGCCAGGACATGGTGTATAAATGTGAGCACAGGAAGTCATGCCATAGGCCCGTGCTGAGAACTTGAACTTTGTCCCATAGACGATATGGAGCCAGTGGAGGTTTTAAACAGGGTAGTGATGAAGGCAGATCTATGTGATAGAAGCAGGAGTTTAAAAGAGAGAGATTAGTAAAGCTGCAATAGTTACTACAAATTCAGTGGCTTAAAACACCTGAAACCGGGCTAGGGTGTAGCTCGGTGGGAGAGTGTGTGTGTGCTTAGCTTGAATAAGACCCTGGAGTTTATTGAGCCACAGTTCCACACAAAACAAACAATCCAGAAACAGAATTCCTCATCCTTTGGAGGCCACAAGTTCAAAGTCAAGGCGTTGACAGAACTAAGCTTCCTGCCAGGTTCTAGGGCAGAGCCTGTGACTCTTCCCAGCCACTGATGGCTTCAGTAACCCTTGACTTGGAGCAGCACCCCAACTCCCCATCTCTGACTTTCCCCTCTGTCTACTGATGTCCAAATGTCCCTCCCTTTCTCATGAAGACAGCAGACATACACTGTAGAATCCAGCGGAAGTGCAGAACGCACCGCCTGAGATCATCACCTTAGGTCCTTTCACATCTTCAGAGACCCTACCCCGACTAAGGGCACATCTATGGCCGCTGAGGGTTAGGTTTCTGACCTCGCTTCCTCCAGGCTGCCAGTCAACCCACTGTGGGAGCAGAATGGCAAAGAGAGACAGAGATTTGAGAGGCTCCGTATTTTTGTCTTATTGGTTGGCAGAGCTCTTTCCTACTCGGCAAAGTACCTGACCTCTGAGCTCCATCCTCAGCCGCAGGGAGTAACATGTACATTTGTTTGTGTGGCGGGTGGGCACATGTATGTGCACGTATGTGTATAGTTTTATTGCATCACCACATCTGAGACCGCTCTTTTATCACCCGGTCCTCTAAAATTTCTCCCTTCCTTTGGTTCCCACGCTCACCACAACCCTTCTCCCACATTCTCCCTCTGGAACATCTGGGAGCCAGTGAAACTTACTGGTGTTCATGTACCGATAGTCTCTGCGGGGTGACCAAAGGAGCGTCACTTCTACCCTGTGACCAAACTTACAGCAAGGCTCCCAGCAACTCAAAGCCTGAAATACTGCAATCATCCAGAACACCTTCCTATGGACTACTATCAGTCTTCACACACACACGCACCCCACAAACACATATACCACAAACACACACACATACACACGTATCATGCACATACATACACACTCCACACACATACACAAACACACATATACCACAAACACACACATCACACATATACACACATACCACAAACACATATCACACACACACACCACAAACACACACATATGCCACAAAAACACACACTGCACACATATATTGCACATACACATACACACACATATACCACAAACACACACATACACACATACCACAAACACACACATACACACATACCACAAACTCACACATATTATAAACACACACACCACAAACACACACACTACAAACACACACATACGCACATATAACACGCATACATACACACCCCACAAACACACACATACACAAACACACTTATACCACAAACACATACATATCACAAACACACTCCCACCACAAATACACACACATACATACACCAAAAAACACACACTACAAACACACATATATCACACATACACACACATATACCACAAACACACACATACACAAACACACACCACAAATACACACACATACACACATATCACACACATACATACACATACATACACAAACACATATACCACACACACATCACACACACACCACAAACACACACACTACACACATATATCATGCATATACATACATATATACCACAAACACACACCCCACAGACACACACATTTCACATACACACATACACTCGGGTGACAGAGTATCTCTTGGTCCCTCCACTGCCCAGGGCCCAGGTTTTTCTTCTCTCCTGCAGAAACATTAGCGATGTGTGGTCCTTGAGGGTTTTCAGAGGTGGCTCACGCTTTAACAGAAAATGAGCTTGTGGGTGGGGGTGGGGAGAGGAAAAGGAACTGATGAGGGGAACAGAAAGAACCCTCAGGGGTAGAGGCCAAGAAATGAAAGGGGCCAATTGAAGACTAAGCAGGGAGACTTGTGGAGAGTCCAGAGCCCACCCTGTGTTCTTGGCAAATTACTCCCCGTTTCAGCCTAGCCTTCATCATCTGCGGTTCAGTGAGAGCCAGCAAGCCAGTGGCTTGACGTGAGACCCCGCACTTCATGGTGCTCTGCACATGTGTGTCATTGTTCTGCTGCTTACAAGAAAGGGCTGAGCAGCTGGCTGAGCACTCCTATAATCCCAGCACCCAGAGCGCTGAGACAGGAGGATCACGAGCTCAGAACTAACCTGGGCTATTCATCAAGTTCTGAATCTGAGCTGCATAGAAAGACTTAATTTCACAAAACTAAAAAGAGAAAGGCAGAGGAGGAAGGAAGGTGAAGAGAGGAGAGAGGCGTGGCGGGAGGTGCGGAGCTGGAAGAAGGCACCCGTGTGATGGCTGAGAGAGGCAAGAGGCGCTGGGAGAGTGTGTGATTGCAGAACTACAGAGAGATGAGGCATTCTGTCTCGTGGATTCTCCACGGGAATCTTGCTTGGGAGCCCCCCTCTTTCTCCAGCTTCGTGGGCCCCACACTCTATCTAGCTTTCTCTCTTGTACTGCTCTTCTCAGCCCGCTGCTGAGGCTTTGAGGATTCCCTACTCCTGCTCTTCCTGGGGGAGGGACAGGGGCGGGCCTAGAGGGGATGCTGGCTCTGAGTGTTTCTTAAAGACTCCCCTTTTCTTCCCATTCTTTCCCTCCACACTATAGCCCTGTCCTGGACATCCCATCCCATCCCATCCCAAACTCAAACTTGGGGCCTGTGGAACAAGGGGCATCTCCCCATCACAAGTCAGCTGTGCGGCCCCATTGCCATTCCTTTGTTTATACCTTTCCCACTTCAGGCTGAGCTGAGAGATGAAGCCTGGGGAAGAGGGGCATGGGAACTGGCCTGGTGTGTGAGCTTCCTGCCCTTGGGTCTCTCCTCTGTTCTGGTTCAGTGGCTGGGAAGCCAGGAGAAGGAGAGTTAGAACTGCCCACTTGATATGTTTTCCTATGCCTGCTCATCCCTCCTCCAACATGTCTCGTCCTGACCCGGCCCTTCCCATGCTCCTACAGAAGCTTTGGAGAAGCCTAGGGGCTCCAGCGCTGCTGGCTCACATTCCCCTGGCTGACAAGAAAGGACAAATAGGGAGCCACCAGGCTAGCCTAGCGTCAGTCAGAACAGAACCTTGTATAGGGTTGGGGGGGGGCACTTGAGGTCCCTACTCCATGCCAGATGCAGCCCCTCGGCAGTCGCTGTGGTGGGGATACCTGGGGGGGGGGATAGAAGACTCCAGCTACAACCCTTCCTTCCTTCTCCCCTCCCCTTCCTTCTTTCCTTCCTGCTTGCTTTCTTTCTTGTTTGCTTGCTTTCTGAGATGAGGTCTCACTGTATAGTTCTGGCTGGCCTGGAACTCTCTATGTAGACTAGGCTGGCCCCAAACTCAGAGATCCATCTGCCTCGTGTGACTCCACCATGATCCAAATGCTGGAATCAGTCCCAGCCTATGCCCATTTCTTTGCCAGCTAGGAAGCACTTTGAGTATCTTATTAGCCATGTCTATGAATACTGATGCTCATTCTGCCCCTGGCATCCCCCCGACCCTCATGCCAAACCTCTTCCTACCCCCTACCCTGTGCGTTCTCAGGCTCTGCTGTCTCCCCCAACACCATCCTCATGTGTAACTCTCGGCCCCTCAAGGCTACCTTTCCAAAGCCTGCAGTCACTGAACTAGGACTTAAGAAGCATCTTCACCCAGCTCTCCTCTCCGTGGCCTCCTTGGCCAGTAGCGGCTCCTGAGTCTGGTCTTTGTGGCTGTGAGATGAGCTCACAGCCATGCTTTCCTCACTGTAGGGTGATGGTGTGCGGCAAAGCAGCCCGTGCATATGGAGCTGCACTGGAAGCCACCTCTCGGCTGTCACTGCTCTATTCTGTGTGAAAACTCCCAAGAGCAAGGTGGTGGTGGCGCACACCTTTAATCCCAGCACTCGGGAGGCAGAGGCAGGCAGATCTCTGAGTTCGAGGCCAGCCTGGTCTACAAGAGCTAGTTCCAGGATAGGCTCCAAAGCTACAGAGAAACCCTGTCTCCAAAAACAAAAGAAAACAAAACAAAAGAAAAAAGAAAAAAAGAAAAGAAAAAACAAATCCCAGCACTTGGGAGGTGGAGTCAAGTGGATCTCCTTGAGTTCGAGGCCAGCCTGGTCTAGTTAGTTCCAGGACAGGCTTCGAAGCTACAGAGAAACCTTGTCTTGGAAAACCAAAAGAAAAGAAAGGTCCCAAGAAGAAATGCAGACATGTGCCGTCTTCTCGTCCATATTGGGACTGCTTTGCTTTCGTACCGTCTAAGGGACAGAAGGGTCCTCAGTCTAGGACCAGCATGCTCCTGCTCCTCTCACCTTCAGGATGGATGCCAAGGTGATGAGATGCCTCAGGTTGCCCAAAAGAGCAACCTGAGGACCAATATGGTTCAGAGCCCTGGCAGCACCTCATCTCAGTCAAGGAGAGTTTCCAAGGGTATCCCTGGAGGCATGAAAAGCAGGCACATGATAGAGGAGGAGAGGGGACTTTCTGTCACCCCAGTTGCCGCCAGCACCAGCTCTGCAGCCTGGTGCCACCACATCTTGGCCGCACTGTGCTCCCTTCCTGTAAGAATGACTCCTAAGGGGATCACTAGCCTTCTGGTTCCCCTTTCTCGGTAGGAAAGGAAGTGTAAACACCTGTCCCTCAGAGCGGTGTTTGGAGTGGGTAACGGCACCATGGTAAAGCCATTAGTAGAGCGTCCAGAATACGGCAAGTGTGCAGTAAATGAGCTCATAATAACAGAAGTCCCTCCCCAGGCCACTCTGCAGAGGCTGAAGGCTGAGGAGTACGTTCAACAGAAGAGAGAGCTCCTGGCCCTCTATCGCAACCAGGGCAAGGAGTCCCCCAACACCAGGCCCTCCACTCCCTCCCCAGAGGACTCCCAGAGCAGCAGCGCAGAGGGGAGGTAAGACCCAAGTGCACCCTCCAAGGTGGGGAGGAGGGAAGAGAATCAGTGCAGCCCTGGAGAACCTGGTGTGGCTGCAGGAACAGGAGCAGCCGCTGGGAGTGGACCAGGTTGGTAGCCACCATGTGAAGGGATGCGTGGGACAGGGTGGGCACAGGGCAAAGGAAGCAGAAACGTGGCGTGTGAGCTCCCTGTGAGGATCAGGCTGCAGAGTGAAGGTAGATATGGATTCTCAGAATATCAGCGCTTCCAAGACACAGCAAGTTCAAATCCCCAGTGTAAGAGGTTCACCCAGGATGGTACAGCCCTTGCAGAGGATCCAGTCAGCAAATAAGAGACAAACTGCTTGACATGAGTTCTGAACTAGGTGCTGTGGATAGAATAAGAGCTCAGAGGCAACCCAAACTCTTCGTGTCTGTTTGTTTGGTGTTTTTAAATATGTTTTATGGTTTATTTAACTTTATTTTATGTGCATTGGTGTGAAGGTGTCAGATCCCCTGCAACTGGATCTTCAGACAGTTGTGAGCTGCCATGTGGGTGTGGGAATTGAACCCTGGTCCTCTGGAAGAGCAGTCAGTGCTCTTAACCACTGAGCCACCTCTCCAGCCCCTGTTTGTTTGTTTGTTTTTAAGGATCACACCCAGCCTAGTTCAAGGTCTTGTCTTTTTTTTTTTTTTAACAACAGAAAGCTTCATAAATTGCAAGAACCTTGCACAGGGACCATAATCTTCTCGTGTCATTCCAATTTTAGCATATGTGTTGCATAAAAGAAGTGAGTACCCAAGGTCTTTTATAGAGCACAATTCTAGCCAGTGAGGCGGCAAAAACACTGTGTCATGTGAAGAGACAGGACAATAAGTTTGGAGGAGAAGACATTCCTGAGCGGAGTAACGGGGGACACTTTCCTGGGCTTGTATTTGATCTTCATTATCTCAGTCTGACTTTCTGCTATTAACAGTAGGACTTTGGAGTTGAGCATCATCCCCCGCCTAGTGGTGACTGAAGATACGGATGAAGATGCTCCTTCCATGCCTGACGACACCTCGGACTCTGGCTATGGCACCTTGATTCCAAGTTCCCCCAAGACCCCTCACACCCCGCTGAATAGGCTTCGGGCCAAGGCTTTTCGTAGGGACCCTCGTCTCACCTTCTCCACCCTGGAACTCCGAGACGTTCCTCTGCGCCCCCAGCCTCCTGACCCTCAAGCTCCCCAGCGACGAAGTGCCCCAGACTTGCCAGATGGGATTCTAAGAGGAGGCAGTCTGCCCAGGAGAGCACCCCCAACCTGGTCCGAGGAGGAAGATGAGACTTTGACCACACGGAATGTGGTGGTAGAAACTCTAAACAGGGCGCAACGGCGGAGCCCAGTCCCCCAATCTCCGACCCCTACTGACTCTGCTGGGGAAAGCCCCTGGGAGTCCTCAGATGAAGAAGAGGGACTTCTATCCCCTGGACTCCGACCCCGCCCCCTGCAGGCTGAGGACATGCTCAGGGAGATAAGGGAGGAGCTGGCCAGCCAAAGGATAGAGGGAGCCTCGGAACCTGGGGATGGCAAGCCCCGGAAGTTGACTCGAGCCCAGCTGCGGAGAATGAGGGGGACCCACATCATACAGCTGGACACCCCACTGTCCACATCGTAAGTGCGGAAGGAAACGACTATGGGACAAAAGGGCAGTATGAAGTGGGGGACCCTTCGTTCTAAGGAAGGCAGAGCGGAACAAAGACCAAGTGGGGAGGGGAGGGGAAGGTACTCAGCTTAACTGTCCCCCACCCCCACTCGCGTTGCTTGACCTTGACCTAATGTATCGTCTCCTTCCTTTACAGAGAAGTGTGAGGAATGCTGAGGTCCTTTGACACATCTCCTAGAGGAATTGTCTCCCCAAGAGTGCTGGTCACCACCCTACCCCTGGACTCTACCTCAAGGACCCACTTCAAACCAAGCCTGACCCAGGCACCCACCTCCGGCTCTGTGGACTCTGGAGGTCAAGAACTGTGCTTTCATGTCTCACAGACACATCTCTGAGCACCACATAAAACTGCCCCAAAACATGGCTGTTTGGTCAACACTGGAGGAGGGTGGGAGGAGGGAAGCATGGGCACCCACGGGACCGTGATGTGTAGTCTCCGTTAGCTGGCAGGATGGCTGGATTTTCCATGCTACTCCTAGGTGCTGGGCTCTTCCCAGCCTCTCCAATATACAAACCACTCTTTCAAGGGTCAGAGATCGGCTTTTTTAGACTTTTAGTGTATTTACAAGAGACCACGGCTCCAGCTGGAGACCCCGTTGTTCTGTGCTCGCCCCCCTACCTTAGACAGTTGAGCCTTGTTGGTCCAGGCAGGGAGCAAAGGAAAGCCGAGTTTCCATTAGTGTGATATAATTGATACAAATATTGCTTACCTACTGTGAAAAAGGCGCAGGAACCAAATGGGGGAGGCCCTGTGCATCTCAAGTGGGGCATGAGATATGGTGTCCCTTTCCTTTGCAATCACCTGTTCTGGCTTTTGGCATGCTCCGCCTGCTGGGAGCAGACAGATGGCACATACTGCTGCTCCGAACAAGTGGTTGGCTCCGGGACAATCTTCGTTAGCTGAGAAAAGCTATGTACATCAAGTAGGTAGCACCGAGTAAGCGGTTGCCAGCTCGAGCCTGCCCCTTCAAGGCTCCTCCCTCCTTTTCATCCAAGGAGGAGGCCCACAGGGCAGCAGAGCATCTCGCCGGAACTGTCCTGTAAGTTCCTCCCTTGAGGAGGGGCTGTGGCCTCACCGTGGGAGGCGGGGTGCGGTTGAGTAGGAGGCAGGGCTTCCCAGCGCCTCGCGGATGTTCTCCACGCATCCTTTCAGGTCCATGTCGCAAAGCACACTGTACAGGACGTCCAGCGTGGCTTTGTGGCGTGGCGTGCGCTGCCGCCAGGCTTCCAGCATGCTGTACTGAGCCTCGCGCAGGCAGCGCCCGTTCTGGATTTCCAGCCGCTGGATCTCGTGCTCGCCCAGCCCCAGGAGCCGCATGAACTCCTTCCAGCGCAACGGAGACACGCAGTCCACCACCGTATACAACGTCGCTGGGTCTGCAACTGGAGACAAAGATCGTGCGCCTCCAGCAGCAGCCCTGCCATCTTGGCCTCCGCCCTGCCCGACTCCTTCCAGGAGTAATGTCCCCGCCTCCGGGAACCCAAACTCACGGTCGGGTCGCTGCGGGTGGGGATAGTCTTCCCATTTCTGAATAGGAGTGGGGACTGACACGGAGGTGAAGGATTCATAGAGGTCAGCACGCTGGGTTGGGACCACCTCCCTTACAGGAGGCACGACCTTGAAGTTGGGCCAGTTACTGGGGTAGAAGATGGGGCTGGAGGTGTTGGGGGTACTGGGGACAGGACTGAAGCCTGGGGCAGAGCTGAAGTGCGGAGCGGGGTTTAAGGCGGGGGCAGGGGCTGGAGTTAGGGGCTTATTTCTTTCTACCTCCACCTGAAAGAAAGAAGGCATTGCATTAGTGGGGAAAGAAAACAGAGCCCTCTCTGGCTCTTTATCCTTTAAGGGGGTGGGGGATGGAGGAACTAAGGGAGCTCAGCACCCCCGGTGCAAGCATTCAGGTGTCAGGGAGTTGAGAAGGGAGAGTCAGGAAGCCGGAGTACTTTTCCTCTCACCTCTTTGACAGGTGCTGAATTCCCACAAACTGAGAAAAAAAAAGAAAGCATCATGAATTTCACTTCCCTTTCAAACCTCCCCCAACCCTGGCCTTGGGGACTTGTGGTGTCATGCCTCAGGGTCTATGTGGCCCCAGAGACAAGAGAATTACTGATACAGTATGGCTTCCCTCCCACCAACCAGGACTGTTAGCCCTGAGCAAAGGGCCTCACCCCCACCACCTTGTCCACCTGACCCCCTCCCCAGCTCCGCTTTCCCCACAGACTGCACTCACTGTGGGAGTAGACCTGGGGCTTCCACCCGGGATATCTGCACATTAAACTGATGAAGATGAAGAATAAGAGACAAAGGCCAAGGAGGATGACCAGGGGCAACAGCACTGCGGTACCTGCAGACAAAGTAGAGAATGCTCAGTGTTCTGCACACCAGAGACTGGGGAAGGGAGAGGGAGGCAAGGGAGTCAGCCAATCAGCCGGTGAGCATGGACACCAGGCCATTGCGCCTCACCTGGTTCCCGAGGGTGTGTGACAGGTTCAGGTAGGCACATTTTCGGACATTCAATGTTGTTCTTGCAGCTGAAGAAAGAGGCAATACTGGTAACTAGAAAGACGGTGAAGTTCTTTGCTCTGCGATTGTTTCTGCTATCTCTTAAGACAGTGGAACTTAGCCTGCCTTGAGAACTGAGGCAGAAGGATGAAACAGTTCCTCATACAGCCACTTTGTTTTACAAGTTGAAGGGGTCTTGGAAAGACTGTACTGACAGCAAGCAGTGGTAGTGTATGCATGCAGTCTCAGCACTTGGGAGGTAATGGCCAGAGGTCACCCTTGGCTACACAGCAAGGTCAGGGTCAGCCTGGGCAACAGGAGACCAAGTCAAGAGAGAGAATAGAGAGAGGAAAGGAGGGGAAGAGGGGAAGAAAGGGCAAGTAGGCTGTGTTGATAAGTTTAAAGTCCTCATAGTCCCACATGGCAGCTCACAACCATCTGTAACTCCAGTTCCAGTGGCTCTGATGCCCTCTTCTGGCCTCTGACGGTACCAGGCATACACATGGTACACATATATACATGCTGGCAAAACACTCACACACATAAAATGAAAATAAATAACGTTTTTAAAGGACTTTTTAAATGCCAGGCATGGTGGCACATTCCAGCATTCAGGAGACTGAGGCAGGCAGATATCTCTAAGAGTTCAAGGTCAGCCTGGCCTACACAGTGAGTCCCAGGACAGCCAGGGCTACACAGTGAAACTCTGAATCAACAAAACAAAATTTATTTATTTATTTATTTATTTATTTATTATGTATACAATAATCTGTCTGCATGTATGTCTGCAGGCAAGAAGAGGGCACCAGACCTCATTACAGATGGTTGTGAGCCACCATGTGGTTGCCGGGAATTGAACTCAGGACGTTTGGAAGAGCAGGCAATGCTCTTAACCACTGAGCCATCTCTCCAGCCCCAAAACAAAAATTTTTGTAAGTAATAAAATAAAATGGTCACAGGGCTGAGGTTACTGTGGCTCCGTGGCAGAGCACTTGAATATCATGCAGGAGCCTGGATTCCGCACTTAATCAATATTTTAAAAATAAATTTAAAAGGCAGTTATGGGGGCTGGAAAGACGGCTCAGAGGTTAAGAAGCACTGACTGCTCTTCCAGAAGTCCTGAGTTCAATTCCCAGCAACCACATGGTGGCTCACAACCATCTGTAATGAAATCTGGTGTCCTCTGGCATGCAAGCATACATAGAAGGAATGTTGTATACATAATAAATAAATAAATCTTAAAAAAAAAAAAGGCAGGCTGGGCGGTGGTGGCGCACGCCTTTAATCCCAGCACTTGGGAGGCAGAGGCAGGCGGATCTCTGTGAGTTCGAGACCAGCCTGGTTTACAGAGCTAGTTCCAGGACAGGCTCCAAAACCAGAGAAACCCTGTCTCGAAAAACCAAAAAAAAAAAAAAAAAAAAAAAAAAAGGCAGTTATGGCTAGAATAAAACTCCTTCCAGTCACTGACTGGTACCATGACACAAACAAGCCATTTCACTTCTATGGCCCAGTGTCTCATGGAGATCGTGTCACCTCTGCCCCTTGGGATTAAGGGTCAAGTTCTTATCCCTGACATGGTGTGTGCTTGGTAGACGACATGTGTCAGTGAACTGAGTTTAGCACTATGTTTACTGGTGGAATTGTAGCACGGAGAGGCCTGAGGTTTGGATCTGGAATATCTTGCCAGGGTCCACATGCTGAAAGCTTGATTCCCCAGCATTTTGGGACATGGGGCCTAGTAAAAGTTAGGTCACTGGGAACTTGACCTTTGACCCCACTCCACACCCTTTGTGCCTCTCAGCTGCTACAAGGTGAGCACCTTTGCCCCACAATGCTGTGCCTCGCGGGCTCAAAGGCAGCAATGCCAACCACTGACCACCGACCACTGACCACCGTGAGCTGAATGAAGCTATGAAAAGAAACCTTTCTTTGCTTTAACCTGATTAAGCCACAGAAAGATGACTCACACGAGAAGCTGAAGGGCTTGTCTCTGATGACACCAGCCACTTACAGCATTCGCCTTAGGAGATGACAGGCCGGCAGGCTTGAGCGGCTTTAGAACGTCTATCACTGGGGCAGCCCGAGAGCCCTCCGTTGAGGCCGTCCCAGGGCAGAGCAGGCTGAGAAAACTACACCGGGGGGGGGGGGGGGGGGCAGAGGCAAGTGAGAATGGGCTTTTGTCTGCCTCGCAAGTTCAGGGTGAAAAACACATGGCATTGGGCACACAAGCTCTTCTGAGATGAAACCGAGTGGGGGAAATGAAAGAAAATAGCTTTGGTTCAGACCGTTTCACGGGTTGTTGGTCAAGCTTTCTGCTTGGGGCTTTTATGACCCTGGGGTCCAATCCCAGAGCCTCGAAAGATGCTAGACTAGTGCTCTAGCACTGAACCCCACTTCCACCCCCACCCCCCCTTACTCTAAAGGTTAAGAAACATAGGCGTGGAGATTAATAATTTGCCCACGTTGGCCCAGCCAGGAAATGGGTAGGTTAGAATTTAACCCCAGGTCAGTTCAACTAGGAAAGTCTCAGAGTCACTTCTCTGGAAGCAAATGTGTCAGAGCAGCCCAAATGGAGTCATAGGAATGAGGAAGTCTGCCAAGGAGGCTGGAAGGAATCACCACAGGGGAGTGGCACGTGCACCAACCCGAGGTATCAGCAATAGTAAGACGCCTGGACTGGCGCTAGTGGCACAGGCCTTTAATCTCTGCCCTTGAGAGGCAGAGGCACAAGCATCTCTGTGAGTTTGAGACCAGCCTGGGCTACAGGGCGAGTTCCGGGATAGACTCTAAAGGTACACAGAGAAAACTGCCCAGCACTGGAGAGGCTTGCGTGCTATGGAACGTGTGGAGGTCAGAGGATGGCTCTGTGGAATTGAAATTCTCTCCTTTCACCTTTACTTGGGTTCCAGAGATTGAACTCAGGTTGTCAGACTTTTGCTGCAAACGCTTTGCCGCTAAGCTATGTTGTCTACTCCCTAACGTCCTGGAGAAAGAGAAAGGACTATTGATGTCTTGATGGAGTGCCTTCCTCTCATCTGGTTGTAGGGCACCTCCTCTAATCCAGCCACAGCTGCTCTTCCACCCCAGATCCCCAACCAGTTGGCAAATACTCACCGACTGCAAGGGACACACTCATTTTTGTCATCCAGGTAGAATCCGACGTGGCAGAGACACACAGTGTTCTGCTTCTCCTTACCTGAGAGAAGACAAAAAGACTAAGAAAGTGGACCAGGGGGAGGGAGAGGGTCACCATACAGGAGCTCAGAGCCACAGACCAGAGAATGGGGTGGAGAGAAGATGCTACCTCATGGGGAGCGAGGACAGAAATGGAAACCTTCTGCCTGAGAGGCAGGCTACTCCTGAGGAAGGGAGAGGGCCTGGACTTGGGGGAGTGGTGCTCACAGGGGATTTTCACCGTGCCATTGAAGCAGAGGCTGCAGTTCTGGCACTTGAAGTGTTTGGAATTACTTATTTGACTCTGGAACTGGTTTTTACTACAGCCACATTCAGTGTCCTTGTCTGCTCTGCAAGAAGATAGCTCCACCTGGAACCATTCTGAAAAGGGAAGAAAATGGTACGTGAGTCTCGTCTCTCTTTCCCCACACAAATCCTGACACACACGCACCCCCGTCCCCACCATGTGTGCATGTGTCTCTGTCACATAAACACCCCTGTGCCCACAGACCCAGGCTGGCATGTGCACGCATGTTCCCACTCCACCCACAAGCAGCTGCAAATCCTCACCCCTAACAAACATCAACATCCACATGCACACACACGTGTTCACGAGCCTTCTCACACCAGACCCCCCTCTTGAGCCCTTCCCGACTCCCGCTCCCGTGGCTTGCCTTTCCGACATATCTTGCAGCTGAGGCACTGTTTGAGGTGATTCTGGGAGGCGGTAAAGGTGCCCTTTTCACACTCCTTGCAGACTGTTTCCTGCCCTGGTCCTGGACAGTCATTCACCAAGTGGGTCCCTGTGAGAGGGGCATGGATTCGGCTGCCGTGGAAAACCGAAGAACAAAACCCAAGCCCAGGGAAGGCAGCAGAGGAAGGGAACTCCCAGCCACCAAGGTTGTGGAGTACCCCAAACAAGAAAAGGAAAGCTCAAGAAGATGGCTCCCCAGTCTCTCCTACCTTTGTGGCACTTGGTACAACAGATGGAATTATTCTGAGAGTGGGGGTACTTTCCCTGGGGACACAAACTATCCCTCTTCTCCCTCTCCCCAAGGGAAGGGACCCGTCCAGTGACCCCTGAGGGGTATATCCCCACCAGAGCCAGGAGCACCTGGGGGGAAAAATCAGAAGGAGGAAACACAGTTAGGGTGGGGCCATAGAGGCAGCACACTGATGACTCTCCCCCCATAAATCCTGTTCGTCCTAAGGAACGTTCTCCCTTAAACCGCATCCGTTGCTGTCCACTGAGCAGTCGAGGATTTGCTTGGTCTCTGAGTGCTCTGTCTGCTAGCATTTGTCTCCATAACCCTGGGCAATTAGGTCTCACCCCCTCCCCACCACACTGCATTCTACTCTGGCCAGTTCCCTAAGGGAGCTGGCAATGCTGATTACAAGAAAGCTGTTCAAGGACTAGGTGTTGGTATTTGCAGCTCATGGTCTCACACAGAACCTCAGAGTTAACCCCTGGCCTACCAGGGGGTGTCTTTATCCACAGCTAGCTGGCTGTTTCAGTTGTAGTTTGTCTGTCGTCCAACAGACAGTCCTAAAGTTCATTTGGCACTTCTGTATCTGGGCGCGGATTTCAGAGTGTGTGTGTTTGTGGACACTTCAGAGGGGAGCCTCCTGGATTTCATTACACTAAAAAAAAGTACTATGGGGGAAAAATCAAGTTGCAGGGAGGGCCGCCATGGAGATGGTTCGGGCTAGTGCCTGCCGTGCAAGCATGAGGAGTTGGCATCAACCCCCATCACCCACATAGAGCCGGGTACAGCAATCCCAGGGACGGGGAGGATACAAGCACATCCCAGAAGCTCTCTGGCCAGGCTTGCCTAGCTGAATCAGCAACCGGTCGGTCCCAGTGAGAGATCCTGTCTCAGAACACAAGGTGAATGCTCTCTGAGGAAAACCCCTGAGGTTGAACTCTGACCTCCATGCACACAGACACACAAGGATATGAACCCACACCTGGGTGCATATGTATGCAAAATCAGATGGGGACACAGGCGGATGATGTTCTTGCAAGCAGCATTCCTGGGTGTAGGAAGAGCTCTGTGCATGATCTTTTGCTTGCATGAGCGGGTGCGTTTGTGGGAGATAAAGGGTGGGGTACATGAATGGGGGTATTTATGGGGGGTGGGGGCTGGATGAGGTGGGGTAGCTGGGAATGAAACCAAGAACCTCACACATGCTCTGAGCCACATGCTCGGGATTCAGAGTTCTATATCTTTGTTTCAAGTCTTGCTCAGCAGCCTGTCCACGGTCCATGCCTTCTGCAGCTAAATTTACACTGCTGCTTAAGTTAGCGAGAACAAATGGAGAGAAGGTTTGGGCATAAGCAAAGACAAGCGGGTCCTGTACTAGGGTCAGCCAGGACTGGCCATCTGGCTCAAGAAGACCAGCAAATCAGGAGCTGAGGATATGCCAGGAATCCCAAAGCCCATGGCCAAGCAGGGCATTCTAGAAGGCTGGTTTAATAACCTTGGCAAAGCTCATAGCAACTACATGGTTTTCCTGTATGTAAATAACTTCAGTGTGGAGAAAGCCAAGCCATAAGTCATCTTAGCTTCAATTTAGAGCTTGCTCTTTGATCTCTCCCAGCTTTGGGTTTCCCTCAACCTTCATCCTTTCATACCTACCCCACCCCCTGCTATGAGCTGCTCCTGCAGCAAAGGTAGAGGACGTCATCAAAGCATGTTACAGATGCAGGAGCAACGGACCAATCAGATCGCATTAGGAGAGAAGAGCTAGCCACCGTGGCTGTCTAGACGCACAAGCTGCCTTCAAGGCCCTGCAGCCTCCACAGCTCTTTTGGAAGGAGGTGCAACCTGCCAGCTGCTGTTACTAGAAGTGTTACTGCAGCGGCGGTGGCGGCAGCAGCAGCAGCAGCAGCTGCACGGGTCAGGAAGCCTGGGCCTCAGCCAGAGATGGACCCGAGAAGCCACACACAGAAGCACATTGCACACCTGCAATCTCTCAGGCAGGGGCGCACCCCCCCCCCGGCCGCCACCCCCCAATACGGTGTGCAGAGGCTTCCAGAGTGACAACAGGAAGGGTTAGTTATGATAAGAACTTCCCAATCATGAAAAGTGTGGTTCCTTTCCCCGAAGAAGCAATGTTTGTAGCACCTAAGGTCAATGGTACTTCCAAGCCCATCAGAGAACTTGACGCAAAGCCAACCGGCCAAGACAGGAGCAGGAAGAGGTAAAGGTCGGCTCCAGGCCAAGAACAGCCTTGGAGGGAAGCTTCTCCACCACGAGGATGGGTAAGCCTCCAGAGAAGTAGCCCGGTGTCTCTCGTCACGTGTCCCTCCCTCTCCAGAACTCTTGGGGTTAAGACAAATCCGGGAAAGGGAAATCTTTTCCCAGCAGCTCCGCCCCAGTGACTCAGGCCAGGGAGGGAGGGATCTAGGACAGTGTGGACAGGGAACTGCAGCTTCCCCAGCTCTACAAGGGTTGTGAGTCAGCAGAAAGAAAAGGCCAGCCAGCAAGTAGAACCTCATCTCCTCCCTTCAGGGCAAGCAGTCTCTCTTTCCCACCCACCACACCCACGTTCCCCCATCCCCACTCAGGGCCCTTTATCCTTTGCCCCTTAAAAAGAGCCAGGCAATGGACCCCTGTCCCACTGGGCCCACAGATTTCGGGGAAATGCCTCCCTCTTCCATTTCATCCCAAAGGGAAGTCTTCCTGACCCCTGGCTTCCCCCATCAGGTCAGTAGGCTCCTCCCGGAGGACGCCCCCCCCGCCCCGCCCCCAACATCCTTCCTTTAGATTGTGACCTGCCCTGATTCCTCGGCAAAGTTAAACAACAAGTCTTCAGTGGATAAACCCTGCCCCAGGATCCCTGCTCCCTGCTCCCTGGGCTTTTCTGCTAGCCCCCCTGATGCTCCCCAGTGCCAGCAAGAAACAAAAACAGGCGACCCTCCCTCCCATACCACATTCCCACAGCCGGCCTGCTTCTGGCCAGTTGCATTGGGTTTCGGGGCTCCCAAGACAATCCTTAGGAAACAGGGCCAGCTGTAAGGCTTCATAGCCTAGTAGCTACAGAGGAAAAGCCTGCAGCCCTCTTAAAGCTAGAAGAGATAGAGAGAGTCGGGCCTTAATTCCAGCACTCAGAGGCCAGCATGGTTTACAGAGCTACAGCACTTTAGGACAGCCAGGGCTACACAGAGAAACCCTGTCTCGAAGAACAAAACCAAACGAACAAGAGAGACGGAAGGGGCACGTAACCAGTACCATATCCCACCTGCTCCAAGGGTTCCAGGGCCCTCAGGGTCTCTGAATGGGCGCTATGTGTGTGAGCACCCGCTAGCCCTCCTACCAGTTGCATTGTGAGTGGGTGCGTTCAGTTCCCACGGAATCGGGGAGCCAAGGCCAAAGTCCTAACCAAGCCCAAATGCCTTTGCCTGGAGCAGAGAGGGGGCAGGAAGCTCTGGGGGTACCTGTAAAGAGAGGCTTGAGAGAGTGGTACAGAGGCTCTCTAACTACCCCTCAGCTTCCGCCTGGGAGGCCCAAAGGTGTGACTTCCTGTGCTGGGGTTGTTGAATAGGGCACAGAAGCCAAGATGGACCCTGTGGTCAAACCTTGACCCAACCACCTTTTGGGGACCCACTCGCTTGGTCCTTCCCCCGCATTAATGTGTTCATTACGTTAAAATGTGTTTGTTCCATTTAATGTCAAGACCTGCGGGGTGAAGAACTCATCGGCAAGGCCTCCCCTGAGAACTCTGTCACGATTCTACCTCCTACCCACCCGCAAAGCCCCCCACTAATGACTCATGCTCCCCACCCAAGCTCTTTAGATACCCAGTCACCTGTTCACGTTGAATAACACGACCTACTCATACCTACTCCGGACTCTTATCAGAAGCTAGTTATTTCAAATGCGTAGATATGATCTCACCATACAGACCACAAACCCTATGAGCTAAGAGATCAGAGAATCTTGGTCACATCACCCAGATCCGGGCCTGCAAACTGGAGGGACAGATTGAGGTGCCTTCCATCCCAGATGGAGTCAGTGATACCTTCAAGGAGGTTGGGGGAGCCGCACCCTCCTGCCACAGACACGCGCGTCTCCGAGAGCCACGTCGGAGACGGTGCACCCACGTCCACACACATGCACTCCTGTGCATGTCCCATTGGTGCTTCTGCCGTGAGCACCTCTCTTTCCGAGTCCAGCCGATGAGCCGTGCAGCCAGAATCAGCCAGAACGCAGACTGAGAACTGCTCCACTCAGTCCAAGCATACTTCCACTTGGCCAGTAAGCTGCCACAGCCCTCAGAGTCACCTGTCAGGACCTTCTCCTATAATCTCTTCACCCCCTCCGTGTCCTCTGGGTGCCCCACCCTTGGACTATTGATTATTGCAACCGCCTTCCTTTTTTCTATGCCACAGCGGGGTCTCAGGGTCTCGTTCTGTTGCCCAGGTCTCACATCAACCTTCTGCCTCAGCGATGTGTCTACCTCCGACCTCTGCTGGGACCGAAGCTACCTACATAATTTCTTATCTGTATTCAGGCTCCAACTTGTACTACAGGGGTGTGAATCCTCTGCACCTGCAGGGCCTTGCTTCAAACATGGTTTCCATGGATAGATTCTTCCCTGGGCACATGTGGCAGAGATCGGGACGTAGTCTGGACAGAATGGACCCTTGGAGCATAGCTAAGGGGGGAGGGAGGGAGGGAGGGAGGGAGGGAGGGAGGGAGGGAGGGAGGGAGGGAGGGAGGGAAAGAGGGAGGGAGGAAAGCAGGCCTCCACCTGAGTCCTTAAGCACACTTTATGTTTTACAACATGATGTCATGTAGCCCAGGCTGGCCTCACGTTCTCTATGCAGCCGAAACTGGCCTTGAACCGATCTCCCACCTCCATCTCCCATTCTAGGATGGCCCGCGCCATCATGACTGGCTCCGGGTGCTTTCTCACACACCCCAGAGTGCCCTTCTCACTGCCATATCCCTCAGCTTGGTCATTCCATCCCGAGCTGAGGTGCTCAGCTCCTGTAACTACCACCTTCAACATGAAATTGGAGAGCTGGTCTCCATTCCCCCAACCCAGTCTCCCAACTCCTCCACCCTCCCTCCTTTCCGGCTTCGGATGCCAGTTCCAAGTCCTCTTCTCCATGTGGCATTCCCTCCCCGGTCCCATCTGACCAATCTCTTCTTCTCTAATTGATTCAGCCATTAGTCAAGTGTCAAAATCTCCGTTCCAGGATCCTCATGGGTGCTGGAAATGCCAAAATGGGTGGGAAATAGCTCACACTCCCAAGATCTCTTAGTAAGCCAAAGATCTATGAAGGCGCCAGGCAGAGACGGCACATGCCTTTAATCCCAGCACTTGGGAGGCAGAGACAAGCAGATCTCTGTGAGTTCAAGAAATCTGGTCTACAAGAGCTAGCTAGTTCCAAGACAGCTAAGGCTGTCACACAGAGAAACCCTGTCCCGAAAAACAAAACAAAGCAAAACAAAAAAGATCTATGCAGGCAGGCTCAGCCCAGCAGACAGGCAAGGGCCCTTAAGCAAGCAAAGACACTTGGCCTGTGGCCCACCCCCTCCCCCAGTTCTGCCTCCAGGACACTATCACAAGGCTTTGACATGTCTGTTGCTCTGGATTGTTCTAGAGTCATTTTGACTCCTATAGTTAAACTCTTTGAGAGTAACAAAATCTTGTTGGCCTTGTCACATCCTGGCCATGTACACTGCTCCCTCCTGACCCCAGCGGATCCTTGTCACTCATCCACCTCATGGGCGCTGCGCTAGGTACTGCCAAGGCAGTGCACAGCCCTAGGTAGACCTCACCTGCCTTCTGGGGTCCCTTATCTTCAGCTCCACTTCTGCTCAGAGTGGCCCATCCCCACCTGGGCCACCACAGCTGGATCAGGAGGGCTCCTCTACCTATCTAGGCTGTTCTTGCTCTATCAAACACTGGCTGCCATTGAGCATTGACGACGAACACCGCCAGTGATGAGAAAATAGACACCAAGCATTCAATGATCCCTTTCTCTTTGAGGCGTACTCTTCCTCATCAGGCCTGCCAATTTGACCTCAGGAGCTTCATTCATCTCTAATCCTAGCACCGAAAGTAGGGCCTAACCCAGAGTAAGGGTTAATAAATTGAATAAATATTTAACAGGCATCCATCTAGTCCATCTTAAAGTAACACCTGTGAGGTAGTGATCACTAGAGCCGTTCTGGAAATAGAGAATGCCCACGTTCACGCAGGTCAGGCTGCTGTGCTGAGCCTCACCTCCAGGTGATCAGCCCTACAGAGAACAGAACTAAGTGGATGGGTAGCTGGATGATGGGCGCATGCCCAGAAGGGGCAGTCTTGACGGTGGAGAGGAGTCATGAGCTGAGATTAGGAGACCAAAGAGGAGGAATGAAAAGACATGAGACCACACAGACTGGGGGAGTCCAGGATTCTAGAAACATTGGTTTAGACAGAAGAAAGAGAAGAAGAAAGGGAATGAACAGAAAGGAGCTACAAAAGGAGGTGCTGCGGACTGACAGGAAAGGAGGAATGAGGAGAGGAGAGGCATGGAGAAGAAGGCAGCACTCAGAGACACTGTCCACCAGACAGCCACGGAGCCCCGGCTCTGAGGATCTCCACAGAACAAGATTATAAGCACAAGCACGTAGAGAGAAACCGAGGAAACACGAAAACAAGGCTGAAGCCAGAGAAAAGGACATTTTTCCAGTGACGAAAACAAGCTGCTACCAACTTCCCCAATCTGAACCGTGGAATTGGAAACCGTGAGACGCCTTTTAGGTCTGGGGGGTGGGGGCTGGAGGATACACTGCCAAAGTAAAGGAGGTGCTATCTACCTAAGGAGGGTTAGGCCAATGGAGACCTCTTGTCTGGGAAGCCAACCTGGGAGCCAAAAGGCCAAGGCTGTCTCAGGGAAGAAGTCTGGGCCCGGCTGCCCAGCTTCATCCAGTTTCCTGGTTCACTCCCAGGAACGGTATCCCCAATTTGTGTCACCAACTGAACCCCTTCTTCGACTCAGTCTTCCAACATCCTGACCCATGCTATTCAACTTCTGCCAGAGAAACAGGACTGCTCCGCCTAATTCCACTGGCCTGGCAACTGGCCTCCCCACAGTCCAACACACCCCAAGTCCAGCCAGCCCCCTTGGCTGTCCCGCCAGGGGCTTAGGGGCTTGACTTGCCACAAATCTCTCTCTCTCTCTCTCTCTCTCTCTCTCTCTCTCTCTCTCTCTCTCTCTCTCTCTCTCTCTCTCTCTCTCTCTCTCTCTCTCCTCCCTTCCACCTCTCAGGGAGCCCCAGGTGAGGCACAGCAAGCCTACAGGCGAACCGAAGCAGAGAAGTCCCTGCCCCTGCCCCGAGTACATGCCCACTCCCGCCAGGCCTCGCCAGCAGGCCACCCTTCCCTCTTGTCTCCCATCTCACCAGTGATAGCAGCAAGCCAGGCACGGTGGGGAGACCCATGTCCGGCCGGCAGTGGCCTCTCACTCCCCCATTGGGGCTGGGGACAGTGCAGCTGCCGGTGAATGAAGTGAGCCGATCGGACCAGGTGGCCCGGGCAATGGCAGCCGGGGCGTCAGGTTAGAGCAGCTGGAAGTCGAGGGTAGGTTAGAGATCAGGGCACGGTCCTCCAGGACCTCGAACCCACTAGGCCCCGTCAGGAGCCAGAGTTCGGAAAACTCGGAGAAAATTAAAGCTGAGAGGAGCGAGGAGGTAGGAGGGGAAGGGAGAGTGGCGGGGGTGGTGTTGCAAGAGCGGGTACCGGAAGAGCCTGGGGAGAGGCGAGGGAGGAGGGAACCAGGAGGAGAGAGGAGAGGGCCAAGGTTCTCTTAACGCTTTGTAGCCTGGGTCCCACAGCCTGACGCCCCAAACCCACTTAAGACGAACTGGGAACATCTAGAGTTTCAGAGTCAAACTCGCCGAATTCCAGTTCAAACACCTCTGCTTTTCAGGTGGGTGAGCTTACACCCCCCCACACACACACACACAGACACACCAAGGTTGTTCTCAAGCTGACAGAAGAAGATAGCCTTTCTGTGGGATGGCAGGCAGGAGTTGAGGGAGGGCAGTGTGTGGTGAGTACTCTATGTCCCTCAGCGGCCCTCCCTTCACCCCAGGGTTCCCTCTGATCCCACTTTCTCGGTCCTTCACCCGTCTAAATGAAAAGAAAACCAAATCTAGTTTTCTACTCTGCCTGGGGCCTGACCCACTCAGCCCCCTCCCACTGACTTTCATCTGTTCTCTTTTAGACAGGTTCCCTAGCTGCCCACCATGACTCTGCCATCAACTCTGTGTGTGTGTGTGTGTGTGTGTGTGTGTGTGTGTGTGTGTGTGTAAGCCCCCCTCCTAAGCCTTGGTTGGCTCCCCAGTTATTAAATGAGAGTGAAAATGCCTGCCCTCACATAGGGTGCTGTGAAGAGTCAGTAGGCCATGTTTGTAAAGATGCTCCCCAATAGCCAGGCGGTGGTGGCGCTCAGCTTTAATCCCAACACTCGGGAGGCAGAAGCAGGTGGATCTCTGTGAGTTCCACGGCCAAAAAGAAAAAAAGATGCTTCCAGTTCTGAAGGGTTCCCAGGGCCCTTTTCCCAAACACACTATTTTGTATTGATGGAAATCGGGTTTCATTTAGCCCAGGCTGGCCTCAAACTCCCTGTGTTGCTGAGGCTGGCCTTGTGCTTCTGATCCTCCCACCTCCTACACGGGGAGATTACAGGTGTGCACGGCCACACCCAGCTCTCGATAGTCTGATGCATCCATTGGGACTGACCCCAGAGATAGTGTATCACATCCTGGAGCTTTAGGGGTAAGGAAAAAGCCTTATGACACTGCACGCTGGGAGGCAGAGCACAGAGAACCCGGATTCTGGTTCCCATTACAAGGCCGCATTGTCCTTTCTGCCCCTTCGAGTGAAACCTCACTTTCTGCCTGCCAGCCCTTCCTAGGAGTGGATACCTTCTGCCAGCCCCATGTGTGCAGGTCTTCTCCCAGGTGACCCCTACACTGGAACACTGCTCACTCCTGTGCCCTTGAGATCTAGTAACCGTCTTTATGTGTGCCACTTCTGCCTTCAGCAGCTGAGACAGACTCTCAGACCTGCGATGAGAATCCAGGTATGGGGGCCTAGAGCTGGGAGACTTGAAACCAGAGTTCCTGGCCCTTCTCCCTGTGAGCCACTGCTGACTTCCAGCCTCCAGCATGCCTACCCTGATGTTTCCTCTCCCTTCCTCTCCCCTCCCCTCCTCTCCTCTGCAACCCCCAAGACAAGCCCCCCACCAGAGCAGCTGGAGGTATCCCCACTGCTGGCGGCCCATTTCCCTCCATCATGCAGTTTTCAATGTGAATAAGCCAGGAGAAATAAATGGGAGGGGGTGCCTCAAGGTACAATTTAGTGGCAGAGTGCAAGGCCTTAAATCCATCCCCAGCGTCCATGTGCACTTGTGCGTGCGCACATGCGTGAGCACGTGCACACACACACACACACACACATTAAAACAGACAAGAAATCCACAGAAACCCATATGGTTAGATTCATATGGAGTATTAGCAAGTGTTTGCCACATGTTAAGTATCATACAATATCAATAATTTGTATTAATAATAACAACAACAAGGTCCCATGTTTAACATTACAAGGAACTTTTAATTGTCTGTGCAAACTGCCAAAGCCATTATTACTCCAAGCCCGGCACAAAAGGGGAATTTTTTCCTTCATGGCTTAGGATGAATGCTGACTTTCCTGGGTACGGGTGAAGCTTTGCGCCAATGCGGTACTAAAGTGCTCCCTACAGCTCGGTTCCAGACGGGAAGAACCGGTGAACCCGAACCCGAGGGTGTGAAAAGTCAGCCAGTTTTCAGAGGAGATAGAATGGTAAGAAAATGACCCCAAAGCCAGGCTGCTGTCACGTGCCGACAGCCCAGCATTTGTTGCTCATGCGAAGATCAGGGCTGGGGTCCCAGCACCTACACAGCAGCTTTTAGCTGTCAGTGAGCCCAGTCCCACGGGATCAGACAGCCTCTCCTGGTCTCAGTATGCATGGGCGCACAGACATACATGCAGGCAAGACAGCTATACACATAAAATAAAGACAGTGAATCTTTTTTGTTTGTTTGGTTGGTTTTATTTTGTTTTGTTTTTCTAAGACAGGGTTTCTCTGTGTAACAGCTCTAGCTGTCCTGGAACTTGCTCTGAGGGCCAGGCTGGCCTCGAACTCACTGAGGTCTGCCTGCCTCTGCCTCCCGAGTGCTGGGATTTATAGGCGTGTACCACCAACTAATCTTTAAAAAAAAGAAAAGGAGCTGGGGAGATGGCTCAATGGTTCAGAGAAATTGTTGCTCTTGGAGAGGACCCAGGTTTAGTTCCCAGAACCCACAAAAATGGCTCACAAGCACCCATAACTCCAGTTCTTCTAAGAGATCTGGAGTCCTCTTCTGCCTTCTGTGAGCACCAGGCATACATGTGGTGCACACATTCATGCACTCAGGTACAACACTCATATACATGATTTAAAACAAACGAACAAAGAAACCCACACTCATATACATGATTTAAAACAAAGAAAGAAACCCACACTCATATACATGATTTAAAACAAACAAAGAAAGAAACCCACACTACTTTTTGAAGGAAGAAAAGAAAATGTGATGTGGGCAAAACAGGGGACTAGAGCTGGTTGGGTAGGGAAGGCAGACCAAAGGCTGAAGGAAAGAGCCTCAGAAAACAGCCTCCCCACCCTCCTCTACCGCCCACACATGCATGTGTACACTGATTCCAAAGGGCGCTGGGCTCCAAGTCCCTGTGACGTGGGCCCTGGCCGCAGTCCTGCCATTCAATACCCAGCCTTACAGAGAGGCCAGGTGAATCAGTGGGGAGCAGCCTGGTTCCAGGCGGTCCTGTGAGAGTGACATTCCGGGGTAAGTCACTTCACCTGCCAAGGCTGGTGAGGACCAGGCATAGAATGGAACCCCCCATTTCCGCTAATGCTCTGACCCCAGATAACAACCGGACATGGAGTGGCAATGCAGGTGGATAAGAGGAACCTGGCGCTGGGCAGGGGCGGGGGGGAGCTGGAGGGGGGGACTACACCGACTACAGCCTCCAGAATAGAGCCAACCAGGGACGGGTAGGGCAAGGCTGGGCCAAACAGAGAGGGAGAGAAGGCCAGAGCAGCCACACCTGAGGCTCCGGCAGGGACAATGTTGAAACAGTATCATTTCCTGTCATTTACAGGAGTCTAGGAAAGGGAAGTCAATGTCTTCACATGGCACGCATGACCAAAGTCCCTGTTCCTTCTCTTTCTACAAGATCCCCTTCTCCCTCACGCCTTTGATCCCAGCACTCAGAGGCAAGTGGATCTCTGTGAGTTCAAGGCCAGCCTGGTCCACAGAGTGGGTTCCCTGAAGGTGGGGAAAAAAGATCCCCCCTTCTCCTCTGGCTCCTAAGGATAGAAATCGTGATGAATGGAAAAACGGGAACCAATTCCAAATCTTATTCCACAACGCAACAAGACAGGGTCGCTTTTGGTTCTCAGCTCTGATGATTGGCTGGGCAGAGGAACTGCAGATGAGAAAAGTAGGGTTCCTCTCAGACATTCCCCAGTTTCTCTTTACTGAAGGGAGGAGGGTTCCCTCTGCCCCTCTTGCTATGAATAAAGAAGACTACTCAAGGCTCTGAAATTCTGGAAGAACTGGTCTGGGTCTCATCCTCCTCCACCACCAGGGCAGTGATGGGGAGGAGGGTGGCAGAGGTTACATCACAGCTGGGTGGAGTCTGGTACCACCAGGGCAGTGATGGGGAGGAGGGTGGCAGAGGTTACATCACAGCTGGGTGGAGTCTAAAGGAAAGCCTTCTGGATGACGTGGAACAATGACAAGTTTGGCATGGCTGTCTGTGCCCTCCCCTCCACTCTAGGGCCTCCCAAAAACTAGACAGTGCCTCTGGGGCTTGCATTAGCTCCCTGCCCATTTCATGGGGCCCCATCCGGCTCTGCAGACATTGTTTTATGTAACAAGGATTTATTGGGTACCTGTCTGCCTGCTCCAAGTGAGATACTGGGCTCGACCTCAAGGATACAAAAATGAGCAAAACTCGGCCCTGGCCACAAGGAGTCCATGGTCTATTCAGGGAGGCAGATACAAAAGAATGTGAACACATAATATAGTGCACTATGGAGCAAAGGGAGTGGGGATAATCCTGGCAGAGACAGGATAGGGTAAGAGGTCACAAAAGAAATGGTGTCTTTGCACAGCGGCCTAAGGGATGCATAGAAGTTCTCTCAGAGATGGTAGAGGAAGTGTCAAGGCTGAGAAAATAACTAAGACAAACAACTGTGAAGGGCCCAGTGCAGAGGCCCTGGGGTACAGTGTATCGAACGAGACAAGAGTCTTGGAAATGAAGGCGAATGGTCAAACCTTTACTACACACGTCTTACTCTAGCCCCCAGTGGGGAGTCGGGAAAGGGGACTTGCCAAAGAACTAACAAAGGGGGCTTTTGGGTGGGGTTCCCCACCCAAGTTCAAGAGGGGGAGCAGACATCTGTGTCTCTGAAAGCGGTGAGGCCAGGCCAATCTCTGGTCATGGGGTAGGAAACCTGTGGCTGCTTTTCTGCGCCTTGTTTATATTTGTTCCTTGGTCGTTTCCCAGGAAAGTTCCTTGTCAAAGCTCCAAGTCTGGCTTGGCTGATCCAAGGGAAAAGGAGACTTGTCTGAGCTTGTGCAGAAAGCAGTGTTCAGAAAAAGGAGCCCGGCAGCTCAGAGCAGCTCATTAGCCCTTCTATGGACAGCTTCCTGGGCCCCTTACTTAGCCCACTCCCTCAGGCACACCAAAGACAATTGGGCAGCTGTGGACAGTGCCACTGAAGTGGAGATATTCTTCAGTTTACCCAGGAGTACTGGCATTCTGCTCTCTCAGGGCTCCCCCAGAGCGCAGGCAGAAGGGCCAGGCACTGCGGAGTCCAGTGGATGGGCACGGGGGCCTAGGGTGGCATATGCAGGCGGTGGGGCCGTCAGGGCCAGGGAAGGGTCTGTGCCCTGCTGGGGCAAAGAAGGCAGTGGAGATGTAGGGTGGGGACAGAAACGGGAGGGGAAGGAGGAAGCTGGGGTGGAGGCCACTTCCCTGGCCCCCCTGGCCCCTCGTCCTGGAGACCAGTACCGACTTCGAAACCTGTGCAGCAGCATGAGGACTGTGATGACCAGGAGGTCGAAGATGAGCTCCGCCATCTCCACCACAGACAGCACAGAGGAGCCAAACCACAGGCTCCACTGGCTGCCCAGGTTGGACAGGAGGCTGACCATCTGCCGAGAGAAAGAAGCACCCGCATCCTTACCAAGCCATTTCCCTGTGCACCCGGGGCCCAAATGGGTCTCCCCACAGTGCAGGGGCAGCTCCTGCTTATCATTCCCCACAGAAAAAAAGTGATCATGAGCCCTGCAGAAACTGGGGTGCATCTCAGAGGCCTTTTCCCAGCTGTCTGTCACACGTGCGTGCCTCCCACTACCAGACCTCACACCCCAGATCCCTCTCTCTGATGATCTCACCTTATCCTAGACTCAACTTCCTTTTCCTTATCTTCTACCTCTCCAGCACAAACCCTTCTGACCCCACAAAGGCAACCCCTCATCCTTCCTCAGAGCTACCCTGCCAAACCCCCAGGAGACCCAGGCTTCCTAACTAAGGCAGGCCCTACCGTGACAGAGGGAGACTCCGAATTCGTTTTATAGTTCAGTTCCTTGAAGTAGATGTTGAGTTTAGCAACTCCATTTCTTTGGGAAGGGGGAGAGAGTGGGAAGAAATGCTGGAGGATTAATTCCAAAGGCCCTCTTCCCAATACCCCCATCAGAACCACCTTTCCTCCCCAAGGATCCTGCCCAGGAGCTCTGGAGCAGGCCTGACCTTTTGTTGTTGATCGTGTAATTGTTCTGCAAGGACAGCATCTGGAAGATCCAATCCTGGAAAAAAAAATGGGGGTGGAGGTGGCAAGGAGGTCACCCCTGTACCCCTCAGGTTTTCAGGGATGGACACCCCTGTACCTCTCAGGTTTTCAGGGATGGATGCCATCACTCATATATAACAGCATGTATAATTCTCAGAGGCCCACTATGTTATACATGCACATTTGCACGTGTGTGCAACTATGTTCACATGCACATCCATCCCTCCTCTCCCCCACTTTACCTGGGACTTCACGGACGGCCATCGTGAGTAGCCAGCAGAGAGCTTGTAATTGGTCACACTGTGAACAGATTAAAGGGCTCACTGAAGGAGTGGGGTTCTGTTAGCTACCTCCATCCTACCCAGCCAAGCAGTCCCTGCCCAGCCCACACTGGGGAAGGACCCTTACCTGCATGGCTTCCGGCACTTGGAGAAACAGCCCAGGCTGTCCAAGGAGAAGGCGCCCTGCAGCTTATAGTAGCAGTAGCCTGTGGGTGCAAAGAAGAGCCTGTTTTCTGAGGGCATCTCTCCCTTCTCCACACACAGAGCCTTCCACACCGTGGGCACCCACTTTACAACAAGAGCATTTCAACGGCGCCTCAGGAGGGGCGACCACACAAAACTGTTTATGAAATTAAGCTAAGCTGGGGACAGGGGACAGCCACAGAAATATGTGTTCAAAAGGCACAAAAATTAAAGTCAGAGAAAATGGGGATTGCATAATAAAGGGGTTAAACCACAATGAGATACAATTTTACACACATTAGGAAAGTTGTTCTAAACAAAACTGCCAGCAAGGGCTACTGGGACAATCATTTACTCCTGCTGGGAATACGAGATGGTGCAGCCACCTCCAAAAGTATGGCAGTCCCTCAGAAAGGCTAAGCAACTAACATGAGCCCAGCTGTTCTCCTAGGTGCGGAAGGAGAGAACTGGGAACGTAAGCCCACACGAGGACAAGGACACAGATGTTCACGGCAGTATTAGTCACAAAGCTCCAAATTAGAAACAACCGAAATATCTGTCGACTGGCTACGTGGATAAACAAGATGTACAACCAGCTGGGAACAGTGGTCCACACCGGTCATCCCAGCACTCATGAGCCTCAGGCAGGAGGATTGCTGTAAAGCTGAAGCCAGCCCGGGCTACAGGATGAGATTCTGTCTCAACAAACAAAAGTATTATAACTGCAACAGGAGACTACTCTATCACAATGCGTGCGTGTTAGCATGGTTGGACCCTGGAAGCATGTTACGTGAAAGAAGCCGGGGCAAAGGTCATATGCTCATGACTCCATCGACATGAAATGTTCAACACCTGGGCTAGTGACTTCCCAGCAGCTGGCATTGGGGGCTGGGAAACCTGGGGAACTACTCATAGGTACAAAGTTTCTTTGGGAATGATTTTAAGAATTCTAAAATTGGTGGTGATCATGGAACCAGAATTAAAGCCCAACACCAA
Organism: Chionomys nivalis; assembly: GCF_950005125.1. Lineage (NCBI taxonomy): Eukaryota > Metazoa > Chordata > Mammalia > Rodentia > Cricetidae > Chionomys > Chionomys nivalis. Next base: position 26,026,476 of record NC_080086.1, read on the forward strand.
AAACGGCAACTGTATTTAACTAAAACCTTATAGTTTGAGTGAGTAAACTCTAAGACGCAAATTACCTCAGTAAAACAAGATGAAAAAGAGGAGAAGAATGGGGCGTGGGGCCCTCCAATGGGATTGAGGAGCTCCAAGCATTTTTAATCTTAAGAGAATTATTGAGACAGACAGTGGTGGAACATACTTTTAATCCCAGCTTTAGAAGGGAGAGGCAGGCAGATCTCTGAGTTCAAGGCCAGCCTGGTCTATATAGTTAGTTCCAAGACAGCCGAGCTATGTATCAAGACCCCATCCTAGTAAGTAAGTAAGTAAGTAAGTAAGTAAGTAAGCAAATAAATAAATAAATAAATAAATAAATAAATAAATAAATAAATAAATAAATGAACATAGGCCGGTGGGGGTGGCATATGCCTTTAATCCTAGCACTTAATCCCAGAGAGAGGCAAGTGGATCTCTGTGAGTTTAAGGCCAGCCTGGTCTACCCAGTGAGTTCTAAGATAGCCAGGGCTACATAGAAACCCCGTCTCAACAAAAACAAGACAAAGAACTTGGAAAGAATTGCTGGAAAGCAGGCAGGGAAATAGAAGAGGGCCTACCAAGTGGGCCACCCACTGCCCTGTTCATCTGGGACTCATGTCCTCCCTGCTCTCGAGGCTTCCGCCTACCCATCTGAGAAAGAAGCTGATACCAAGTAGCCTCTGAGTTCCCTCCAAGATTGTGAGGGCAGAGACTGGAAGCAAGGGGCAAGGAGCAGGAGGCAGGGGGCAAGAGGCAGAGGGCAGGGGTGGGGCAAGGGGGCAGGAAACCGGATCAGAAAGCTGGGGGCAAGGGGCAGGAGCAGGAGCAGGAAACTACCCTAACAAGAGAAGTGACAGGAAAAGTCCTGTCAGAAGCAATCCAAGGCAAGAAAGCAGGCAGGTGGGACTAGGCCCGAGGTGGAACAACTCCAGAGAGTCCTCCACGTGCCCACGGCTGCTAGTGCCTTGTCCCCTCCAACAACGGCTGTGGCCCACTTCCTCCCTTTCTCACCCTGCTAGAGAGCTGGGTATGTAAAGCTGGGGTGATGGTTAGAGGGGCCCCTGGGAGGAGGGGCTAAGGGGCCCCTGGAGGAGGGGCTAAGGGGCCCCTGGGAGGAGGGGTTAGAGGGGTCCCTGGAAGGAGATGTTAAAAGGGTCCCTGGAAGGAGGGGCTAAGAGGCCCCTGGGAGGAGGAGTTAACGGGGTCCCTAAGAGGAGGGGTTAGAGAGGACCCTGGGACGAAGAGTTAGAGGGGCCCCTGGGAGGAAAGGCTAAGGGGCCCCTGGAAGAAGGGGGTTAGAGGAGCCCCTGGGAGGAGGGGGTTAGAGGGGCCCCTGGGAGGGGCTAAGGGGCCCCTGGAAGAAGGGGTTAAAGGGACTCCTGGGAGGAGGGGGTTAGAGGGGGCCCTGGGAGGAGGGGTTAGAGGGGCCCCTGGGAGGGGCTAAGGGGTCCCTGGGTGAAGAGGTTAAAGGGGCCCTGGAGGAGCGTCTGAAGGACAAGTGTCTGTGCAGATGAGAGCACACAGATCAGGAACATGAGGAACTCCTGCCATCCACAGTGTCCTGGTAGGACATCTTTCTCCCTGCATTCTAGCGTAGCTCTGCCACAGTGGAAAGGAAAAGGGTGTGTCCGAAACAATGGCCGGATAAGCAGGACATGCCAGAGCTCTCCAACTTGTTTGGTTGTGCCCTGCTCCAGGTAAAAACATTCTCTAACAAAGGAATGTGCATTTGATTTATAAATTACACGCCTGGGGGAGAGGTGGCTCAGTGGGCAAAGGCCCTGCGCCTGATCGGGGTTGAATCTGTGAGCACCGCCCCCTTATACACACACACACAGGTGTGCAGGGAGGAAGGAACAAGGAAAGAGGGAGGGAGAGAGGGAGGAAAAAAGAAAGGAAGATTAATTTAAAAAAACACTCACAAATTGCATCACTGGAATGCTGAAAGGATAGAACAGATAGTTTCTAAAGCACCAAGAGATGAGATGGAAGCACAGGACTCCTAATAATTTCTTCCTGGGCCCCAGGGAGTTGTTGGGTGCTCTACCTAACCCCATCCCACTCCCCCACCCCTGTTGAGCATCCCAAGAATGAAGGGGCTGCCGGAGAGCTCATTAGGCACACACACTTCCTTCCTTCTGCTGCAGGTTATTTTTTAAAAAGGACAATCCCTTCACACAGGCACAAAAGCCCATGGCAGGAAGGAAGGAGGTGGAAAATAGGGCAGGTGGGAGGGAGCCATCCCGGACAAGGGCTCCGGGAGCCAGGCACATAGGGAAGTGGAGGTGAGCAGTGGACAGGGCAGGGGCTCCCCAGCTCACCCCAAGAGCTCTGCTTCCGGTAGTCACAGAACTCTACATCCTTGGGCTTAGGGTAGAAGATGTAAGCACAGCCACACTCCCTGATCATGTTCTCCTGGAAGCAGGAGTGGATGCAGACCTGGAAGGAAGGGAGGGGCAAGAGGCTTCAGGCCTGGCCCAACCTCACCCTGCCCCAAGTGCAGGAAGGCTGAGCCCTTTGAACCACTGTTCCACCAGGGCCCTTTCTGCTCCATCCCTCCACCCTGCTGACCACTGTGCAGCCCCCAATGGCTGCAGCAGGCTCTGTGTACCTGCTGCGTGTACTTGGAAGGGTAAAGGTTCTTGACAGGGACATCGCTGCCATTCTCAGTACAGTCACCATAGTTACCTCCAAGGCTGTCCAAGGCTTCCTGTGAACCCGTGGATGTCAAGAGAGCACTGGTGAGGGGGCACAGCCCTGGCTTTTCAGTCTTCCCTCAATCTCAACTACTAACTCACACCCTGCCAGCAACCCGTCAGCCTCCCCATCTCAAAGCATGCCCCAACACCCCCAAACACCCCTCCTGGTACTATTTTCTAGCCTGTGCATGGGTCCAAAGCATTCTCTGGAATCCTAAGGATGTCTTGAACCCTCCTTAGCAATGGGGGTCTCCTCAAAGCCTTGTTTCCCAGGCCCCCTTGCTTAGCCCCTCCATCCAGTTCCGCTCCTGAAGACCTCCACATCGTGAAACTACTCACGTGACCCCCCTTCGGTCTCCTGGCTACCAAGTCCACCTCTCATTTCCCATCTTCCTCCCGCCAGTGAGGCCCTCCTCCCAGGTTCCCAGTCAGAGCATCCTTGCCTTCCTCATGCTGATGGAGGTCTCCACACCAGGCCTCACATTGAAGCCACCGTCATCCATAAAGGCAGGCTCATCCTGCCCGTGCACCATCACCCTGGCCCCTGTCACTGTAGACAGCAGGGGGATGAAGTCGTTCTGCTCTGTGCGCAGTGTCAGAGACAGACCTGAGGATGCAGTAGAAGAAGAGTTGGGGATGGAGACCCACCCCCTCACCCTTGCAGAGCCCTATATCTCCTGGTGGAACAAGGCCTGTAAGCCCCTCAGGTAGACTTGGGAACCCAGAGTTGGATCCTGGGCCAGGCTTAAAGCACAGAATTCCTTCCATGCCTAGAATGGGCTATGGGGGAGGGGGCTTTGTCCTTTGGGAGAAAGGACAGGCAGACCCTTCCAGAATAGTGAGGGGCATATCAAGGGGGGACCGAGAAGGTACCCAGCATCTCTAGATCATAAGCCCAGGGAGAGTAAACATGAATGGGGCAGGTTGGCCGGAAGGGCAAAGTGGGGACAGGAGCTGCTCACCATTGTTGACTCCAGGCATGGAGGACATCCAGAGATCGGAGTTGTTCTTGTTGTTGAAAGTATAGCAGTTCCCGTACATGGGGTGGTGGAAGTGAGAGTAATTCCTGATGGGTAAGAGAGCGAGGACGACAGGATCAGAGAGGGGAGTACAGGGGGTGAGCGGAGCGTGAGGTGAGGGAGAAGAAATCATCCTGCCCCCCCAGACTTTCAAGAGCATCTGTTTCCTGTCATCTCCTGTGTGTCCACACAACCCTGGGAGGTCGGCCATGCTCCCTCGGTCACTCCGGCCAACAGCCTCAAATACATCACACAAGACAGGCCACACCGACAGTATGGCTGACCCGGGAATTATATAAGTGATCTTGTGTATTATAGATCTTATTTTATCTTTTTCTAAAAATCAAAACAAGTCTCCTAAGCTTTATGTTTAAGATCCGCCCATGATGCCCCATTAGATCCACTGGTTCTACCTGTTACATAGAGTGAACCCCCACATTCCCTCCCAGCTGGTGGGGATTCCAAGGCTGCACAGTGAGGATGGGCCTGGGCATCTCCTTGAGAGCCCAGCTTCTCCTCCTCTGATCTTACTGCTTGGTTCCTTGTGTCCTCCTGTGTTATATTAAGACATCTACAGTGCTCCTAACTTCTCGGCATCTAAATCTTGGTTCTCCATTCAGGTTGTGACGTCCGTGAGGGCAGGAACCACACCTCTTCATTTTTGTCTTATTCTGGGGTCAGATACATGGTTGCTGGCATGCAGACAACACGGGAGTTCACTAATGCTTAGTTACTGAGTGCGTTCATGAGAGAAATGGAGAGATGGAGGAAAACAGCATTAGAGGAGGGGGTGAAGCCCACAGCGAGCACGGAGCACAGGGAAGACGTTCGGAACACAGGGAAGAAAGGAAGCCGTGTTTTCCAGAGGCTTCAGTGCACCTGCATATATCAGATTATTGGGTCCAAAGATGGTCTAAAACAGGCCTGGGAAACAAGAAGAAAAGCACACAGGCCCTGCTGCCATGGTAGAAACACAGATTGACAGCAAATCACAGGTTCCAAGAGCTATGTGGGGAGAGCAGACCTACGTCCTGCTGTCTGGAGATAGCAGTGGGAACGGGACAAGAGACCAGTAGAGAAGTAAGAAAGGACACTGACCAGAGGTAAGTGTGGCTTTGGTCATGTGGCCCTGAGCTGGCCATATTTCCCACGGACAGTCTCTTTCTTACATACACAAATGCAATAAACCAATTTTTTTTTTTTTTTGGTTTTTCGAGACAGGGTTTCTCTGTGGTTTTGGTTCCTGTCCTGGAACTAGCTCTTGTAGACCAGGCTGGTCTCGAACTCACAGAGATCCGCCTGCCTCTGCCTCCCGAGTGCTGGGATTAAAGGCGTGCGCCACCACCGCCCGGCACAATAAACCAATTTTAAAGAACAAAGCCCATCCAGCTGTGGCAGTACGCTCTGTAATCCCAGTGCTAGCATGAGGCTCGAGATCAGCCTGGGAGAAGACTGAGACCTTGTCCAAAAGAAAAAAAGGCTCAAAAAAAAGGGCACTGAGGGCTAAGTTAAAGTCTTAATACTTAGTAAGAACTGTATTAGCTTCCCATTAAGGTGCCAGAGATTCATCAAATTGCCTAAAGGAAAAAAGAGAACAAGGGCTGGCAAGATGGCTCAGGTGGCCAAGGTGCTTGCTGCCAAGCTTGTCGCCCTAAGGTTGAGAAAACCAACTCCCTGAAATTGTCCTCTGTTCACACACATGCACATATACAAATAACTAAAGGCAATTTGTTGTTGTTTGTTTTTTAAGATAGACAATAACAGGTGGCAGGCGTGGGGAATTTAGATCCCTCAGGATTTGCTGATAAAGAAGTGTGTCCCTGTACACAAGTCCAGCAGTGCTTCTGAGGGTGAAACAGTGATGTGACCCAGGACGCCACTCCTACGTGCATCCAGGGGAAACTAAAACACTATCAGTGTGCAACTTCACTCAGGCACATACAGGTCAGTGTCATTCATAAGGGCCAAAGAGCAGGTGTGTCCCATATCACAAGGTTGTGCTATGTCTATACAACACGGCATTATTTGCTCATACATGAGTTCTGACACATGCTATATATATGTACCTAATACATGCTAGGCAATAAATCTACCACTGAACTACATCCCTGTTCCTTGTATGAAATGCCCAAAAGAGCAGCCCATGGAGACAGGAAGCAGTTTAGTGGCTCCCAGGGCTTGAATTAGATGGAATGGGGAAATGCTAATGGGTAAACGGGTTTCTTGTTGGTAAGTGGGAAAAAGGCTCTAAACTTAGACAGTGGCAATGTTTGCACAACTCTAAAGATATTTTAAAACCACTAAACTGTACGTATGGAAAGAAAGACTCTTACTACATGTCATGAAGGAAAAGATTGTGTCTGAGGATGTAGCTCAGTGATACTGAGTGCTTGCCTGCATGTTGTGAGGGCCCTGGGCTCAATCTTCAGAGCAACAACAACAACAAAGCCAGAAGAAAAAAAAAAGGAAAACAAAAGAGGGGAAGAAGGAGAAGAGAAGGGTCCAGAAGGCCGTGCTAAGAAAGTTCAGTTAGCCTCGCAAGGCCACAGGAACTGCAGAGGGTTGTATTGTATTGATGGTATGTATATGAATGCTTTGCCTGCTTGCAGTGTATCTGTATACCATATGCATGACTGGTATCTGTGGAGACCAGAAGAGGGTGCCGAATCCCATGGAACTGGAGCTCTGGACAGCTGTGAGCTGCATGTGGGTGCTAGAAACAGAGCCCAGGTCCTCTGCAAAAGCAGCCAGTGCTCTCAACTGCTGAGCCATCTCTCCAGCCCCTTCTTCAGAGGACTCTGCACAGGACTGACTGTAATAGTTAATATAACAAAGTCAAGCTCCCTGCTATGATTCAAAGGTGCATCTCCATTCTTGTTTTGGGAAATGACTTCCCAATGTGTTGGAGATGGGATCCAATAGGAAGAGATAGGGTCACGGGGTGAACCCTCATAAATGGATCGAGTTCAAGGGAGGGTTAGCTATTGTAAGACTGGGATAGTATTTAGTGGGGTCCCTTCCTGCTTTCTCTTTCACATGCTCACTTTCCCTTCCTCTTTAGCTCTGTCACGCTGTGGGAGCCTCAGTCAGGTTCCGGCACCAGGCTCTTGGACTTCCCACCCTCTAGTACTGTAAGAAATGGACGGACGTCTTTCTTCACAAGTCACTCAGTATGTAGTATTCTGTTCCAGCAAGAGAAATGGGCAAAGACTTCCTGGGAAGAACGGAGGGAGGAGGACGTGGAGGCAGAAGGTCAGACAGCTTGCAGGGTTGTTTCAACAGTCCTGCTGAGAAAGGATAGGACTCTAAGCTGAGGAAGGAACCTGCATGCCAAGACAAAGATGAACTGTGGGCTCGCTGGGAAGGGAGGCAAGAGCTTGGAGTGGACAAAGGCAGAGGACAGGGACAAAAACTCCAGGTGGAAGGCGCCAGGAAGGCTTGGTGACAGGTGTGGCTGGCCCAGGCTTAGCGGCCTCACTCCCCAGCTGCTGGTTTTCATCCTTAGACAAACAGAAAGTACAGACAGGTATGGACGCACGTGAGCGCGCATGGGGCAGGTGCACGTGAGTGCATGGGGCAGGTGACACCTGGCCCTGCTGCTGCTCTGGTGACGCGGGAGGGAAGGCCCCCTGCAGAGTAGAGCTATTGCTTCAGCGCCCTTCCTCAGCCACGCAGGAGAAAGCCCTTGCACACCAAGGAACAGAGGTGAAGCAGGAGTAGGAGGCAGAGGTGACAGAAAGAAACCCCCTTACTTGCACCTCCTGCCAGCTCTCAGAGAGCTGGATAATTGACCGTGACCTCTTTGGAAGGACACTCTGACAGGGGTCCTAACAGAAATCCCCGAGGGACAGTGGGGTGTGGAAATCCTTAGGACAGCCTGTGCCTCGGGCATGTCGCTTCTCCTGCTTAGGTGCAAGAGGGCTGACCCCAGCATGCCCTGGAGCGTATAAAGGGCCCTCACATCTGCCACCTCACACAATGGATGCCACTCTTAAAATAGGTATTAGCGTCATTGCCTTCACATCACTTGAGTAAAAACGCCAAGAGGGCAAGGACTGTATGTATGTATGTATGTATGTATGTATGTATGTATGAACTATACCCCACATGCCTACAATAGAGTCTGGCACGTGGCCACACAGAAACGTTTATTGAATAAACCTCCTTTCTTGTGTTTTGATTTGTTTCCCTTTACAAAGAAAAGGTTCTGAAGAATGGTGTGAAACGAGAGAGTCACCAGGCCGAGAGACGGAAGCACAAAGGGGACCCGGGTTGAGACCTTCAGCCCACAGATCTCAGCACACTGCTGTCTACAGGGGACCTGCTGGGCATAGACTCGGGCCTCTGACTAGGGCTTGTGGGTTGCCCATCTCGTGTCTTCCCTCACCTAGCCAGCAAGCATTTCCTGAGCCCTCAGGAGGCCCCAGGAAGAACTGAGCCACCAGGGTTTACTCACGCCTGGTCGCAGGGGGCCTGGTTGAAGCGGCAAGTGAAGATGAAGTTGCCCAAGGCTTCTTCCTCTAGGGATGGCAAGGTGTCGGGCAGTCTGGATAGAATGTTGATGTAATGGAAGCGGTACCACTCCCTCACTGCATCCACCCCGGATGAGTACGTCTGGTAGAAGCAGTCTGATTTGTTCTGGTTGCACTGCACACAGAGATCGGAATGTCAGTGCCCATCAGGGAGCCACCAAGTTCAAAGATAGAGAGAGGTGAGGTGTCCCGAGGGCTGATGAGCAGGTCTAGGGAACAGGGTGTAGGTACAATAGAAAGGGAGAAACACAGTCGCCCGTAGGAGAGTTGACCAGAGGAACGCAGGACCCAGGCAGTCGTAGGCAGGGTCTCACTGAAGCTTCTTTACACAACCAGGCAGAAAGAGAAGCAAGAATTCTCCCCTCTCACTGGTGTGAAAACTCGGGAATCAAAAGGTTTGTTTCCACAATAGAGATGACCTAGATCTCCCGTATGCTGGTAGTCCAGCCCGTCTCTCCAGGGCCTCCCCTTCTCCTTCACTCGCTGACCCTCTCCCCTTTCCTCCTTTAGTCTACAAGTTTAGGGTCTGGGGATGTAGCTCAGGGGAAGAGCCCTTGTTAAATATAGGCAAGGACCTGGGTTACACACACACACACACATCTCATTTTACTAAGGGGTCTAATTTACTTGCTCTCTGTTACAGGCTTGAAGAACCTCAGTTCTCCGTTCTGTCACCAGAGGGTCTCAAATGAGTCCCATCAATAAGGACTAGAATTTAGAAATGTATATTTTCTTCAACAGACTTTACTTCCCGCCACTTATCCCTTGCCACATAAGCTGCCAGCAGAGTGGCACAGGTGGCTGTAGCGTTCGTTTTTTGCGTCCATCCATCCATCCATCTATCCATCCATCCATCCATTCATCCATCATCCATCCATCCATCCATCCATCCATCCATCCATCCATCCATCCATCCATCCATCCATCCATCCATTTGTACTACTCTCGGTCTGACAGAGTGGGCGGGGCCATTGGGCCGGGTGAGCGCGTGGGCGGGCCCTGGACCGAGGGGCGGGGCTTACCAGTTGGAAGCCGATCTTCCAGTCCTTCCTGTCCACTTGGGGGTTGTTGTCGCGCACACTGGAAGACGAGCTGCGTGCCGAGCGGGCTGGGTTGGGCAGAGGCGGTGCGTATAGTCGCTGCAAGGGGTACGGAAGAGTACTCCTGAGGTTGCGGGTGCTGCGATGGCGGGCCCCAGCCTTGACAGTGTAGGAGTAGTTGTATTTGTATAGTTCAAAGAGCGTCTGTTCCGTGATGCGATCCAGTTCTTCCAGCTCCTCTTTAATTTCAGTGTATCTGAAATGGCCAATGGGGAGGAGGTCGATCTAGGGGTGGCCCGCGGCTGGGCCATGGTTTTCTCCAAAAGCGGAAGGAATCAGTGATTGCTCTGATGGCTCGAGAACTGTCTGGGAGTAAGTGTATAAACAGATGTGTTCGCAGTGGAAGCCTAGGCCAGGACTTTGTTGCTACCTGTTGCCCGGGATGGGTAGGGGCTCTTCACTTCCTTAGCCTGGCAGCTCAGGTCATCCTGCCCCATCCCCTTTGGGGAAGGTGGCCTTCGGAAGTGCCTGTCAACTGTGTCTTCAAATCCAGACTTCTCAGCAAATGCACTTTCAGAATCTCCCTGAACTGCTGTAAAAATACCAAATGTAGTACCCACCCTTCCCTTCTCCAGAGGCTTCGCTTTAATGAGATTTGGAATGGACCCAAACACTGTCCCATATAAATCCCTACATTCCTCATTCCCAGTACTGGCCATCTTATTATCTGCATGGGGGACATCCACATAGCTGGCCTTAGAATGACAGTCTACAAAACAAAACACAGATGGCAAATTAAACCAGGCTGCAGGATGCAAAATCAATACACAAATATTGATTGTATTTCTAAATAGCAAGAAAGAAATAGAAAATGAAAATAACAGCACGCTGGGGCTGGAGATTGGCTCTGCAATTAAGGATACTCATGTGCTTCCAGAACCTGAGTTCAGTTCTCAGCACCCACAATTGAGAGCTCACAACCCCTGTAACTGGAGTTCCAGGGAAATCTGACTCCCTCTTCTGGCCCCCAACCACATTCACACATGTGGCATACACTCACAGACATGTGCATATTCACATAAATAAAAACATTTTTAAAAATAGAATTTTAAATAAATCTGATAAACTTAGGAGTAAATCTGATTCAAAAAAAAAAGATAAGCTAGCTTTCTTCCACTACAGAGCACACTGAAACCCTGTTAAAGACCAAGAGTTCAAACATAAGGAATCACACAGCTGCTCATGCATTAGATGTCACCGGGTCTCCCAACTTGATCTTCAGAGTCCATACAATCCAGACCCCGAATTCAGCAAACATTTTAAAAGTAAGTGGAAGATGGTTCGAAGGTCTATGAAAACGCAGAGTCAGCTCAGGCTGACCTCCAATTTGGAATCCTCCTGCCTTAGCCTCAGGAGCAGCTGAGCTTACAGGTACATGCAAGGACAATGCTTGTTTGTAAAGAACCTGCTGTGGCCAAAACAACTGTGGAAAAGAAAAAAGCTGGAGGATTTACACTACCTGGGTTTAATATTTACTGTAAAGGGGGCTGGAGAAATGTCTCAAGAGGGTAAGAGCACTGGCTGCTCTTTCAGAGGACCTGGGTTCAATTCTCAGTACCCACATGGTGGCTCACAACCATCTTTAACTCCAGTTCCAGGCTATTGATCCTCTTTTAGTCTTCATGGGCACTGCATGCTCATGGTGCCAAGACGTACATTCAAGCAAAACCACTTATACACTTAAAGTATAGTAATAGTAATAATTTTAAAATATTTACTGTGCCAGACATGGTGGCATACATCTTTAATCCCAGTGTTGGGAAGATAGCGGCAGGCAGATCTTCGAGTTCTAGGTCAACCTGATGTACATAGTGATTTCCAGGTCAGTCAGGCCTACATAGTAAGACGTTGTCTCAAAAAACAACATACATAATATATGTAAAAGAGAAATTGACTGGAAATGTCCAATATCTTGACTATTAAATGTCACTTAAAGAAAAAATTCAAGAATCAAGTGTGGCGGTACACTCCTTTAATCCAGCACTCAGGAAACAAAGGCAGGAGGATCTTTGAGTTTGAGGCCAGCCTGGTCTACAGAGCCAGTGCCAGGACAGCCAGGGCTGTGAGAAGAGAAACTGTGTCTCAAAAAGAAAAGAAAGGAAACAAACTTCCTGCACTAGTGAAATGGCCTGCTACTGCCAGAGACGCGCGATCATACACAAATACCGTTTTCTTTTGTTTGCTCTATGGTGCCCGGGATCAAACCCAGGACCTCATAAATGCTGGGCACTGCCTCTGTCCACCACCACTGAGCCACACCTGCAGCCCAGGCTATTTAAAAGCTCATCCATGGTCCGAATGTACCACCGTTCAGTTTAAAGTCTCCCAGTCCTCTCCTTTGGGCTCTGTTTTCATCCTGAAAGTCCAGCTGGCTGAACCCTAGTCATCCTCCTTTTTGTACCCAGCCCCATATCCCTTCTCAGGAGAAAACAGAGCTCAGATCCAAGGTGCGTGCCCAAGGCCTTCTGAGAGACTGAAATGGCGTTGATGATTTTAAGAATGGCTGTGCCGGCTCACATGAGCACTTTTGAGGAGCCAGGCACAACCATTACATATACTGCATGATGATCTGAGCTAATACCATCGTGATGCCCTTTTCCAAGATAAAATGGCCAAGACATGAGTCAGAACGTGTCCCAGACGTGGGTGTCCTCTATTCTGTCCCATAAAGACCACTAGAGCACATACACACACACACACACACACACACACACACACACTGCCCCCTGCTGGAAGGGCACACTGATGTCCCAGCTATATAATGTTGGGTAAGGAATCTGACGTCTGTGATTCCCAGCCTTGGCTGCCTGTCTGTAGAATGGACACAGAAAGTTCTGGAAAGATGAAATGAGGGAATGCTCAGGGACACAAAGTGAAGATGGCCAGACCTGGGGAAGACAAGCAGGAGCCCAGGGAAGTGTCATACAGGAAGAATCCAGGTCCCCAGCTCTGCTGGGATTATTTCTGTGATACAGGTCACCGCCTTCATCTCCCTCTTCCTCATCAGTATGTTACCACTTCTCTGTCTTCACCAAACTCTTCCCCACTGAGCCCATATCAGTCGGCTTCCTCTGGCCTCTTCTGGACTGGGTGCCTATGAACACACACCCCAGCAGTCTGGTCTCCCAACCCTTGATCCTGCACCCGCGTCAAGTTCCATGCAGGAATCTCTCCCTCCCCAAGGACACTCCTCTCCATAGCATTCCCATGTCACCCACCTTTCTAACATCTTGTCACAAGACGTTTGTGTGACAGGATTCCGAGCTTTGGACGGGCACTAGTCAAAGCACAGTAAGCACTCAGGACTTGTCCTGAGACCAGGGGCTAGACAAAGAAGTCAAGACACTTCTGATGGGATGTTCTCGAGATGACCTACCCCATGTAACCTTGACTTCCTTCCTGGGCCATGCTTATTGCCCTCACTCCTGTCTGTCTGTCTGTCTGTCAGGCAACCCACCTGTGGGAGGTGGGTGAACTCCCTACTCCAATTCTACCAGACCTTACTATCTTCATTCCACGACTCAGGAAACCGAGACCCAGCCATAGGCAACTATCTTAGGGTCACTCATCCAGGAAATATTGATGCTAAGCTTCAAACCCAGGCTTGTTGGTTTCCACAGTCCCTGATTTTTTCCCACTACTCCTGGCTAAGAAGTGTTCAGAATTGACCATCAGCATCTCCTTTCTCTGAAGCTAGCCTCCCCTCCCCTCTGACTCTCCTTCTTGAAAAGGACAGGCTGGCAGGATACAGGAATCCTGAGAGGTTGGGACTGGCCCACCTATTTTCCCATCTATGTCTACTCCTGCATCTCTGATATATTTAAAAGGCTCCCAAACACCCACCCAGGAACCTCTAAAGCATTCCCAGTAGGCGTTCTGGAATACTTGTAGAGCTGAGAACAAGAGACAAACCCGTCTCCTTCCTTGGTGGTGTGTGCCCCTGTGCTTAGCCCTACTCTCTGCTTCATCCAGGAAAGTCTTGAGTTTCTCTAATCACTTTTCCAGGCCCTGGTCTCCCGAGCAGCTCTGGACAATAATAAGGGGGCACACACAGAGACACTACAGCCCTGGCTTATATCTGAACAATGCTAAGGGGCACACACAGACCCTACAGCCTCAGCTTGTATCTCTGAACAATGCTAAGGGGCACACACACAGATCCTACAGCCCCGGCTTGTATCTCTGAACAATGCTAAGGGGCACACACACAGATCCTACAGCCCCGGCTTGTATCTCTGAACAATGGTAAGGGGCACACACACAGATCCTACAGCCCCGGCTTGTATCTCTGAACAATGGTAAGGGGCACACACACAGACCCTACAGCCCCAGCTTGTACCCCAATACATTCACATGTAGATGTCCAACAAGTAGCCCTTCTCCCTCATGAGTGGGTTCTGAGCTCTGAGAACACACATGGAATTCAGTCCCAGCGATGGTGACTTAAGAGCCAAAGGTGCCCACGAACTGTGGAGGGTAAGGACTGCCAGGGTGGTGAATGCGGGTGCCATGCTTAGACAGATGGGTACGCTGAGCTCTTCTGGCCTCAGAACAGGACTGTTGTTGCCTCTCGGCAACAGGATCCATTTTTTCTTTAGGAAGAGTTGGCCATAACAAACCCTAACTGCAGTCTCCCTTAGGCTGTCAGAATGATGCTATGTAGAATTCCACATTTTAATGAGCTGGCCGAGGCTACATAGAGTCGAATCCCTAGTGACCTAAGGCGTCTTTTATGGATAATCAGTTCCCAAAATAACAACTCATAAAACTTTTTCCTCAGCAATACAATGAGTGTTCTCCTTGTCATTGAAGTAGATGGCAAAGAGTCTCTCTTCCCAGTGGAAAGGACTAAGGACCACTCTTGGTGGGGACTATGCAACTGCAGTTGGTATTTTATTACCATGGTTATTCACTATTAGAGATAAGTGACGTCACAAGGGAGTATGTCCGCCACTCACCTGCCATGGTTGTAACAAAGGCCCAAAAGATACTAAAGACCTAGATTCTGATTCTCATTCCTCTCAACAGCTGCTGGCTTTTAGCTTCTTTTTACTTTTAGGTTCTTGGAGCCCTTTTTATTCAGGAAGCTTGACAGGGGCCAGTGAGATGGCTTGCTGGCAAGCCAAATCACCCAGATAAACCCAGGTAAAAAGGAGAGAACTGGCACCATGACACTTGAGCCCCCACCCGTGCACGCACGCGCACACACACACACACACACACACACACACACCTTTGCCTATGCTGGAGCTCTTGCCCTGAACCACTCCGGCCCCAGTGCCAGAGTGCCAGACAGAAGGGCCTGAGCATTGGCCAACCCGGGCCTCAGTCTGGGCTCTCCCTGCCAGACACTTGAATAAAGCCTGCCGTCTAGACTGAAAAGAGTGCAGGTCAAGGGTGGCTTAGCAATTGAGAGCCCCACCTCCTTCTGTGGCTCTCTGAGGAAATGGCCCTCTCTTAGGCCACTCTTGATGCCAAGCCCCTTGCTCTGCTCTCTCCAGAAGAGAGAGACCATGGTCTTCACTGTTTAGGTTCTTCCTTGGTTTTATTTTGTTGTTGTTGTTGGCACAGGATCCCACAGGATACAGCCTCAAACTTAAGCTGTACCCAGGCTTAACCAAGGACTCCTGATTCTCCTGTCTTTATTTCCCAATCACAGAATCACTGGCTTGGATAAATTTAACCAGGCCTGGATAAATTCTTCCTTAGATCTAGCCCCAAGTGCCTTATGTTTGTGGGTTCGGTCTCCCATGCATGTGGAGGTGACTGGCACTCCCCTAGTGACTAGAGTTGAGAGCCAGCACAGCCCAGCAGCCAGGGCCACCTTCTTAGATTCTCTGCCAGCTCAGCTGTGTCCCTCAGCAGATGGACACCCTACTGTGTCTGCTCCACTCCAGGCTCTCTCTGGTGACTGCCTTCTTCTTCCTATCATCCCCTCATCCCAGCCAACAGCCATGATTCACACTCAGGTCGGCCAGCACAAGGCTGCCCCAGCCCTGTCTGCTGCCTCTGTTCCTCTCACCGGCCCTGGATTCCCTCCCCTGCACTCCTAGCCGGGAGTCCCCTTCTTTCTGCTGCTCTTCCTTCTGGGATCCTACCAGCCACCCCACCTTGGGAAGGCTTGCTGTCATGTGAGAGGGAGCTTTGACGTCACACTTGAGCTGGGACTTGACTGCTATCCAGAGAGGCGCTAGCTCTTAGGTGGAAACGACTTTGCATCCCAGTTTCGCCACTTCCTGTCTGAGTATAACTCTGTTTCTTCACCTATAACATGGAGGCGATAAGGGTATAGAGTTCCCAAATCTGTTGTGAGGATTAAGCCATTTAATAATATTTCTTTTCTTCAAGGTCAGGCACTTGGGTAGGTGGGCAGGGCAGCTGAGCAGAAATCACCTACATACCTTCAGCCTGCCTTTGGGGACAGCTAACAACACTATGTAGCTCTGGTGGGCCTGTAGCTCACAGAGATCTGCCTCCTCTGCCTCCAGAGTGTTGGGGTCAAAGGCGTAAGCTACCATACCTGGCCCGTTTACTAAGATTTCATCCTAGTTTAGGTCCATCTGGAAAACCATCTGGATAAGTCTGTGTGGACAGTATTGCCACTGCCATTTCTCTTCATTATCAGCTACACAGCTGTGGAGCTAAGGATTTCATCTTCATCCAAAAACTGGAAACAACACAGGTGTGGTAGCAAGTGCCCTAATATCCCAGGAGTTCAAGGCCAACCTGGGCTGTATTGAAATCTTGTCTTTAGAGAAAAATAAAAGAAAGCAACAAAGGAAACACATAAAAATGCCCACCTCGCTAGACTTTGTGGAATTAAGGAGCTAGTGTTTAAAACATCGCCCAACACTGAATTGGGCACATAGTAGGTCTTCAGTTTCCTCCTGTATTTGGGAGTCCTCTCCTCGACCCTCCTTCCCTTCTGTGTGTCCTCTCCCTCCTCCCCCTGCAGTCACCTTCCAGTAAGCGGGACATTTTCTGTAAGGACAACTGCTCCCCAGACTGGGGCAGCATGTGTCCACTCCCTGGGGTTTTCTCCTGGCCTGTCCAGGGCCAAGCACCCAGCAGAATCTTAGAAAATATGTAGACCTTCACAGGCTCACCCTGGCCTTCTCCATATCTCCTCATCTTTGTGCTCACAAATATTTACTGAGTGTCTCCAACCAACTTCCAGGCCCTGGCCCCTCCCCTGCCAGTACTTTCTGCCTGTTCTGTCCCTCACCCTGCCCGGCCTAAGGTGAAAAGAGCTCAGAAGGCCCGATGGACAAAGGAGACTAAGGGAAGGAACAACCAAGACTTGAAATGAAGGCGAACAAGTGATGGGAAGCTTCGCTTATTCCAAGTCTCTCTTCTTGAGTATAAGACAAGGCCGAGTTTGGGGACCAAACTAACAGGATGATCAGGACTGTGTCAGTATCGATGACTGTTGATTTGTCTCTCCTGGCCTCAGTTCCCTATATGTAAAACGAGGATAATACCGTCCCGTCCCACGTCTTCGCGAATGACACGGGAGACTGCAGAGGACTTCTAGCAGCCGGTCCTGTTCAGCTTAGTGACTCCTACTGTGTTCATTATATGGGGGCAGTTTTGTCTCTCCAGGACAGGACTTCCCAGCCTTTCTTAATCCATGACCCAACTCTGGGCCTGACAGGCTACCTGAGGGAGCCTCCACCCGCAGCAGCGTGTGACCAATCCCAGCCTTCCATAATTGCCTGCATTCCTGACATGTGTGCTCACACCCGTTCACCCTCATTCAAACACTTGTAAGAGACCTCACACTCCTTGAAGGCAGTCAGGCTCGGTTTTTATAGCGCTAATCACGGAGCGCTCAGCGTTTGTTTACACTCCTGCCTCCCCCACCCTGTTTTAGCTTTCTGTCTCCAGTAGCTAGGGCAGCACCTGGCCCTCCATAAAGGTCGCTGGATTATCACCAAGCCTCTCCCGCCTGGTGCCCAGCACCGCATCTGGTTTAACAGTGGGTTCAAATGGTATGTAGAAGTGCCCAGCCCTGCCCGCCTCTCTTCCCCATGGTTAACAGTCCAGTTTCCAGACCCAACCTGGCAAAGAGCTCCGATGAAACCCCAAACTTCAGAACACACCAAAGCCCTGGGCAGGAGGCTAAGGCACCAGGACGTGGCTCACCTGCATACATCAGCCAGGGACTTGGAGGACATGTGACAACCAGACTTCCCCATCCCACTCCCCTACCCTTCACCCCACATATTACCTACTCATTCCCCAGTACAGCAAACCTTCCTTCTACACGAAGATCTTATCCACCTCCACAGCACCTTCAAGACCTGGACCTCCGCTCAGCTCGCCGGCCTCTCTCCTCCATCACCATTCTTGTTTATTGTGGGACTGGCTTGCTTTTGTGCTGCCGAGGGTGGAACTCTGGGCCTTGGGCATGCTAAGCATGTGTTGTACCACTGAGCCCCCCCCCCCCCCACACACACACCGCAACATAAACCCACGGCGCCCCGAAGACAGCACGGGGCTGACTGACCTGTAGGGATTAAGGGTGCAGACGGTGACAGCAGGGAAGACCAGCTTGTCTGAATTGAGATTGATGTTGAGGCTGACCGGGTAGCTGAAATACTCTTCGAACAGCAAGGCGAACTGCCAGTACATGACGCCGAAGGTGCAGAGCCACAGCACTGCCCAGAAGGCCGTCTTCATGCGGTTGTGCTTGGAGCATACCAGGCGGATGGCGCCGTGGATGGTGGTGTTGTTGCAGAAAAACTGGAAGAGCTCTCGGTAGGAGCGGTGGAACTCGATCAGCGCCTCCTCCTCCTCGCTGGGCTGTGGGGGCGCCGAGGGTTCGGGGCCCAGCCCCTGCTCTTCCCGCTTGGCTCCCTTCCCCAGCTCTTGCATGGACTGAAGAGGACAAGGGTCTTGCCCCTTGCACTTGTCGCCCTCCATGGAGCCCTTAGGTGAATTGGGGAGGTGAGGGTCTAGGTCAAGGTTGAGCTCGGGGCTCTGGTGCGTTCCAGCATCATCAGCATGAAGGCAGAACGGGGCGGCCCCTGACCGTGCCCGCATCCCACGCTGAGGCCACTCTCCCCCCGTCCTCCCACCCTCCTCCACCTTTCCAGGAGCCAGCTGACCTTCTGGAGTTCGGGCCAACCAGGCAGCACTGAGCTTGTCTGGCCACAGAGCCTCTCAGCCACCTTCGCTTGCCCGCTAGCGCCTCCTGGGTCTCCACAGCAGGCACAATGCCTGGCTTAGCAGCCTCTCCCTCTTGCCCTTTACCTCCCTGACTGTGTGACTGGCTCCAGCTCTGACGCCCTCTTGGCCCAGCTGCCTCCTGCTTCTCTTTGGGTCTCCCTCTCTGTGGCAGGTTCTCTGAGCCTGCCTCACTTCCTCCCCTGCCTTCCCTATCTCCTGCTGGGCCCTCTTCTCGAGCCCTGGCCTCCAGCCTCCTGCTACCTCCTCCACTGCCTCGGGAACCGCAGGGCTGCAGGAGGCCTGAGCTGCCTCCGGATCCCAGCTCCCAGGTGTGGCTGGGCAGTGACTGGTTCCTTTCCAGTTGAATCTGGCAGCCGAGCCTCTCCACCCTCTCACCTGACAGGTGCAGTGCCTGGCCCTGGAGCCCGCCCGCCCGTCAGCCAGGGATGGGAACCGCAGAAGCCTCATTAGCATCTCAATTAAAGGTGAGCTTCGCCGGGGGAGGGTCGGAGGAGGAGTCTGACCTGGGAGCTCTCCCGGTGGGGGGGGGCGGGGAGGGCAGGGCTCTTGGGTACAGGTGAATCGGGGACCTGCTTAAGAGTTTGGGTCAGTGATTGATGGGGGAACTGACTGGCAAGGAGACCAGGGATAGAGACTGGTGAGGTTTAGAGAACCTGAGAAGGGAGGAAGAATTCTACACACAAAAGCCAGGAAGGCAAAAGCGGAAGGAGGATGACTGTGTATAGGTGGGGACACCAGAACAAGGAAGGTGGAGAGACAGACAGGAGGACTGGGCAAAGAGCTGAGGGAGGACGGAGGAGGAGGAAAAGGAGGGAGCCACAGGGACTCTCCTGTCAGGCAAGATAGCCAGGGGAAAGAAACTTAAGTGGACTTCCAGAAACTAAGATCTCTTCTGTTTTGGGTCTCTCAAGGAAGGTCATTCCAGGTCAGCCTCACAGCCAGGATCCCAGAGGAAAAGGAGAAGGGGTCCCCCAAAACTGGGAGTACCGGTTGGTCCCACAGTATTCTTTCCATCCTCTTCCCTCTGAACTCTTCACCCCACCTACCTGGCTCTGTCCAGGTCTGGGAGGGACCCAGGTGAAGCAGGGGGCTGGGCCAGGTCCTAGGACATTCTGTTCTTTTTGACACCATTGGCTGCTAGGTCAGGAATGTGTAATGTCCCCTGTTGTGGTCACAGGGTTGCAGGAATGTGGGCACCAGAGGTAATGTGGGCGTGGGGGCCAGGCAGAGCTCTGTGGGCACAGACTAAGAGCCCAGGGACAGGCAGGGATGGCAGACACTGGGAGAGAGCAAGAGCTGTGCCCATGCTAGTATCCAGGGCAAGAAAGGTGGGCACACTGTCCTAGAAGGGAGAAGAGGCTACTTCACCGGGGATGTGTTTTTCTCCAAAACCTTCCTCTCCACCTAACCCAGCAATCGGAGAGAGATGCAAGCATCAGGTAGTAAGCAGACAAGTTTGAAACCTCAGATGCTCAGACCCCAAAATAGGAGGTGGGAGGAGTCGTAGGAGAGCCTTTCACATGGTTCAAGCTCTGCACAGTTTGCTGGTGATAACCAGTGATAGCCAAGCTTGAGCCCTGTGGAAGGCAGCCCCGGTGCCCCGGTGTGCTCACATACCCTCTCTCCGGCAGCACCAGATATAAGTGTTCTCTGTACCGCAGACCTGCAAACACAGACCTGAGCACCCACAGAAGCTCATGGGAAGAGCTGGGTCTGCAGAACAAGCAGTTGAAATACGGTGAGATAAGGACTCTGGGGGCACAGATAAAAAGCAAGGGCTGGGGGACCCTGAGGGAGGCAGGAGGAGGGACACATTTCAAATGGTGCCCTGGCATAGCAGATGGATCTTGAAGAACAAGGGGTTTACCAGACAAAGAAGAGGGTCCGCCTCCCCTCATCCTTAAAACAAGAGCCTGTGGACCAGGGTTCCACCTGCTAGCTAAGCTGTTGGACATGTGCCTTAACACACGTTCATGAAACCTCCTGTAAGAAGGGGGAGGCTGGCTCTTTCTTCATTTTTCAGATGAAGAAAGTGACCCTCCAAAACAAGAACCCAGTTCTCTGAAGTCTCAGAGCCAGACGGCAGCAGTGATAAGCAGAATTCAAAAAGCTTCTCCTCTGAGGTGGCCTCCTGCCCTTTACCTTCTGAGACAGACCAGCCGTAGATTCCTAGGGAACCAGACCTCCAGGAGGGGCTCAGTCATTCCCACACAAAGCCCATGGATCCATCAGCTCGTGAGGCGCTGTCTCCTTGTCTGTGTGTCTCTGAACTGGTCCCACCCCTCCACATCCCCAGCTACCCTTAGAAGAAACTCCATTCTCCCTTGAATCGAGCCCCTAAACTAGTGTCCTACAGGCAAGCTGCCCAGGTGCCCTGGCTGTTTGATCTGTGAGGTTCTGAGAAGCTAACTCCTCCCTGCCTCTTCTGTTTGCTAACTGAGCCTGAAACCCGAGTACTGGCTTAAGGCAGCCTGACAAATAGTTTTCCTCTCAAGAACTCTGTGAGAAAGTCTGGTCTGAAGAGCGTGGTGACTCTGGCAAGTCCTGACAGAGTCCAAGAGTGGCTTGGCTTGGAGACCATAGTCTTAGGGATCTGGAATGGGCCAGGGCAAACCTGTTGTGAAAAAAAGGTATTGAGGACTATACTTTGGTCAGAGCCCCATTTCAAATATTACACACACACACACACACACACACACACTTTCCCTCCCAAACCAGGGGATCCTTCTGTAGCCTATGCTATCCTGGAACTCACAGTAGTGCTCCTGCCTCAGCTTTCCAAGTGCTGGGACTGCAGATACATTGTTGTCATGGTATAGTTTCCCAGCAGGGCAGAAGTACCTAAAACAGCAAAAGCTTTCTGTTGTTCCATTTCTTTCTTTCCCCGGCCCAGAGGAACCCACTGTGGCTTGTTTATCCATTCCATCTCTTTCTGTGTATCTTTTAGACTTACATGTTTTGTGGTGTTGTATATTGAGACAGGGTTTCAACATATAGCCAACCTAAACTTGCTTTATAACTCAGGCTGGCCTTGAATTCATGATCCTCCTGCCTCGGCCTCTCAAGTGCTGTGATTACAGATATGTACACCATGCCAGTTCACATGTATTTACAAAAAAAAAAAAAAAACTTTAAAAAATCCTAAGTGCGACTTATCATATTATAGGCATCACTCTTTCGCTTCAAACAAATTTTTATTTGTTTGTTTATTCATTGGTTTTGTTTTGTTTCGTTTTTTTCTAGGCAAGGCTTCTTTGTGTAACAGTTCTGGCTGTCTTGGAATGCCTTTTGTAGACCAGGCTGGCCTCGAATTCACAAGGGATCCACCTTCTTCTGCTTCCCGAGTGCTGGGATAAAAGGCGTGCACCGCCACAATCCGGCTCCATTTTTGTTTTTAGACTGTTTGTCTTTGAAAGGCACTTTTAAGCTGGGCATAGTGGTGCATCCCTTAGAGGCAGGTGAATCTCTATGAGTGGTGTGTCAGGCTGCCTCATTACAAAGGCCCTGTCCCTGTCTACATCTACCCTGTGCTGGAGACATGGGAGATGGAAGGCCTCAGGGCCACCCACGGTTGAGGTGAGTTGTTTCCCAAGTCTGAGGCTGCCTTCCTGACTTCCAGAAGATTAGACTCTCATCTGGCATGTCAGGGACATTTTTTTTTTTTTACCTTGTCTCAGAAAGATCCACTTCCAAGGGCTTCCTGTTGCCTCTCCCACAGCTCCCAAACCATCCCTTAAGTAAGGGGCTGCCTTCCCCGCCCCATGCCAGCCACCCACCAACGGTTAGTATGGTCATAAACTATGCAGTGGCTATCTGGGAAGTGAACCTTTAGGGTCTGCAGGGGGTGGGCATTGGATTGACAGCTCGTCCTGCCTCTTTATCCCAGAGACAGAAGACTAGAAGGAATCACTGTCTCCTCCACACTTCCAAGGAAAGCCTAGCTCAACACCTCCTGATGTTTCCTGTTAACGAACTGGCCCACATGTGCACCTGTGTTTACATGCACGTGCCTACATGTGTGTAGGTCATTTCACGAGTTCTCCGAGGACAAGCAACAGGTTAATTTATCTCAGTGACTTCAGTGACTAGTGATTACTGTTTTTGTTTTGTTTCTGAGATACTCACCATGGGGCCCACACTGCTCTCAAATTCGTGATCCTCCTGCCTCATCCTCCAAGTGCTAAAGTTACAGATGTATGCTTCCATGCCCAACTTAATGGTCACTACTTGTTGACCCACTCTGCAGATCTTGGCTAGGATCCAAGGTTTATCTTTGACAGAGAGGCATGTGCACTGGAAAACATCAAACGCCTTGACTTCCTCAGATAGCACATTGATTTGTGGTATTTTTTATTGTTTTTATTGAGCTATATGTTTTTCTTCACTCCCCTCCCTTATTCCCTTCTCCCCTTCTCCCCTTCTCCCCTTCTCCCCTCTTCCATGATCCCCACGCTCCCAATTTACTCAGGAGATCTTGTCTTTTTCTCCTTCCTATGTAGATCCATGTATGTCTCTCTCTTAGGGTTCGCTTTGTTGCTTGGGTTCTCTAGGGTTGTGGATTATAGGCTGGTTTTTCTTTGCTTTATGTCTAAAAACCACTTATGAGTGAGAATATATTATATTTGTCTTTCTGGGTCTGGGTTACCTTACTCAATATTTTTTTTCTATTTTTTCGAGACAGGGTTTCTCTGTAGCTTTGGAGCCTGTCCTGGAACTAGCTCTTGTAGACCAGGTTGGCCTCGAACTCAAGTGATCTGCCTGCCTCTGCCTCCTGAGTGTTGGAATTAAGGCGTGCGCCACCACCGCCCAGCTTCAATATGTTTTTTTCTAGATCCACCCATTTGCCTGCAAATTTCAAGATGTCATTATTTTTTACCTCTATGTAGTACTCCTTTGTGTAAATGTACCACATTTTCTTTATCCATTCTTCAGCTGAGAGGCATCTAGGTTGTTTCCAGGTTCTGGCTATGACAAATAATGCTGCTATAAACATGGCTGAGCACATGTCCTTGTGGTATAATTGAGTGTCTTTTGGGTATATACCCAAGAGCAGTAGTGCTGGGCCTTGAGGTAGATTGTTTCGATTTGTGGTCTGTTAATTTATTGAAATTTCCTCCACTTTTCCCTTTTCAGCTTTTATGCTTTCTAGTATCAAAACAAGTCCCCCACTTAAATGAACTCCTTTACTCTTAGATTTAGTGCTAACTACAAGGCTATCTACTGGGCTGGAGAGATGGCTCAGTGGTTAAGAGCATTGCCTTGCTCTTCCAAAGGTCCTGAGTTCAATTCCTAACAACCACATGGTGGCTCACAACCATCTGCAATGAGGTCTGGTGCCCTCTTCTAGCCTGCAGGCATACACGCGGACAAAATATTATATACATAATAAATAAACAAACAAACAAACAAATAAATAAATATTTTTAAAAAGAGTCACTTTGGCCAGAAACATGGAATCGTCATTTATTAATTAAAAAAAAATAAGCTGTTTACTATGGCAAAGAGCATCCTTTTTTGCTCTGTTATGTGTATAAACCCAATGTGATGGTCCAGAAGATTTCTCTCTGCCATCCTCGGTTTAGTGACCTGGAAAGATGCTTAGAAGTTCCCCACTAGAGACTTATCCCTTCGGTCAGTACAGGGCTTAACAACTTCAGCGCTGCCTGCATTCCTAGCCGTGCAACTCCTTGTTGTCTGGGCCTGTCTTGCACTGCAGGTCACAGCAATACCACTGGTCTCTCTGCACTAGGTGACAGTGGGAATTCCAAGCACCTGCAACCTAAAATGTCTTAAGATATTGCCAAATGTCTTCTGGGGAGCAAAGGTACCAAGACCGAGAATAATTAGGTAAGGCTTTGTTCCCAGTGACATTCCAAACACTGGGAAAGCCCACTTCTCATGTTTTACGTTCATTTCTATCTCCCAGCCCAACTGGGCTGGCTAAGGGCATCAGTTGGCTAAGGGAAATGTGACGAAGAAGAAAGGAGTGTTTAGAGGGACCCACACACCAATTCTCCTTGGGGATTATTCATGGGCTGTGAGGAGAAGGGTAGTTCAGTAATCCTCTGTGAAGGAGGCCTGGGAGAAGAGCCCTTCATGCCTTCTGGGAGTCTCCCTGTCTGGTATGTCCAGTGGACATCGATCAAAGTTTCCAGGAGGTAGGAAAACGCAGAAGAGGAAAGAACAAAGATGATGCTGTGCTCGCTAAGAATTGGAAGGTTTCTCACTCTGAAGTCTCCGACCTTCTCCAGGTCGGAGGGGCAGTGTAATAACCATTTTGTATTAAGAGTTGTCTGTCTGCAGTCCCTGTAGGCTTCCAGGTCTGGTTGCATCTCCCCACCTTTCTGAGTTTTGATTGGGAAAGTGTCCATAGTCCCACATTTACTTGTAATGATAATTTGTTTGTGTTTTAATAAATAAAGCTTCCCTGGAGATCAGAGTGCTGAGCTAAGCCACTAGAGGCCAGCAGTGGTGGCACACACCTTTAATCCCAGGACTTGGGATGCAGGTGGATCTGTTCGTTCTAGGCCGCCCTGGGCTCCATGAAATCCATCCAGTCTTTAACAGAAACAGCTCACAGAAAGCTGGTTCCAGCACTTGGGATCCCGCTGGAAGAGACAGGAGAAGTTCATTGCAGGCTGAGGCAGCAGTCTGGGGAGGCAGTCTGAGGCCAGCATTGCCCTTTTGGTCTCAGGATTCAGTAGAGGTAAAAGGTCTCTCTAGTGGCTGGCTGCACTGCGTCTCTGATCTCTCAACTTTCACCCCTTAATACCCAACTCCAGTTTTTATTATTAAGACCAATTAGAATTGTGTTACACTTGCTATATACACATACAAATAAATAAGTGAAAAAATTCAAGTGAGAATCCACTCATCTAAACGTGAAGACTGACAAGCTTTAAGATGCATACACTACGTGAAGGAGGAAGACCGGCCATGAGTTAAAGCTAGGTAATGATCACAAGGAGAACCCCAATACTATTTGCTCTCTTTTTGGACAGTACATGGGAAGTTTTCCTAATAAAACATAAAGAGAAGAGTGGAAATAACCTAAGACTGCTACATACCTGTTCCTTTATGTTACAGAGAGATCCAAGTGAGTCTAGTCCCTGCCCCAACTCCCTGGGCCTAGAAGGAAGAGAAGCCAGAGCTGGTCTGCTATTAGGTATCTCTTCCCTCATGCCTGGTGGCCTTGGTCTTGGACTATTTGCTAATGGCAGTTGCCAGCAGAGTGTAGCTACTGGGCCTACACCCTGTGAGGAGACAGGGTGACATAAATCCCAGGTAGGTTCCCTCAGTCTTTTCTTATTTTGTTAAATAAGAAAATAATAATTATGTATACAATATTCTGTTTGTGTGCATGCCTGCAGGCCAGAAGAGGGCACCAGACCCCCATTACAGATGGTTGTGAGCCACCATGTGGTTGCTGGGAATTGAACTCAAGACCTTTGGAAGAGCAGGCAATGCTCTTAACCTCTGAGCCATCTCTCCACCCCCACCCCCCATCCCCCGCCTTTTCTACAACTCACTCCTGTACCCGATTCACACGTCTACCGAAAGCCTGTCTGGAGACCTGATCTGCCATGAAGACGGCCAGTTCTCAGGTGAAGACCTCCCCTCATCCCAGAGGAGACTCCCCTGCGTCCCAAGGAAGTCAGGATGGATGCTGACCCGACCTGGGATCTGAAATTCAGGCTTGGACTGCAGGTAGGTTCTGCCAGAGTAGCCCAGTGTGGACAGCCTTCATTTATTCCCTGAGTGTGGACCTGGCATGTGGCCTAAGCCAGATCATGCTAAACTCTGTGAGCCCAAACTTAACATCCTAACCAGATAATAGGCCAGTCCATAGCTTCACAGGGAGCGGCACAAAGTAGACATTAGTCTTCCTTGAGGGCTCTGTAGCTGCTTCCTGGAAGTGAGGACTGGAATTTGGAGAGTGTGTTGGGCAGGGCTTGGGGGTGTCAGCCAGTGGAAGGGGAAAGAGGGGGCGTCACAAAACTGCAAGCAGCTCCAGGCTAATAAGGGTGGGAAGAAAAGGCCACAACCTTGGAACTGCACTCCTCTGCCTGGCACCCTGAGCAGGTCTTCTCTAGAGGGAAGGCTGGCCTCTCAGGTACAGGCTTATGGGCATGCAAGCTGGAATTGGGCTACCCAGCCCCAGCCCAGAGGTCCCCAACTCACCAGGACCTAGGTTTTCACATCTTCCCCAACTCTCCCTTTGAGAGAGCTCCCCAGAGGACAGAAGGACAGGTCCAGGGCCAGCTGCACTCTCTCCAATGTCTTGTGGTGTGCTCAATAGTGTGTGATGTGGGTGGGCCAGCAGTGGCTTCTTACTGTGGTAGCTTTTCTCTAAAATTCACAGAGTGGGACAGGCCCTCAGCTTCTGCCAAGTGGGATGACGGGCCAGGCTCTGCATCTGCTAGCCACCTCTGGGTGTCTCCACCGGGTGCACTGTCAATCCCTGGTGCATCCGCTTTGCAAATCTGGCACCCAGCTGCCCACTGCTCTGCCTCAACATCCATGTGTTCCCAGGTCAGCTCTGCCCCAGGCTGTTGGAGGTCAGCTTGACAGACGGTGGCTAGCTACCGACTCTGCCGCCCCTTTTCCGCCAGCGGGTGATCCTTGTCTGCAGCCCCTCTGAGGGACAGGCTTGTGAAGAAAGGTGGAGGCCCGGGTTCCGGGCCTGCAGCTCTCACGTGCTTTCCCGGCCACCCCCTCCCGCCCTGCGTCGAGGCGGCCAAGCCTGTTCCTCTTCCCCGGTCGCGATTGCGACAGGCCGGCCTCTGCTCCCAGAGCTCCCTGCCCCCGCCCCCGGCCGGCTCTCTCCACTCCCACTTCCTGAGCCCGGCGCTGGAGCCCTGGAGGCCAGGCCCGGCCGCTCCCGGCCCCCGGGGGCACGTCGGCCCAGCCGCCAGGCTTGGGAAGTCGTGGCCAACGCTGCTCAGGACGTCCGGGCTTCCCACCTTCCTCCCAGGCCTCCACCCGGTCTGGTCAGCCGACCCGAAAGGCCGCCATGCGCCTGCCTGGGGCCTCTCCCTGCGGCCTGGTCTGGGGGCCACTTCTGCTGGGACTCTGCGGGATCCTGATGGCAGCCCAGCCCCCGCTGGTGAGGGAGGGGCTAGGTGGGATGGGCCAGGTGAGAAAGAGGGCCTGGGCAAACTTCTCTCCAGCCCTTCTGCCCACAGAGCTAACCCTGCCTTGTTCTCTGTCTCCGCCTCGCCCTGGAAGGTGCCCCCGTATCGCATAGAAAACCAAACTTGCTGGGACCAGGAGAAGGAATACTACGAGCCTAAGCATCAAGTCTGCTGCTCCCGCTGTCCTCCAGGTGAGAACAGTGGCCCCAGGAACCCCGGGTGGGAGAGGTGGGTCCGAATGACACCAACACTGGTAAAACTAGATGGGAGAGAGGGACGGGAGAAGCATTAGCCATTGTCACACTGCCGCTGAGATTTGAAGAGGCGCCTGCATAGCCTTGAAGACAGGATGGGGACAAAGAGGCCAAGGAGAGGCTCTGTGGCATGCAGCAAGCGTCGGAGATAGACTCCTGTCTCCTGATACCCCTCTTCCCTCACAGGCAAGTTTGTCTCCGCCATATGCAGCCACAGCCAAGACACAGCTTGCGAGACTTGCCCCGATAATTATTACAATGAATACTGGAACCACCTCTCCATCTGCCAGCTCTGCCGCTCCTGTGACCCTGGTGAGTGGGGACCCACCTGGATGATGGGTACAGCTGCAACACCGGCCCCTCTCTGACCCAGCCCCTCTCTGACTCTCCCTCTCCTCTCCCTTCTAGTGCTGGGCTTCGAGGAGGTTGCCGCTTGCGCCAGTGATAGAAAACCTGAGTGTCGCTGTAAGCCAGGGATGACCTGTGTGTATATGGACAAGGAGTGTGTGCACTGCGAGCAACCTGTAGTGTGCCAGCCTGGCACGGAAGCCGAGGTTACAGGTCAGAGGTCACTGAAGGCAGCCAGTGAAAGGAGGCTGGGTGTCAAGGGCTAGGAGCTCTGAAAGGTGTCCTTTGGGGACTCCCCTCTGGAGTTCTCTTTGACAGAAAATATGGTTCCTTGCAAAAGGCTCACAGGTGGGGGTCTGCCAAGTCATGAATTGGGACAGGTGTAAGGTACTTAGAAGGTGGCTCCTGTCAGCACTGGGGAACCCTGGGGAAACCAGCAGACTAAAGCCAAGCTGGGAAGGTAACAGTTATATTGGCATGAAGGCTTGGCATGAAGGAGGCATCAAGGAAGCCCACAGCTGGGCTCACGCTTGCCCACTCACTCTGACTGGCCTGCCTTTCTTTTGCCAGATGAAGCTATGGATACTGACATCACCTGTGTCCCCTGCAAGCCAGGATATTTCCAGAACACTTCTTCCCCTACAGCCCGCTGCCAACCCCATACCAGGTGAGAGTGCCCCTTCCCAGATGTCCCCCCAACTCCAGGAAGCCCTACTGTTGCCGTTCCCGTCATCTTTGGCTTCATATGCTCGCATGGCCATTCCCACACCAGGTGTTCCTAGAGCACCAGGTACCAAGGAGAACAGCAAGAGCTCACAGTCCTGTTTCCTCCCACAGATGTGAGACCCAGGGCCTGGTGGAGGTGGCTCCAGGCAGCGCCAGCTCTGACACCATCTGTAGAAATCCATCAGAGCCAGGTGAGAGGCGGGGCTGAGGTCCAAAAGGCAGGATCTGGGAAAACCGCCTCCGTCTTCCTCATCCAGAAAAACGGGGAAACGTGCATCTTTCCTCCTAGGATTAGGCTGAGAAAGAAACATCCCTTCTAAAGCGATTGGAAGGGGCTGGCATAGTGGCAGAGTGCTTGCCTGGGATGCATGAGGTCCTGGGTTTGAACCTAAGTGCCACCTAAAGAAGAAACAAAACATGGACAGCTAGGCGTGCTTGCGTACCCATTTCATCCCCGGCACTTAGAGGATCAAGAGTTTCGGGGCAGCCTGGGCTCCCGAGTGAGACTGTCTCGGGGGTGGGAATAGAACATCCGTAGACTATATTCTTTTTTTTTTTAATATTTATTATGTATACAATAGTCTATCTGTGTGTATGTCTGCAGGCCAGAAGAGAGCACCAGACCTCATTACAGATGGTTGTGAGCCACCATGTGGTTGCTGGGAATTGAACTCAGGACCTTTGGAAGAGCAGGCAATGCTCTTAATCACTGAGCCATCTCTCCAGCCCCGTAGACTATATTCTTACACACTATAAAAGTTACATCTGCTATACTAGGAAGGCACCCGTGTGCTGCGATGCAATTCCGACTGACTCTGTCATTATCCTGGCGTCCCTTCCGTCCCAGGCCTCCCCGCAGAATTCCTTTCCTAGTGGAATACCTCATTGTTCAGTTACACACGTCTGCAAGAGTCTTGCTCCTCATCTGACTCTTCTAGGTTTCTCGTGGTTTCCGTCTTCTAGGAAGCTCACAGGTTTCCCAGCCTGCTGGCTGACTGAGGGTTGTTCTGAAGACTGTAGTCATTGCTAACTGGCAAACTGCAGTAGCATTTCTGAATGGGCAGAGATTTGTGGTTATAGCTTCCAAGTTTTGCGAGCTACCCCGAGCCCCTCAGTGATCCCACTTACTCTGCTCAACGATTCCATGAAGTGGAGTTGTTCACCCTCACCGATGGGAAGTGCCAGGCATTAAATGATTTGCCTGAGATCACCCCAGGGTGGGGGTGGGGTGTAAATCTTGTGATCCGTGTCTGTATCTGAGTCTTTCTCACATGGGGCCCATTTATAAGGTACACGTGCTGTAAAACTTCTTAAAAATGTGTCCCAGGTGTGGTGGCACATGCCTGTCACCCCTGCATTGGGAGGTGGAGGCCGGACTTTGAGGTTGGGCCCGATGAGACCTTGTCTCTGAGAGAGGATGACAATTAACTAAAATTCACCCATTGAACTTAGAGCCCTTCTCCTCTACGTCCCCGTCTGGCTCTTCCCATGCATTCCTATGCATTTCTAGTCATATAATTTTTTTTCCTTACTAAAAGTGGAGTAATAAAAGTGTTTATCACGTGACATTTTTGAGGGGGGGAGTTGACACACTGAGGAGATGCGAACCCCCCACCCCCTCTAGCCTAGCCTTTCAGTTAACAGCGATCGTAAATATTTTCCTATGACCTCTCAGAAATTCTCAACTCTGCACCAAATGTCAAGGACGCACCGGTCATCACTGTCTCTAGCATTTCAGAGCTAGGGTTTTAGCCAGTGGGCCTGTTAACTGCTTCTTTTACATCTGACAAACCGATGCTCGAATAGGCGAACTGACTTAAAAGACCTAGGTGTGCGGACTCCTGGTTCAGTTTCTCTCCGTGCCTTGCATTCTTCCCTCCCTTCGGCCACAGCTGTGGGTGAATCAGTGTGGGCAAGCCTGGGAAACCAAAGTCCCCTCTCTCTGCCTCTTTCCTTCCTGAGCCCCACCATGAGCAAGGGAGTGAGCAGCTTGGAACTCTTACTCTCCCTGAGAGCCATAGACCGGGCTCGGAAGTAAGGTTCTCACAGGCAGACAGGCGCAATCTCAGGTCTGGTTACAGAACCGGGGCTCTCCCCTCAGACCCAAACACCACCTCCCCTCCCCGCTGCCTTTCACGTACTTCTGGCCTTGAAAACCAACTGCCAAAGCATCTTTCATGTACTGACTGCAAGCATTCTAGACATCACCACTCAGGGCAGTCCCTCATGTGGTCAAGAGACCCTTCCCGAAGTCAACCTCAGCCCCTTGTCACAGTAAACGGTTCCAAAGAGGGAAAAGGCTGCCTGATGTCTGGGAGAAGCACCCGCCCCCCATCCTCGCCCCCTACCTGCCCCACCCCCGTCCTCAGGTGGCCTCACTCTCGTCTGCCTTCCTGGCAGGAACAATGCTGCTGCTGGCCATTCTGCTGCCACTGGTCTGTCTTCTGCTCTTCAGCACCACCCTGGCCTGCACCTGGATGAGGCACCCCTCTCTCTGCAGAAAGCTGGGTAGGAAGGAGACAGCGCTTCCTGTCCCCACGTGGAGGTGGCAGTGGAGGGGAGGGATATTCAAGGACAAACTCTGGTGCACAAGGCTCTTGGGTGCTGGATATTCTCTCTAGCCTCTCATGCTGAGGCTAGAGACGAGGGTAGCTGTACTGACTTCCGCTAGGACCCTAGGGTTGGCAGCACACGGTGGTGGGGACAGAGGTTGAAGGTTAGGAACTGCAGGGCTCTCAACCTGTTTTGGTTTTTATTTCAGGTACTCTGCTCAAGCGGCATCCAGAGGTAAAGGAGTGGAAGAAGTCAGCAAGGAAGGGCGGGGCGGCGAGGTCAGGAAAGGTGGACTCTGGCCTCCGTTCATTCCACTGATTGCTTGCTGAGCAGCCATGGTCCAGCCGCCATGCCTGGCACCAGCATACAGTCTGAGGAAGAGCCTCCAACCCTGGAGTCTGCGAATGAGTGGAAAGAATAAAATTCAAAGGCTGGGATGTTAGGGCCCTTAGCTAGCATGTACGAGGACCTGGGCTCCGTTGCTAGTGGCAATCACAACTGTACCATCGCAGCACTTGGGAGGCTGACACAGAAGGCTCACCATGAGTCTGTGGCCAGCCTGGGGCTCTATAGTGAAATTCAGGGCAGCCTAGGCTAGAATAAGAGCCTGTCGCAAACACAACAAAACCATGACAGCAATGATAATGATATATAAAGAATAATTGTGTATCAGGTGGCAGCCGTAATGAAAGTGAGCTGGCCAGTGAGTGGCAGGTGGGCAGGGAAGGCCTCTCTGATGCACTGGTGACTCGAGCAGGGAGTTGAAGAAATGAGGGTGCTAATGAGGGGACTCTTGAGGAAAGTGCTCTAGAAACTGGAGAAGCATCGAGCGCAAAGGTCCTGAGGCATGGTGAGGCGCGGATGCTGACAACGAATGCATTGCCAGAATACAAGGGAAAGGGTGTGGGGACTAAGGTACGATGAAGTCTAGCCTCTGATGTCGGCTGCTTCTCTCTCTTTCTCTTCTACAGGGAGAAGAATCTCCCCCATGCCCCCCTCCAAGAGCCAACCCAGATTTCCCTGATCTGGCCGAGCCACTACTACCCACGTCTGGGGACTTGTCCCCAGCCCCTGTTGGACCCCCAGTGACTCCAGTCTTGGAGAAAGTGGTGCTTCAACAGCAGAGTCCCCTGGTCCAGGCTAGGGAGCTGGAGACTGAGCCTGGGGAACACAGCCAGGTGGCCCACGGTGAGCTGGACAAGCCATGGGGAGAAAAGAGTGTGGGGAGGAAGGGAGGGATGGGGGTGGTTGGCAGGGAGAAAGAATAAGGTCCAGATGAAATAAAAAGATCCAGAGGCAAAACAGAAGGGAAGAGTCTGAGAGAAACAGAGGAGTGTGTTCAGCACCTCAGAGAGTTATAGAGAAGCTGGGGTGTGGGCACACCTGCATCCCCAGCACTGGAAACAGGAGGACCAGGATATCAGAGCCAGCCTCCACTACACAGCCATTTTAGGCTAACCTGGACTATGTGAGACCCTGACTCAGAGGAAGAAGTAGCAAATGAGAGGGGGAGTTGCGAGGAAGGAGGAGAATTCCGGAAATACCCTTCTCATTTCACCTTCTCTCCCATAGGTGCAAATGGCATTCATGTGACCGGAGGCTCAGTGACCGTCACTGGCAATATCTATATATACAATGGGCCAGTGCTGGGGGGGACACGGGGTCCTGGAGATCCCCCCACTTCCCCTGACCCTCCATACCCCACTCCTGAAGAGGGAGCCCCGGATCCTTCTGTGCTCTCCACACCTTACCAGGAGGATGGCAAAGCTTGGCATCTGGC
Organism: Chionomys nivalis; assembly: GCF_950005125.1. Lineage (NCBI taxonomy): Eukaryota > Metazoa > Chordata > Mammalia > Rodentia > Cricetidae > Chionomys > Chionomys nivalis. The sequence goes on from NC_080086.1 coordinate 26,059,834, forward strand.
TGAGACAGAGACACTAGGGTGCCATGCCCTCTGACAGGGCCAAGGAACCTACATGCTGCCTGATGCCTGATGGTATCTGAGAAAGGCAAGGAGGACAGAGAGTCCAGCACCTTCTCCTCGAGGCTGCTCTACCCACCAGAACTCACAGGGTCTGGAGAGGCTCTGAGAGCAGAAGCCTAAGAGACTAAGCCTCAGACACCTCTTGAGAGCAGAACCGGACACTGGCAAGGCACAGTGCCTGCCCGGGACTCTGACTACTGTCTGAGCCAGCCTGAGACTTTGTGGCGGACCCACCAGTCCCAGAGGCTGCACACATTGAGCCTCAGACACAGGCGAGGCTTGTGACCCTAGCTGCTGCCCACCATGCCTCCCTGCCCCTTAAACATGGCAAAGGAGGGAGCAGGTCACAGGGTCAGTGGCAAGGACATCCCCGGGACCTTGCAAGGCTTCGTGGTGCTCATCCTCAACTTTCACAGGCCTTGAGGGCTCATACCATGTGGACCAAGACAGACCCTGGGTGAAGATAAAGCCACGTGGAGGAGCATCCCTCCCTTGCTCCTGGGGGAGAGGATGGTGAGACAGTGAGAGTGGGGGTTTGGATATCGTTATCAGGTATCCAGGAGAACAGGAGAAAAAATGGCAAGTGTATTTATAAATTGTAACCACCTGCAAATAAAGTCAAGATTGAGAGCCTTTATTTTCTTGGGTTTTATAGAGAAACACTAGACCATTAGGACAAAATCAAAGGCAAAGTTGAAAAAACACAAAAATATCGTCTTTCAAAGGTGCTCCTGGAAGGGGTCCCTAGGATTGATTCAGATAGTGTCCATATTAAGCAACAGTGTCTGAGTATTTACAGAGAAATAGTGTAAGCATTCAACACACCTACAATATGGACCGACTGGGTCCTCTCAGAAACCCGTGAGACATGCACTCCCTTGACACAGGAGAAAACAGACTCAGAGGAAGTCATTTGTTCAAGTCAGCTGCAAATGGCAAGGGGGTTTGTGCCCAAGTAGCCCTGCATAAATGTCTTTCAGTGGTCCTGTCTTTCACAGGCAGCAAGTCTCAGCACACACCCAAACATCCCGCTGTGTACAGTGGAAATCAGGGTTGGCGGAAAGGATTAACGAGTGCTCGATATCCACCGTGAGGGAGGCCAACTTCAGCTCTATTGGAGAACAGAAATCTGGGCTAGCTGAATCCTTTTAGCTCAGAGGGAGCAGTCAGTGTGTGTGTGTGTGTGTGTGTGTGTGTGTTATCTTTATTAAAAATTAATAATAAAAACTGTAATGTCTCTTGCCCCTTCATTGGTAAATGCTTGCTGCTCATGCATGTATCCACCATACCGCCCGGCAGAGGTGACCCAGAGCCTGACGGATTGCTCAGAGCTGACTGTTCCTTCCATAAAAGGCAACTCTTGTGGATCCAAGTGTTAGGAGCTCAGGAGCTGGCCTTCATCAAGACGGTATGGCAAGAAAACACACATCCCAGGAGTCTGAGTGGATGGGTTATTTAAGGTTGACTATGAAAACTGGATCCAACTTCCTTCTGCACAGAGCAATGCTTGGCCACATCGTCACCAAGATAAATCTCTGTCATGCTAGAGCCGGATGACATGGATCCTTAATAATCATTCCAATGTGTTAGAGTTTTTAAAATTACTACAAGCTGTTCAATAAAATTAAGGGGGGGAGGACTCAAAGAAATGGTATTCCTTGGCCATCAGGACGGCTCAGCAGGTAAGGGCACTGGATGCCAAGGATGCCAAGCCTGATGACCAACTCTGATCTGCAGAACCCACATGGTGAAAGTAGAGAAATGGATTCCTAAAAACCGTCTTCTAATCTCCATGTGTGTGCATTTGCGCTCTCTCTCTCTCTCTCTCTCTCTCTCTCTCTCTCTCTCACAAACACACAAACTGAGGGCTACACACACACACACAGAGGACTACGCATGTCTACACTGTATAGTATGGAACAAACTCCTGCTGGTTGGTTTTCGAATTGAGTATACAGATTAATTAGGAAAAGCTGACATCTTCGTGGGGTTGGCTCTTCCTGTCAGAAATGCAACACATCTGTCTGTTGGTTCTTTTCTGTTTGTGTCTGACAGTAGCACCTCAATTCTTTCTCACCTTTGATGGAGGTGGTTCTTGTATTTTATCTGTTGCTTTCATTGGTTAATTAATAAAGAAAACTGCCTTAGCCCATTTGATAGGCCAAATCTTAGGTGGGTGGAGTAAACAGAAGAGAATGCTGGGAGAAAGAAGCTGAGTCAGGGAGTCGCCATGATTCTCCCACTCCAGACAGACGCAGGTTAAGATCTTTCCTGGTAAGCCAGCTCATGGTACTACACAGAATATTAGAAATGGGTTAGATCAATATGTAAGAGCTAGCCAATAAGAGGCTGGAACTAATGGGCCAGGCAGTGATTAAAAGAATACAGTTCCCATGTAATTATTTCGGGGCATAAGCTAGCCATGCGGGCGGCCGGGTGCCAGGGACGCAGCTCCGCCGCTCTTATTTCAACACACCTTCTCTTGTCTTGTTCATTCCTGGGTGTGTTTATCGTTATTAAGTACTATAGAAATGAGACCATTCAATTTATTTTTTGTTTTGATATTTTGATTGATTGGTTGGTTGGTTGGTTTTTCAAGACAAGGTTTCTCTGTGTAACCCATGACTGTCCTGGAACTCACAGAGATCCTCCTGCTTCTGCCTTCCGAGTGACGGAATTAAAGATGTGCACCTCCACCATCCTGTTTGGGAAGAGGGAATCTTAACTGAGAAAATGCCTCCATAAGATTGGTCTGTAGGTAAGTCTGTGTGGCATTTTCTTAGGAGGGCCCAGCGTACTGTGGGTGGTGCCACCTTTGGGCAGGTGGTCCTGGGGAGCATAAGTAAGCAGGCTGTACCGGCCATGGAAACAAGGCAGGAAGGCAGCGCTCCTCCGTGGACTCTGCTCCAGATCCTGCCTCCAGGTCCCTGCCCTGAGTTCCTGCCCTGACTTCCCTTAAGGATGGATTTATGAGCTGTAAGTTGAAAAAATCTTTTCCTCCCGAGTTGCTTTTGGCCATGATGTTTTATCAAAGCAAGAGAATCCTAACTGGGACAAATAACAAAAACAAGAATAAACCAAAACCAACCAACAAAAAGCATATACTTTGGGACTACCGAGATGGCTCGACTGTTGAGAACACTTGATATACTTGCAGAAGACCCAGGTTTAATTCAAAGCACCTGCATCAGGCAGCTCGCAACGGCCTGTTACCCTTGCTCTAGCAGATTGGATGCCTTCTTTTGGCCTCCATGGACACTGCATGCACATGGGACACATACAGACAAGCAAGCACTCAAGCATGTACATAAATAAGAAGAATTTTTTAAAAACGTAAGCACACACTTATGTAAGCACATACTTGTTCATGTTTGTTCCACCACGACCCTCGCATTTAGCATGTTCTCATTCAATGGGAATTTAAACAGATGTATTGATTTTGCTATATTAAGGAAGTATCCATGTCTTAGCATTTTATGCAAATCAGACGGCCAGTAAATGAGGAGAGGCTGGGCAGAAGCTACTGGAGCGGGGTGTTGGTGAGAGATTTTGGGGTGCCCTGTGTAGAGAGAGTCAGCAGGACGAGCTGATGAACTGGCATCCCAGCTCTCTCTCATTCACGGACTGGGCCTGGTGGCTTGTTAAACGAATCTGAGCCACACTTTCAAAGTTCACATTTGGAAAGCATTAAGTGCTTTCTACGTAGCAGTCATTTTAAGATAAAATAGCCAACAAAACAAACTTGGTTGAGGACTTCCTGGAGTTTGTGTAATAACTGCAGAGAGATAAGCACTGAGAAGCACAGGACTGGGATTTGATGGAGGCCGGAAGGTCAGGAAATGCCTGCTAGAGCCTGCTAGAGGCATGAACCCGAACCCGCAACCCCGCAACCCGGAGAGTAATGAAAGGGCTCCCCAGGGAGAGCCGTGAAGGAAAGGAGGGAATGGCTGGTGAAGGCCCTGGGATGGAAGGAACCATTTGCGTGGCGCTGGGGACTTGGTTCCAGGGAGCTGAAGAGGGAAAGGTAAACAGGAAGCAGGTTGCCCAGACAGACAAACTGTAATAAGAGTTTGGGACTTTACCCTGGGAGCAGTAAGAAGCTACGAAACTTTTTCCCAATGTAGTAAAATGTAGAAAGTGTACAGCGTTCGAGTTAGAGCCTGAAAGGCCGCTGACACTGGTTTAGGGAGCTAAAACGCTTGTCTTGTATATTCCTAGCCGCTGAGCCGTTTCTCTAGCCCCTCATAAAAGAAAATGTAATGTAGAAAACTATAAAGACTGTTTCAAAGTTATATTCATGTAAGTATTCTGTAGTAGGGAGCTGCGGGCCTCTTCCCACAGCCCGGCTCATGGTTGCCTGGCTAGCTTATGCCCCAAAATAACGACACACAAACTCTATTCTTTTAAACACTGCTTGGCCCATTTCTGTTCATGTGTGTAGCACCCCAAGGAGCGCTTACCGGGAAGATTCTAGCCTACGTCCATCCTGGGTCGGAGCTTTATCGCGTCTGCCGGGGAGAGGGGAGCATGGCGCATGGCGTCTGCTCCAGAGAGCAGAGCTGTCGAGTCTGAGCTCACTTCCTCTTCCTCCCAGCATTCTATTCTGTTCACTCCACCCACCTAAGGGGTAGCCTATCAAATGGGCCAAGACAGTTTGTTTATTGACAAATGACCTTCCTGCATCATTTCCCTTTTTTCTGTTTAAACAAAAAAAAAAAAAAAAAAAAAGGAAGGCTTTAACATTAACATAGCAAAATTACATATAACAAAACAGTTATCAAGTAAGAATTACAGTTACAATATTTACATCTATTTTATCTTTATCATAACTAAAGAAAACTATAACTATCTATCTATTCTTCAACTCCATCAAAGACTCCAGAAGGATATAATATTACCTAAGCAAACAAGAAATAAGCAACTTTCAAACTCTAGAAATGACAGAGACATCTCGCTGCCTTGACAGTCACCCAAAGTTTCTCTGTACCGTTGGGGCATCCATCTTCGGCCCACAGGCCCATAGTTTCCAGAGACATTTCCATGAAGCAGGAAATTTCAAAGTCAGTTCAGTCACTATCTGCTGTGTCCTGCAGAATGTCTCGCAGACTCCTTCATGAATCAGGAACCCCGAAAGATCATCTCACCTTTAGGCAAGTTCAGCAGTCCTCTCTCTGTGGGTTCTCTGTGTCCAGTTTATGCAACAGTCCAGGCAAGAGCAATTTCTTGCCCAAATGGCTATCAAACTCCATAAGGTGCCTCTTCTATGCCCATCTTCTGCTTGAAGTAGATTGGTGCTGCCAGGAGCAGAGTGTCTCATTGTCATGAAAAACCTTAAGTTATTAAAACACTTAACATGTCATATTTTATAATCTTTGAAAGATATGAAGAATGTCTATTTAAAATATATCTATGTACATCTAGAAAATCTAACTAACATGACTACAAGCTTGACTATTATTGATAATTATCTATTAACAACCTATATACATTACATTTTTAAGTGAACTACACAATCACAATACCTTAATCAATATCAGAAATACATATACATATAATAAAATTGACCTTAAATCTAAATCACTAAAGCAAAATCCATATCAATGCAAATTATTCATACCTATATCATAACCCCCTTTAAATGTAAAAGAACATTTATAAACAATATATGGGAACATGGGCGCAGTTTTTTCTCTCCAAACTGCTTCCTGCTGAATGGGGGCGCTGTTAATCAAGTCTTTCATGGTATAACCTGTGTGCTAGGTTCCTCTCAGTCGGCAGTTGAGCAAAGTAATTTTTTGAAGGTGTTCACAGCAACCCTTCAGGAGGACGTGGTCTATCATACCATATTGAAATAGAAGCAATCCAAAAAGTCTCATCCTCTGTGAAAACAAAAGAAGAAACTCTTTTCCAAAGTATCATATCCTTAGATCCAAATTCTGAAGTTAAGGTATTTTGAAAATATCTATCTTGGATTAATTCAGCAGCATTTATAAACAAATATCTTTTAGCATCTGTTGCTCCTTCCTCAGCATTAAAACAATTCAAAGAGAGCATAATAGCATACAGTATCAAGATTCTCATTGTATTTTCCATCTTTGTGCAGCTTTATTTTAACCTCTATTTCGTTTACTTTTACTTTTATTTTATATTTTCTGTATATCTTCGTCCTGGAATAACTCTTTAGGCCAGGCTGTCCTTGAACTCTCAGAGATCAGTTTGTCTCTACCTTCTAGGCACTGGGATTAAAGGCGTGTGCTACCATACCTTGAAGTCTCAGAGGTCAATCTCCCTCTGCCTCCCAAGTGTTGGGATTAAAGGTGTGTACTACCACACCCAACTACTTTCTTCCTTATTTTTTTAAGAACTTTTAGCCTGCATATACTTTTAACACACTGTAAACAATTTAGAAATTTTCTTTGTCTTTGAATCTCTCTTTACTGTATATCTCTCTTTTTCTGACCACATGAGTCTTTAATTTACCAAGTAATATCAGTAGGACAAAAGCCGTGGCTTTGACGGCTGGATCCAGCACATTCCTTAGCTTTCCAGCCTCATGGCTGAGGTACCGGCTGTAGCCATGTTTATCACCACAACTCTGTGGCGTTTCAAGGTCCTTGCCAGCAAACAAGCTGCAATACTATATCCACAGACAACATTCAAGTCCTCTCTCTGTAGTCAGCCCTCCTGCCTCAAACAGTCAGAGTTTGCCCTGGCAGGATGGCCCAGAAAGCCGGCATTTTAAAACAGCACAATTTTTTTCCTGCTATGGCTGAAAACCGAAAAGCATGCCTTCAGCTTTTCACCAACACCGTTTTAAGTGTTTCATGGCAGGACCTCTTAAATGAGCTGCAAGGTTTCACAGCTGAAGCTGAGTCAGGAAGCCTCTCTTAGATGAGAGTACTTGCTTGCCTCTAGCAAGCAGAGCAGACCCGAGAAATTGTTGCTACCAAGAAAACATGCTTTATTCTTTCCCAAGCTTTCTCAGGCTTTCAGTGGATTCAGTGCCCCACGTTGGGCGCCATCTGTAGTAGGGAGCTGCGGGCCTCTTCCCACAGCCCGGCTCATGGTTGCCTGGCTAGCTTATGCCCCAAAATAACGACACACAAACTCTATTCTTTTAAACACTGCTTGGCCCATTTCTGTTCATGTGTGTAGCACCCCAAGGAGCGCTTACCGGGAAGATTCTAGCCTACGTCCATCCTGGGTCGGAGCTTTATCGCGTCTGCCGGGGAGAGGGGAGCATGGCGCATGGCGTCTGCTCCAGAGAGCAGAGCTGTCGAGTCTGAGCTCACTTCCTCTTCCTCCCAGCATTCTATTCTGTTCACTCCACCCACCTAAGGGGTAGCCTATCAAATGGGCCAAGACAGTTTGTTTATTGACAAATGACCTTCCTGCATCAGTATTCTAGAAGATACGATTTCATGCCCCCTGATATCCAGTAATTCCTTTTTTCCCCCAGACAGAGTTTTTCTGTGTAACAGCTCTGGCTGTCCTGGAACTTTGTAGACCAGACTGGCTTTAACACACAGAGATCTGCCTGGCTCTCTTAGGGTGTAAAGGCATGTGCTACCACTGCCTGGCTCAATAATTCTTTTAAGATAAAAAAAAAATGATGATTTTTAATTATGTGTAGGTGTGTGTGTCTGCATGTGGGCGTGTGCATGCAAGTACGGACACCCACTTAGGCCAGAGACCCTGGATTCCCTGGGCTGGAACCACAGGTGATTGTGAGCCGCCTGACATGGATGCAGAGAACCAAACTTGGGTCCTCTGGAAAAGCAGCCAGAGCTCTGACCTTCTGAGCTGTCTCTCCAGCCCGATCCCTCAATAGTTCTCATTGCTAGAACCCCAGTTTATATTCTAGCAGACATGAGATATTTGGGATTTAGGGTAGCCCACAGAGAGATCCACTTTCTCTCTTCGTCTGGTACTGAGGATGGAATCCAGGTTGCATGCTAAAGAAAACATTCCACCACTGAGTTATAACCCTACCTTAGTGACTTTTTAAAGTTTTAATATTATCATTAAACTGCCCAGACTAGTTTCAAATTTGTGATCTTCCTGCCTCGGTCTCCTGAGTAGCTGGAAAGGTGTGCTACCACTTCACTTATTTTTATTTATTATTATTTTTACACACAGTGTGGTCATTCGACAACTTTGTGGAGCTGATTCTCTCCTTCTACTTTTTTATGCGGGTTCCAGGGATGGGACTCAGGTTGGCAGGCACCAGGCATATTCGGCAAGTGGTTTAACCTATCGAGCTATCTGCTGGCCCTTTATTTTTATTTTTTTATTACTTGAAAAACTATTTATTAAGAAACCAGGAAGATGGTTTAGTGGGTAAAGGCACTTGCCACCAAGACTGACAACAAGACTTTGGTCCTTAGAACCCACATTGTGTATAGAGAGAATCAACTTCCATAGGTTGCCCTCTTACCTCTACATGCACACACATGCACACACACGCACACACACACATACACACCAAACAAATGAACAAACAAACAAATGGGTACTTTTTTTTAAAGGAAAAGGAAAAAATATATACTGTGTTGCTGTGGACTGAACAGATCCTTGTGCATGAAAGAAAGCAGTCTGCAGTCAGGTGGTGGTGCGCACCTTCAATCTCAGTGCCCGGAGAAACACACAGGCAAATCTGTGAGTTCGAGGCCAGCCTGGTCTACAAAGTGAGTTCCAGGGGAGCCAAAGCTATACAGTGAAACCCCATCTCTCTCTCTCTCTCTCTCTCTCTCTCTCTCTCTCTCTCTCTCTCATACACACACACACAGACACACATACACAAAAAAACAATCTGAGCTATATCCAAGCTGGCCCCAGTCCCTATTCCCACCCCATCCCCTTTTTAAAAACTATTTGACTTCTATCTCATCAGTTTTGCTTACATATGAAGTCCAGATAAATAAAATCATAAATTAGTTATTGTATTTATTTTTTATTTTTATTTTCTAGACAGGACCTAAGATTCAAACTTGTAACCACCTTTTTGTTTCTGCTGGGACTATAGAGGTGCGTGCATGCGTGTGTGTGTGTGTGTGTGTATGTATATATATATATATATATATATATATATATATATATAAGACTTGCGTGTGTTGGTGTGTGTGTGTTGCTGAGATTACATATAGGTCTCAAACATGCTGGGCAAACTCTATCACTCAACATTGCAGTTCTATATATTTTACTTTATGAACCTTTATAACTTTTATTATGTTTATTTATTGGGAGGTGTTCGTTGTGTGATAAGATTTTTCCTGGAGAGACACAACACACAGGTCTACTCACCCCAGACTTGAGTCCACTGCAGACAAAAGTACAGCTATCACCAAAGTCCAACTTGATGAATCAATGAGTTTTATTGGGGTCACTTACAGGAGCAGAAATGACTGAAAGACAGCCACATCTGCAAAGCCTACCTACCCCAGCATGGGTGACAGCTCACAAAATCTGGGAACCTGGAGCCCAGTCAGCTCGACAGGCTGTCCAGGGTCCTTTCCAGATGGCGCAGTTAGGCTAAAGCTCTTCTTTGCAGCTTGACGTACCTGAGAATGACTTTCAGCAGTCTTTATTGTTTTCTCTGGGAGCAAGAGGCCTAGTGAATGTGGTCAGGTTTAGGGTCATCCAGAAGCTATTTTGAGTTGCTTACCTTCTGCTTTAGGGAGCTTCCCTGCAAGATGGAATGTTTCAGTCACAGAGAAAAGAGCTACCTAAGTGTGCCGAGTGTCTGTCATGGCGTAGATATGGAGGTCGGCCGACCGCTTGTGGGAGTCACTGCTCTTCTTCCACCATGTGGGTCCCAAGGACAAAACTTAGGTCATCAGGCTTGGCTGCCGAGCCTGCTCACTGACAACTTTTATTATGATTATTATTTAGCTCTAAAGTACTGCAAAATATGAAAGGAGTTTTAATATTTATTTTACTTTATATGTGTGAATATTTTGCTTGCATGTGTGTCTGTGCACTGTGTATATACCTGGTGCCCTCGGAAGTCAGAAGAGGGCACTGGATCCCCTGGACCTGGAGTTACAAGTGTCTGTGAGCCACTGTGTGAGTGCTGGGAATCAAATCAGGATCATAAACAAGAGCAAAAAGACTTTTTTTTTTTTTGAGACAGTTGTATTTTTATTTTTGGGGGGTTGCTGAGGGCAGAAGCCAAGGACAAGAATACACTAGGCAAGTTCTCTACCACTAAACAACACTTTTAGGCTCTTGTGTTAATCCTGCCTCCTTTTTAAAAAAAGGTAAGCCCTTGCTGCACACTCAAGCTGGCTCAGACTCTTGCTGCTGCAGCCCCCCACCTCCTGAGTGCTGGGATGAAAGGTGTGTACCACCAAGCCCGGCTTCAGGTTCATCTTTGGTGAGTTTAACTTTCGGCCCCTGGCCAGAAGGCCTAGGAGATTAGAGGAAGAAGTTTTTTTTCCTTCTCTTATAGAAGGAAGTTGGAAAAGAAAACATACAGCATAGTTCATTCATAAAGTTTAAAAAGCCTAAACTACACTATTTAGAAGTTCGTATGTAAGCAGTAGACAGATGATAACAACACCCCAGGGAATAGAATCATTCAGGACTCATAGCTTCAGGAAGGAGGAAGTTAGTTATGATCCCAGAGGGGTGTGTGGGTGAGTTCTAAGCTTCAGACAATGTCCCTTTCTTGGTCTAGGTGGTAATTACAGTCATTTCGCCTCACTATTGCTCAGTGAACCAGACAACTGTCAGCAGGTTCAGGTTTACTACTAGGGTGTACACTCTTTACAGACACTAAAACAAAGAAGACAGACTTGAACTAAACAGAGAGAGGTCTGAACGAGTCACTTCTGAGCGTGGAGAAACAAATAGACTAGAGACATACCTCCGGAGTGTTACACGCTGTGGGGGCTTGAATAGGAATGGCCCCCGTAGACCGGTGTGTTTGAGTGCTTGGCCTATCGGGAACGGCACTATTAGGCGGTGTGGCCCTTTTGGAGAAACTGTTTCACTGTGGGGCAGGCTTTAATGTCTCATATGCTTAGCTATGCCCACTGTGGGACACAGTTCACTCTCTTCCTGTTGCCTGTGGATCAAGATGTAGAATTCTCCAGCACCATGTCTGTCTACATGATGATAATGGAACAAGCCTCCGAAATTGTTAAGTCTGTCCCAACTAAATGCTTTCCTTTATAAGAGTTACCATGGTCATGGTGTCTCTTCAAAACAATAATAATGAGCTGGAGAGGTGGCTCAGAGGTTAAGAGCACTGACTGTTCTTCCAAAGGTCCTGAGTTCAATTCCCAGCAACCACATGGTGGCTCACAACCATCTGTAATGAGACCTGGTGCCCTCTACTTGCTTGCAGGGACAAACACAGGCAGACCACTGTTTACATAATAAATAAATGTTTAAAAGAAAAACAATAGAAACCCTGACTAAGACAGACATCTAGGTGCTAAATGAAGGACCATAGATAAAACTACCTACAGAATATGAAGGTGACAAGAGAAAGGTCTGAGCTGAAGCCATGTGGATCCCCACATCCAACAGATGGGCAGATGGCAAACAAGAAATGATCCTGAGAAGGAAAATAGAAATAGGTTAATTTAAGATGTAAAAGTTAGTTAATACGAAGCCTGAGCTAATGGGCCAAACAATGTTGTAATTAATATGGTTTCTATGTGATTATCCACGTCTGGGTGGCCGAGAAACAGAGCACAGCCTCTGTCTACAGAAAAGCCAAACATGGAGAAAGAAAAGCTGGTTTCTGGAGGGGAAAAAAAATGCTTTTGTAGAAGGGAGTGGTCAGCATCCCAACAGCTCTGAAGGGAACGGTTTCCCCAGTGGACGGGCTGCAGCTCTAAACACGCAGGTATCCTGGCAGTCTGGAACCAAGGAGTACCACAACGTCATGACACATAGCAAACCTCACACAAGCAATTTTTGGGAAAGACACATAGAGCAGCTGCCTTGCTTGGATAAGAAGCAGCAAAGAGCTAGTGGAAGGCAGGCTGATAGAAGATTTCTTGGGGACAGAGTTTACCAGGGTGGAAATTTGCAGGGTGGGGACCAGTGGGATTTCAAGTCCTGAACGTGGCTCAGGGATTGGTGGGTTTGCAAAATCCAGAAGTAAGCTCAGACTTTTATCCTCCACCAATACTACTGAGAGTTCAAACAGGATGAAGATGGACGAGTGTCATCCAGGCTCACAATGAGGTGAAGACTTGCTGGGGGCAACCTGGACTAGCACGCTGCATGATTCCAGAAGGCATCTTCCAGCTCACGGACCAGGAGGCATCATTAAACAGGCAGTGTCAGTCCAGCCTGGTGACAAATGCCTGCCACCCTAGCACTCTGGAGGCAGAAGCAGGTGGGTCTCTGTGAGTCTGAGGTCAGTTTTGTCAACACAGGGAGCTCCAGAACAGCCAGGGTTATGTAAGAGAGTGTCTCATCATCATCATGAAATAAACACATAAACAGAAAGAAAAAGGCTGCAGTGTCCCCAGAGCCACACCACAAAGAGAACCTGGTGAGGACACAACGCCCCCGAGTGGAGCGATTTAGTAGCACCGCCTCCAGAATGGAACCACTCATGCTCAGACTCTGGTTCTGCTTGTAGCTGACAATGTATCCTTGGACTGAGGTTAGCTCAGTGGCAGGGGATTTGCCCGGCAGTATGAGGCCCCATTGCCTGCAACCAAACGACGTGAACTTGATCAAGTTACTCCAGCCTCTTATGTGTCCAAATCTGTAAAAATAGGAATTTTTCTTTTTATAGGAATTTTTTCTTTTTAAGATTTATTGAGCTCGTGTGTGTGTGTGTGTGTGTGTGTGTGTGTGTGCATGCGCACGCATGCGCATGTGCTCAAGGAGGTCAGAAAAGGGCCTCAGGTCCCCTAGAGTTAGAGTTATAGGCAATTGCAAGCCTTGTGGGTACTGAGAGCTGAATGCCAGTCCTCTGGAAAAGCCACAAATGCTCCGAACCCTGAGCCATCTCTTCAGTTCCTCTCTTCATTCTTTAAAGACAGAATTTTCCCGTGAAGTCTTCCTGTAACCTCGAACGCATGAACCTTCTGCCTCAGCATCCAGACAGTGGGGTTAAGCTGGAGAGATGGCCCAGAGGTTAAGAGCACTGCCTACTCTTCCAAAGGTCCTGAGTTCAATTCCCAGCAACCACATGGTGGCTCACAACCATCTGTAATGAGGTCTGGTGCCCTCTTCTGGCCTGCAGGTGTGTACACAGACAGAATATTGTATACAAAATAAATAAATATTTTTTTTAAAAAAAAGGTATACGCCACCATATGCAGTTTGGCAATAGAAGGAGTCTTGTGAGCAGCAAACAAAACAGACTAACTGAGGCTGGGACAGCGGCTCAGGAGGTTGAGGCAAGGGGCTGATAAATTAAAGGCCAGCCTGGTGGATTTAGTAAGGCATTCTCAAAATCAACAAAAAGTGAACAGAAGGCTGGGGTGTAGCTCGGTGGTGGATTACATGTCTAGCATGTTCAGGCCCTAGGTTTCCTCACCAGAAGAATTTTTAAAAATCTCCATCAAGTTTTTGCTGCAAGTAGACATGCAGACATGCATCTATTTCTGTTCAACTTAGATACTTTTTCTGTTGTTGCTAGTTTTATTTTTTTTCATTGCTTCATTGCTTCTGTTTTGGTTTTCTTTTCTCTCTCTCTCTCTCTCTCTTTTTTTTTTTTTTTTTTTTTTTTTTTTTTTTAAGACAGGGTTTCAGGGCTTCAGTGTATCCCTGGCTGGCCTAGAACTTACTATGTAGACTAGGCTGGCCTTATACTCACAGAGATCCCCCTGCTTCTGCCTCCCAAGTGCAGGGATTAAAGGCGTTTGTCACCATGCCTGACTTAGGTACTTTTAAAAGCATCTAGCAAACAAACCACTTGGTATTCACTCTGCGAAGAGAGTAAGAAGTTTGACAGTGACATAAGTAACAGCTGGTGGCGGCTATGGAGAGAAAGCAAAGCAGGGTATCCGTGTTTGAGGTTTGTTGCTTGGTGTTGAGTTTGACAGTGTAGAGACTGAACCAGGGCCTCATGCATGCTAGGCAAGTGCTCTTGGCCTGTCTGTATCCCCAGGTCTCGTTTTTTTCTTTTCTTAAATGAAAGACTGTGCCAGGTATGGCGGCCAGCCTGGTCTACAGAGTGACTTCCAGGACAGCCAGGGCTACACTGAGAAACCCTGTCTCGAAAAGCCAAAATTGGGGGGAAAAAAGAAGAAAAGACTGTTGCTGAGTTTTGTTTTGTTTTCCATAGACGCTTTAGGCTCCTGGAAACTACGCACAGAGTACAGTGATCTCTCGTGCTCCTTCTGCTCGTCTCCACACAGCTCCCGCATTTACTAGCTTGGTCCAGTGATGCAAAGCATTTGCTCCAGCTGACACACGGCGGAGTTTACACTAAGGCTCTTATGCTGTGCAGCTCTGAGGATCTTGAAACACGTATAACGTCATGAACCACAGGAGTCATTTCGCTGCCCTAAAAATCCCTTCTAGCCTCCTGTTTACTTTCCCTTTCTCTACACTCTTGGAAGTATCTAATTTTTTTTAAATGTTTTTTAAAGTTTTTATTTATGTGTATATGTATGTCCGTATACAATACGCATGCAGACACTCTTAAAAGGCCAAAAGAGGCCTTGGTTCCCCTGGTGCAGGAGTTAACAGTCAGCTGTAAGTCAGCCATGGCAGATGCTGGGAGCCAAACCAGAGCCTCTGCAGGAGCAGCTGGGAGCTCCTAATGTGTTTAGTGTCTGTATAGTTTTGCTTTTTCCAGAAGGTCACAAAGTTGGAACCATAGAGTATATAGCCTTTCAGACTGGCTTCTTTCACTTAGCAATACGCATTTGTGTATCTGGTTCTCGCTGCTTGTCAGCCCATTTCTTTTAGCTGAATCGTCTCCCATCACCTGGACAATTAATTCACAGTTCACCTCCCGGAGGATATCTCGGTTGCTTCCAAATTCTCAAAATTATGAATAAACCTGATAAAACTTGTACGGACGAGGTTTTGTTGAGACGTAGTTTTCAATTTATTTGGGCAAATACCAAGTAGTGCAGTTGCAAGGCGGAGGGGAAGGTGATGGTGACCGGCAAGCTGCCTTCCGGAGAGGCTGCAACCATGTGCATTCCAGCAGGCAGTGGATGAGAGCTCCATTAGCTCCACCCCTGTTAGCTTATGGCGGTGTCAGCTCTCTGGACTTTGACTCCTCTGATAGATGTGCGTTGTGGCTCACTGTTTTCATCTGTTCGTCCCTGATGGTCTACGGTATGAAGAGACTCTTCCCTTCGAGTGTAATGGTACGGGCTTTGGTCCAGTTTTCAGCCAGGCTGTTTACTTATTGTTGTTCTGAGAGGGCTTTGTGTGTGCCTTCAGTGTCACATCCAAGGAGTCATCTAGAGTTTCTCTTGTCCTTCAGTTTTATACTTTGCACCAGAATGTTTGTTTGTGTGCCACTGTGAGGTTTTTCTTGAGAGTCAGTCCTCGTGAGTGAGTGCCCAGCAGCTCCAGCAGTTGAAACGCTGTCTTCTCCCCATCATGCTGCTGTTGCTCCTTGGTTGAATCATGTTTCGGTGAGTCCGCTCCCGGGCTCTGTTCCGTCACCACCACTATGCTACCATTTTGATGACTACAGCTCTCTACAAAACTTGGGTCTTCTCGGTCTCCCAACCTGTCCTGTGGTGGTGTATTAGTGCTTGGACTTGTTACTTTTCTCATTGCTATGATAAAGACTTCCGATAAGAAGCAGCCTAGGGGAAGAGAGATTTCCTTCAGGCTTACAGTCTGGGGATACAGGCCATGATGGCAGGGAAGGCATGCTGGCACGAAGGTGGCAAAGCTGACCATCATGCCTCCAGTCGGGAAGCAGAGTGATGAATGCTGTGACCTGGCAGACTTGCTCCTTTTTCTGCAGCCCAGGACTCCAGGATATTCACAGGTAAGGTGGGTCTCCCCACTAGTTACCTGGGACAATGAGTAGGGTGCCCTGAGAGCAAGAGTCCAACCCACCGAAAGCTCCAACTTGTGAAGATGCAAATTTATTTGAAAGTAGAAAATCCAAACTAAGAATGAGTTGAAGGGGCTCCCTGCTGAAGAATAACTACCTTTTAGGCCTGTGACTTACCCAAGAGAAGATTACAATAGCCTTAGACCCAAGTGGGCAGGCTCCTTCCAGACCTGGCAGAACCTGTGAGTATCAGCCACATGGTACTGGTTAGGATGCACGCTTGAGGGGGTCGTGAAGTCAGACCACAATTCCAGAGAGGCACTGAGGCCGGGCAATAGGGCAGACAGGGCTGGAATCCCTGCAGAGAGGGCCATGAGGAGCTACAGCATGAAGTCTGTGTAGGGGAAGCTTCTGGAAACACCAGGATGTTAGCTATTCGAAGACCGTGGGATTATCCATCCAAGAAAGCAACGAATGAAGCTGGCCCAAGGAAGAGGCTATTTACTGTGGGTAGCAGAGCTGGAAGGGCAGGGCTACCCCAACCCTTGTAAAACCTAGATAATCCCATCAGGAACCCCAGAAGCGAGACATGGAGCTACAGGAATCAGTACGATGTCTGCCTGCTGGGTTTCAGTCTTGCTTTAGTCTGAAGCCTGGCTCCCTTGGACCACAGTTGCATCAGCTTCTGTGTAGTGACTCCGGGTCACTGGGCTCCACCTTCCTAATGCTGCGACCCTTTAGTATAGTTCCTTTCGTTGTGGTGACCCCCAACCATAAATTATTTTATTGCTATTTTGTAACTACAATTTTGTTACTATTATGAATCATAATGTAAATATCTGATATGAAGGATATTTGATATGAAACCCCCAAAGGGGTCAGGACCCACAAGTTGAGAACTGCGGCTCTAGAGAAACATTTGCCCGGGAGCTGCTGACAGGCAGGGAAGCCCTTTAGCGGCCTTTTCAGTTCAGGCTCTCATTTCAATTTAAATTGTATTTTCACATAACGACGGCGGGGGGGGGGGGGGGGTAGAGGAGGGCTTGCTCTAGGGGACTGTCTGTTTTCCAGGGTCCTGGGACAGAGCCCCAGGTTTCTCTTCAATGGGAGCGACCTCTTTTACAATTACAACTGCTTTCAAATCCGACTCGTCCGTCACGTTAAAGTCGCAGTCTTTCCCAGACTGCCCGCTCATCTCTCTGCCTCACTTCTTCTCTCTCCTTCACTGGGAACCTGGATGAGAACACAAATGGGGCCATCATAAGGAAGAGAGGCAGAACAGAGTGTGCAGTAGGGTGATTTATGTTTCTAGAGTGTAGGGGATTGAGCATGCCCACACTGAGTGGGGTAGAGGGCGGATGCGGGGGAGACGATGCGGAGAGTAGTCCCGAAGGAAACTGGGTATGAAATAGCGAAGAAATGCCCACAGCTGTGCAATCAGATAAGACAAGGAACAAAGTCACAGGAGGGCACGAGGTCCACACGTTCACAGATAAGCGCTGGAGAAACCAGAAATGCAAAACACACGGGCTTTATTCTTCAACGGAAGGAACTGACACCTGTTCACCGGGAAGGCTGCAATGGATGCTGGTTAGTAACCTGCTGATCTTTTGTTATTCTATGGAGCCAGGCTTTGCCCGAATCCCCCAGGCTTCTGAAAACTGTTTCACAGTCAATATAACCCATGCTTATGCTTATAACAAACTCTTCCTCCCACTGGAGAGGTTGCTTGGCGGTTAAGAGAGCGCTGACTGCTCTTCCAGAGGTCTCTGGTTTAATTCCCACCAACCACATGGTGGCTCACAACCATCCATAGTGGGATCTGATGTCCTCTTCTGGCATAAAGTACCACACAGATAGAGCACTCATATACATAAATAAATCTTTAACACAAACCCTTCCTTCCTAAGCTCTTATCCTGAGGATTGTTTTTTAGTTATCAGAACCCATTCTTGTGGAAGATGTCACATGTACTTTGCAAAGGAGTTTCAATTCAGTCATGCCTTAAGCCTTATTGTGATAATTGTCATGAGCTGTAGAACGAGACTGATCATTCATTCCCAGGCACCCAAGACAGGAATAATCACACAGAAACTATATTAATTACAACAGTGTTTGGCCAATGACTCTAGTGTATTCCTAGCTAGCTCTTACATCTTAAATTAACCCATTTCTATTGATCTGTGTATCAGCACAAGGTTGTGTCTTTCTGGTAAGGGTCTGGCATCTGTCTCCTTCGGCAGCTACATGGTGTCTCTCCTCCATCTACTTTCTCTTTATGTCTCTGTTCAGATTTTCTGCCTGACTTTACTAAGTCATTGGCCAAAAAAAACTTTTTTAAAACCAATGATAATAAAACATGTTCATAGCATACAGAGGAAACTTTATCATATCAATGAGGAAACTTTTCCCCAAAGTTTTACTGTGTTTAAATATGTAAAAAATAAACCACCTGGACCCAGACTCCAGAAGTTTGAATCAGCCCAGCTAACTAAAGTGCTCCTGAACCGACTTCAGTCCTACCTCTCTGAAGATCATTTCACTGCCAGCCACGACACTGTCAAGGAACCCCAATGTTAAGTCTGGAGAGTAGCCCCAGCCCCTGGCATCCATCCCAGTCCCCTGGCATGGGAGTTGCATTGGTCTGGACTCCAAATCCCAGCATGCCTCCTGGGGGAAGGTCAGGACCATTCCCAGAGGGTATTTAAGTGGGCTCCCAGAGGAGAAACATGTGGTTCCAGGTTTGCATGTTCTCCTTGCTTTCCTGTGTCCCGGCCATGTGCTCGGCAACCCAAGAATTGTATTTAATAAAACAATGGACATTTTAATTTTGTTTGACCTAATTGATTTTTTGTGCCGGCGGAGCTGCCCCTCTTATTATTTTTTCCTAACACCCAACACAAAGTCCTTTTGAAAACACAAGGCATTGCAGAACCAGGATCCTTCTGGCGTGAAATCAACCTGGCACTTCTGGAGTCAGCGGCTCATGGCCTGCAGTATCTCTGGAGGGGTCCCTTTGGGGACACTGAAAGTTCTGGTGACCTTGGTAGACAAAATACAAAGAGACGTGTCAGAGGCCATGGGATCAGGTGACAACTGGCGTTCCACAGGCCGACCTACCAGATGAGTGACCCCCTGGTGGGGAGCCCCACCTGGGAAGGCTGTGGGGTCACTGGCTGTAGATAACTGTTTGTCTCTGTCTGTACTTTTTCTCATGTGCCCCTAATGACTCTGGGTATTATTCCCACTGCTTGTGTGTTTATCACATGAAACTGTTCCATCGATTGGGCACACATACAGCTGTGGATGGCCAGGAAGATTATTTCTGCTTAAGTTTTATGATTCTGGTGAATAGAAACAATGCTGGGATATTTTTCATTACTTAGTCTGACATAAGAAAGTAATAGTATTCGCAGTCACAGAGACAGCTGATTTGAGACTTCAGAACAAATGCAAAGCAACCTGGCTGCCCCTGAAGATGAATATCTAGTTGTCCTATAGACAAATCCATGAGGTCAGTTTCCAAGGTGTTTATTGTTGATCCAAGGTCAAAACATGCAGCAACTTTAGCAGATATAGCTTTCTCAGCAATGGACTTTCTGCACCTATTCCCCACCCTCAAGGTTCAGCCAGCTGTTTCAGTCCTGAATGTCAACGTCACTTTCTGTCTGGGAACCCTGACTGCTTACTTTACTCCCTGGCCGGTCAGGGCGACCTCCTTAGCCTGAGAGAGACTGTGGTTAGTTTGGCTCTATTTCTCGTTGTTCATTCAAGTAGCGCTGTGACCCTGGAGATGTGGTTCATAGCTGTCCAGAGGCTTTGGCTGTGAGGAGAAGCAGGAGAGATGTAGGAGAAAATGTGAGAGAAGTGTGTGTGTGTGTGTGTGTGTGTGTGTGTGTGTGTGTGTGTGTGTGTGTTGGTAGGAAGGTGTAGCTGAGTGTGCAGAGAGAGAAATGTGAAGGAGGAGTAGGGGAGATGACAGAGATTTTGTGTGTGTGTGCGCGCGCACGCGTGTGTGTGTGTGTGCTGAAAGGAATGTGTAGAGAGAAGTGTGAAGGGTGTGAGGAGAACTGAGAGGGAAGTGTGAGGGAGGAGTAGGAGAGATAAGAGCAATTGTGTGCGTGTGTGCGCATGTGTATGTGTGTGCGTGCGTGTGTGTGTGTATGTGTGTGCTGGAAGGAATGTGAAGAGGGAGAAGTGTGAGGGAGGAGTTGGGGAGATGAGAGAGATTATGTGTATGTTGTGTGCACGTGCGTACATGTGTGCGTGTGTGTATGCATGTGTGTGTGCGCACGTGTGTGCGCTGAAGGAATGTGCAGAGGGAGAACTGAGAGGGAAGTGTGCAGAGACGCAGCTGAGTGGGTAGAGATGCAGAGATGCAGAGATGCAGCTCTAGAGAGAGGTGTGTATAGGAGAGACGCGTGTGACGAAGAAGCACATGGCTGTGTGAAGAGAGAGATGCATGTAAAGTGGAGAATGTAACTGTGGAGAGAGATGTGACTGTGTGAAGAGATTATCAAGTAGTAGATTATTCAAGTTGAAGGAAAAGAGAAGGTTAGCATTGGGATAGCGTGTGCTTGTTCCTTTTTTCTTAGGTTACCATTGCAAAGCCTGTGTTTCTTTGTTACCCTCAGATAGAAAAAGTCTAGTCTTCAGAGAGTGGATTTTCAAGATGCAGTAATAAAGTTACCTTCAGAACATGGGACCCTTTTCCTAAAGATCCTTAGATAGAGAACCCTCGTTACTTTGAAGAATTCCTTACTGCAACCCTGGGTGCAGCCTGGGAGCTGGCATCCCTGGGCTGAAACATTCTGGTCCCAGAAATAGGGACTGCAATGGTATTCAGAAGACTTGCAACTGGCAATCCCAGACTCTGCTTTCAAAAGGCAAAATGTAACCTCATTTTTGGAAGGTAACTTCTCATTATTCACTAGCCAGAAAACCGCCCAGACGATTGACTCATCTGTCTACAGAAATAACCAGAGAAGCATGAGTTTCTGCTATCGCTGTGACAAACACCTTGACCAAAAACAACTAATAGGAGGAAATGATTTATTTGGCTAACACTTCTGGGTCACAGTCCATTGCAGAGGCAAGTCAGGGCAGGAACCCAAGCAGGAACTTGAAGCAGAGACCAGGAAGGAACGTCCTCCTTGGACTTGCTCGTACTTTGCTCCGCTAGATTTCCTTATGCAGTCCAGGACCCATCTGTCCTGGGAAATAGTGCTACCCATAGTGGGTGGGGCCCTTCTACATCAGTCATCCATTAAGACAGTCCTCCACAGGACCCCTAGCAGTGGGACCAGGACCTGTCCTTGGTACATGAACTAGCTTTTTGGAACCCATTCCCTATGGTGGGATGCCTCGCTCAGCCTTGATGCAGGAGCTTGGTCCTGTCTCAACTTGATATGCCTTGCTTTTTGTTGATTCCCATGGGATGCTTGACCCTTTCTGAAGGGAGATGGAAGAGTGGATGGGGGGGCGGGTAGAAAGGAGGTAGAGGGAGGGAACATGAGGAGAGGAGGGAGGGGAAACTATAGTAGGTATGTAAGATAAATTTTAAAGTTTAATTAAAATTATATAAAAAAAAGATAATCCCCCACAGATATGCTCACAGGCAGATCTGATCTGGGCAATCCCTAGATTGACATTCCCTTCTCAGGTCACTCTAGGCTGTGCTAAGTTGATAGTTAAAGCTGGCTAGGACACATGGGAAGATGGCTGCCTACTGACCCAGAACATAAAGTGCTTGCCTGCCATGAAAGACGCACTGAGTTTGATCCCCAGCACCACAGAAACTGAGCCTGGCTATACAGCTTTATGTTACTAGCAACTGAGAGAGAGAGGTAAGAGGATCAAAAGTTTTAGGCTAACCTGGACTGCATAACAACTCCAAAGCCAGTCTGGACACATGGGACCCTGATTCACAAAACATACACACAAACATACATACACACAAACATACATACATACATACATACATACATACATACATACAAAGCTTTCTCATCGAGACAGACTATACCCTCAAATTGTGAGCCAAACCGAATGCTCCTTTCCTTAAATAAATTACAAGTGTGGTATGAAGGCACAGCTGTGGCCCCAGCTACTCAGGAGGCCAGAGGAGGAGCACAGATTGAGCCCAGAAGCACGCATTAAAAGAGGTAAATTATAGAATAGGGCGTTAAATCTCAAGAAAGTGGCTTTAAAACCATGTTTGAAACATGGAAAACTGTTGAAATTGCAGGTCAAAGTCAAGCTGACCCAGCGATTACAGAAAGTGCACAGCAGACTCAGCCTTCAGAATACCCAGGAGCAGAGACTCAGGCAGACTGCAGCTGGCTTCAACACTGTGTTCTAAAAGAGCCAGTGAGGTGAGAAGCCTGCGGCTTGCGGCGAGCACAATAAACCATGAGCCAGGGGCTTCTCTCCCTCAGAGCCTCCCTTAGCCTGGCACCCGGAGGAGACAGGATTCCAGCAAGCCAGCAGGCTGTCTCAGTCCACACCGCTGCTCTCTCACAGCTGTTATTAACTGAAAATTAACTAACACGTGACCTGAGAACAGAAGCCTAGAAGAGTTCATGGAATGTCACAGTTCTGGTGGTTCAAGCCATGCCCAGAATCTGGGACCCTCTTCAACAGTGGGAATGATGATAGTTTGAATTTCTGCATGCTTAGTATATGTTAAATGTGCTCTAGTAGTTTCTAAAGTTTTATGCAAATGAAACAACTCAATAGCAAGCAGTTACATTATTCTAACACCCCAGAGAGCGGCTCCTGCACCCTTATCATCATTAACTAATCTCATCAAGTATGTCTATTCCACTATGTAGACACATCATTCTTATCTTAGACTTAAGACAGTCGGGCTCCTGGAAAGTAATATTTCCTAAACTATGAAAATAGTTGTCGTGATATTTTGTTTGTGATCTAACAAATAAAGCTTGCCTGAAGATCAGAGTGCATAGCTGAGCCACTAGTTAGCCATAAAGGCCAGGCAGTTGTGGCACACACCTTGAATCCCAGCACTCAGGAAACTGAGGCTGATGGCTCACTGTGAGTTCAAGGCCACCTTAGGCTACACGAGATTGAATCTGTCTAAAAGAGAAACAGAGCTCACACAAAGGTGATCCCAGCATCTGGGAACACATACCTTTAATACCAGCACTCAGGGGGTAGAGACAGACATGATATAGCTGGGCATCTAGAGGAATATAAGCCGGGAGGAGACAGGAGTTCAGATGCAGTCTGAGGGTTTGTAGAGATAGGATCGCCCCTTTGGTCTGAGCATTGGTAGAGGTAAGAACTCTAGTTGCTGGTTGCTCTGCTTCTCTGATCTTTCAGCATTAACCCCTATATCTGACTCAGGGTTTTTATTATTAAGAACAATTAGAACTCATGCTACAAATAGTTACTGGGATTAATCCTCACATGAGTCTCATTGCTAAGCTACATGGATCTCAACACCTACCTGTCAGGAGAGACTGCCATTTGGGGTATTAACAGGGAAAAGCAGCTGCTATAGGAGTCCCAAAGGGCAGCCCTGCGCCCCTCTAGAGCTACTGCAGGCCAGCTGCTGCTGGCTCCAGAAGAGCTGAGTTGACCATGCCAGGAGGATCCTGGTTCTGCAAGAACTTTGTTCTTTCTG
This sequence comes from Chionomys nivalis, assembly GCF_950005125.1. Taxonomy (NCBI): domain Eukaryota; kingdom Metazoa; phylum Chordata; class Mammalia; order Rodentia; family Cricetidae; genus Chionomys; species Chionomys nivalis. The sequence goes on from NC_080086.1 coordinate 26,083,491, forward strand.
TCTGATTCCCCAGCTGTGGACATTTCTGTGCTGCTTTCATACCTATTCTCCTTTAGGACTGTTCTCTGCATTGGTCCTTTGCTTTTTTTCTATTCTCCCTCTCCACCCATCCTCTTTTCCACTCCACACATGCATACTCAACTCACAGCCTATTAAAAAAGAAACCAGCCACAAGCATACTCTAGTTCTGGCTCTCTTCCTCGTGGTGGCCCCATTTGTGCTAATTACATTCAGGCTCTTCCTAGGACAGTGACCGCCTCCCTGTTCATAAATCAGTACTTTTTTCTTTTTTCACTTTCTTTCCTTCTTTCCTTTCTTTCTTTTTCTTTTTTTCTTTCTTTCTTTCCTTTTTTTTTTTTGGTTTTTTTGAGTCGGGGTTTCCCTGTGTCTGTGTATCTTCCTGGTACTCACTCTGTAGCCCAGGTTGGCCTTGAACTCTCAGAGATCCCCCTGCCCCTGCCTCTCGAATGCTGGGATTAAAGGCATGTGCCTCCACTGCCCGACAATCGTTATTTTTCATTTGTTTTTGAACTCCATTGTAGTTGGTCATTCTTTATTTTATTTTATTTTACACACTCTTTATTCTTTTGGTCTTTGCCACCCAGATCTCAAATAAATCACACAGGGGCTTATTACTTATGCCCAGCCTTATCTTGGATTATTTCTAGCCACATTTCCTTACTTACATTACCCATTTACCTTTTGCCTCTAGGCTTTTTTCTTTCTCTATTTCTGTATACCTTCCTTTCCTTTTTACCCCGTGGCTTGCTGTGTAGCTGGGTGGCCCCCAAAGTCCTCCTCTCTTCCTTTTCTTGCTCTCCAAACCTTTCTTCCCAAATTTCTCCTTCTATTTATTCTCTCTGCCTATCAGCCAGCTCTGCCTATCCTTTCGTCTGCTTACCAATTGACCGTTCAGCTCTTTATTAGACCAAGCAGGTGTTATAGACAGGCAAAGTAACACAGAGTCACAGGGTTAACCAAATTCAACATAAAAGAATGCAACACATCTGTGTATCAATAGATAATGTTCCCCAAAATAAACAAATGTAACACAAATTCAGCTAATATTCCACATTTCTTTTTTCTTTTTCTTTTTTTTTTTTTTTTTTTTTTTTTTTTTTTTTTTTTTTGGTTTTTTCGAGACAGGGTTTCTCTGTGGCTTTGGAGCCTGTCCTGGAACTAGCTCTGTAGACCAGGCTGGCCTCGAACTCACAGAGATCCGCCCGTCTCTGCCTCCCGAGTGCTGGGATTAAAGGCGTGCGCCACCACCGCCCGGCTAATATTCCACATTTCATTGCTGTTTTTCTCCACAGTTGACTCTAAATATTCTCAATAATTTTCATGATGTGGGACTGTAATAGCCTTGTGTGGAGGACAATGGGCATGCAAGGGACTACATGGCATTCACCATGGAAACCGTGTTGCAAGTCGTCATTCCACACACGTGCCTTTGATTTTCTCTCCTAAACCTCATATTAACCTTGACATGTGTTTAAAGATTATGTCGTGTTCTACCTGCATGTCTGCCTGCCATCAGAAGGGGGCACCAGAGCTCATGACAGATGGTTGTGAGCCACCATGTGCTAGCTGGGAATTGAACTCAGGACCTCTGAAAGAGCAGTCAGTACACTTCACTTCTGAGCTATCTCTGCAGCCCACGATATTGTTTTTGTCATCAAAATTATCACTGTCAATTAAAATTTAGGGACCAGGTTAAGGATAGTCAATTAAAATAGATTATCTAACTGAAACTTAGTTCTAAAAACTAAAAAAAAATAAATAATAATAATTATATAAAGAAGTAATGGTGAGATAGAAGAAAAGAGGGGGGAACACAACCAAGGGCCGGGGGCTCCTCATTTCGGATAACATGGTTAGGGCAGCCCCATTCTCACCTCCAAGGGCAAGGCTCCATGAAGAATGCGGTCCTATGGGTTAGGGAAAGAAAGGAGAGGATACTGAACGGGAGTCCACTTGGCACTACTGGCACTTGAACTCCCCTGCCGAGCGGGGAGACAGAGAGCTGTGCGTTCACGCTGGGAAACAGTGAGGAAGTGGATCTGTTGAGCCTAAAGGTAGAACTCTGAGTGAGTATGAGCAGAGAGGGGGGCAGAGCTGAGCCTTCGCTGGGAGCTGAAAAACCAGAGGAAAACAGCATTGTGTGTGTGAGAGAGAGAGAGAGAAAGAGAGAGAGAGAGTGTTCACGTGAGAACTGGGACTTAGAAAACAGTGGCAAAGCCCACATCATGTCCAAAGCTTGTATTGATTACAGGTGTCAGGTGAAGAGTCAGGTTTAGAACAGGCAGGGTGGTTCACCCCTGCAATGCCAGCACATGGAGAAGCAGGAAGTAGTGTTTAACGCCAGGCTGAGCAGATCACCCAGCTCTCTTCCATGCTCTCTCTTCCTACTCTTACTGCCTCAGATCTGGGCCACGTTGTGCCTGCAGCCAGTCTTACATAGTGCTGACTTGAGAACTGGCGGCTGGATGCCTGCCTGCCTCTTGCTAAGAGGCTTCCTCTGTGACACAGGGAGTGAGCTTTACAACTGGAAAGCAGAATCAGTGCCCTGGGCTCCTGGGGCATCTGTGGTCACCCTGGGTGCTCGAGGCCTTCCTCATCAGGACACAGCGCTGCCTTCCTGTTGCGTGCCCACCTTGTTAAGTCAATTCTCAAGGTGCTGAGCAGAGGTACTTAGAAGCCAGGCCTGAGTCCTGATCCCTGACAGGAAGGCAGCCAAGGGCACACCTCGGCTGGTTTGTCTTGGGAAGTCTGCAGAGGCACAAACCTGTGCCGGTAAAGAGGGAAGGCAGACTTCCTGCAGTTCCTTCGAATATGCCACCTGCTTGAGACAGGAGAAACTGAGGCCTGGAGAAGGAAAAGCCGTTTGCTCAGCTTCAGCCCCACCTGGAGACACCGGTCTTCTGCTGTGCCCGACACCACCTGGACCCTCTCACGGTGCTTCAATTTGACCCCGAGGAGGGACCAGTCTTTCTGATGATCCAGGCCATCGTCTGTGTGGTTCATGTGTGCATCTAAGCATAACTACCAGCTGACTAGGATGGGGCCACTGCATGAGGGTCTATGTGGGCCGGTACCAGAATCTTCTCCACGGTTACGTTCCTGGGAAGCCCTTGGCTGAAAATGAGCCTTCACCAAGAAAAGTCTTGGTTCTTGCATCAAAGAACCTACCAACCAGCGCTCACTCAACACTCAGTCCACACCAGGAACAAGGGTTTGACAGACAGTGATCAGAGTACAATACAGCCATGCAATGGTGGGTGGTTCTGGTTCCCTCCAACAGCAAAGCGACACCAGGGGAGGAGAGCTAATGATTCAGTGGAAATGAAGCCTCGGTCAATGAGCCCCCACAGCCCCAGGACACACCTGAGGCCCAGGGGCCCCTTCCCCAGCAGCCCAAGACAGGGTCCATTCCTGAGCCGCTCGAGCAGCACTAAAAATCACCTTATCCTGATGTCCTTAGAACTTAAGACCAGACAGACAGACATGTTTACCATTTCTTAGGGAAAACTGCTATATTTTCCCCAGAGAATCTGACTTGAGAAAGGCCAGTATCTAAAATGTTGTTAGAAAGTACAGCACACAGGGGAAGGCAGTGCCTCAATACAGAAATTTTATTAAGTAAATAAACCCTTCAGTTTCAATGGTGGGGAAGAGATAACTGGCCGGCTGCCAGCCAGACCCATACACTCAGTATTCTTCTCCTTCCTCTGCCTCTGCCTCCACGGAATCCACGCCCACCTCTTCATAATCCTTCTCCAGTGCTGCCAGGTCCTCCCGGGCCTCTGAGAACTCCCCTTCCTCCATGCCTTCTCCCACGTACCAATGCACGAAGGCCCGCTTGGCGTACATGAGGTCAAACTTGTGGTCCAGGCGAGCCCAGGCCTCTGCGATGGCTGTGGTGTTGCTCAGCATGCACACAGCCCTCTGTACCTTGGCCAGGTCTCCCCCAGGCACCACGGTGGGGGGCTGGTAGTTGATACCCACCTGCCAGAGAAGGAGAACATACAGTCGAGTTTATAATAGCCTCAGAAATACGAGAGTTCACTAGCTCGGGAGCTGTGGGCCCAGGTCTAGCTGCAAATACTCACGCCGTACTTCGGGGAATAATCTCCTACACACAGCAACACATATAAGATCTTAAAGTCCTTACTTAAACCACCAATGGACAAACAGGAACAACAAGGGCAAAGACCGAGAACCCTACCCACGGTATACTGTGTGCTTAGCTAAAACGAAGCCGGCTGGAATCCTTGTATTTGCTATAGGAAACCTTGTGTAGCAGTGACCTTTAGCAATGAGAACTCTTGGAGGTGAAGGAAGATAAACCTTAGGAATGCAGATTCTTTGCTGCTCTCTGCTCCAACATCACTCGTGTTAGAGGCAGAATATATCTGGAATATGCAGAGACTGCCTCCTGTTTTGTAGCAACAAAAAGCTTTTGGGGCACAGAATTCAGCTTTCAGTATTAATATTTTAATACTATTTAAATTATAGTATTTATACATTATAAAATACTATTATTTAAAGGTAAGTTAATATATCAGGCTTCCTTTAAAATATTTGGTATATTTTTTATAATTTAAAGGCTCTAAAAATTATTTGAAAATCCCAAACTGGCCACAAACTCTGCGGCCAAGGCTGATCTTGAACTTACTCTGGTGCTGGGATCAGAGGCCTGTGCCCCATGAATGTCCAGATGAAACACTGTTTCTAAACACAGAAACTAGTGTGGCCCAGCCATGGTTGTAAAGAATGTGACAGAAACCAAACCCATGCTGACACAAAGGGACCCATAGCACAGAGACTAAGTGGGTGCACCTGGAGTTGGCCGACTCTGGAGGGCCAGAGTGCCCCTAACTTAGGCCTCCCCACAGGCCTGCTTTTTACTGCAGACCTACAGGTGCAGCAGGGGAAACCTGGGCGAGCCACTGCGTTCCCAGCCCCTGTAACAGAGGCCCCTCCCTTGGAAGTCCTTGTCTTCTTAGTGTCTCACTGATGCTTGAGGATTGGTAATTGATGGTCTAAGGAGTAAGGACTGAGGCCAGGTGGTGGTGGCGCACACCTTTAACCCCAGCCCTCGGGAGGCAGATCTCTGTGAGTTTGAGAACAGCCTGGTCTACAGAGTGAGTTTCAGGACAGCCAGGGCTACAAAGAGAAACCCTGTTTCTGAAAACCAACCAAATAACCCAAATCAAAAACAAGCAAGCAAACCAACAAGAAATAAGGTTTGGTACTTGGTGGTAAGAATGGAGTTCCCAGTATCATTTGGATACTAGGAAGCATTAAGTCACTTAGCAATTAAACTCCTTACTGTAGATGCTTTTTTGGAACCTGACATGGAAAGGGGGATTCGTCCCAAAGCTATGGCCCTGAGACAGGAGCTGTTGCTTGCTGGCAGCTGTAGCTGTCATAGCACCCAATCCTACCTTAAATCCAGTCGGACACCAATCCACAAACTGGATAGTGCGCTTGGTCTTGATGGTAGCAATAGCCGCATTGACATCTTTGGGAACCACATCCCCCCTGTACAACATGCAGCAGGCCATGTATTTGCCGTGGCGAGGGTCACACTTAACCATCTGATTGGCTGGCTCGAAGCAAGCATTGGTGATTTCTGCCACGGACAGCTGCTCATGGTACGCCTTCTCAGCTGAGATGACCGGGGCGTAGGTGGCCAGCGGGAAGTGGATGCGAGGGTATGGCACCAGGTTGGTCTGGAATTCTGTTAGATCCACATTCAGAGCCCCGTCAAACCTCAGGGAGGCTGTAATGGAGGACACGATCTGCCCGATCAGACGGTTCAGGTTGGTGTATGTGGGACGCTCAATATCCAGGTTGCGCCGACAGATGTCATAGATGGCTTCGTTATCCACCATGAAGGCGCAGTCAGAATGCTCCAGGGTCGTGTGTGTGGTCAGGATGGAGTTGTAGGGCTCCACCACGGCTGTGGAAACCTGGGGGGCTGGGTAAATGGCGAATTCCAGTTTGGACTTCTTGCCATAGTCCACTGAAAGCCGTTCCATGAGCAGAGATGCGAACCCGGATCCTGTGCCCCCTCCAAAGCTGTGGAAGATGAGGAAGCCCTGCAGTCCTGTGCACAGATCTGCCTGTGGGAAGCCAGAGTACGTAAGCCGGCGCCTACAGAGCCACGCCCCAGCCTCCGAGCCCCACACTCACCACTTCCACTTCTGTAAACTGAGACAAATCCAGACTGTCTATAACACACACTCTGCACTTTGACCTTAATGACCCATGGCTGTGCATCTCAGCCGTGGCTGCGTAGTAAGGGATTTTGGTAAACTCATGATAGATTCCTGATTTTAAGAATTGTCAAAAATGACTGGGCTTGAAAGTTTTATGTCAACTTGACAAAGATAAAGACTTTCCTCTGAGAGAAGGGGGTCTCAATTAAGAAAAGACCTTCTTGGGTAGTGGTGGCACACACCTTTTTTTCCAGCACTTTCCCAGCACTTGGAAGCCAAGGCAGGCAGATCTCTATCAGTTTGAGGCCAGCCTGGTCTACAAGAGCTAGTTCCAGGGCAGCTAGGACTGTCACACAGAGAAACCCTACCTTGAGAAACCAAAAACAATAAATAAATAAACCTTTATAAGATCAGGCTGCAGACAAGCCTTCAGGGAGTTTTCTTAATTACTGATTGATTGGGCCCAGACTGTTGTAGGTGAGGCCATCCCTGAGCTTGTGGTTCTGGAATTTGTAAGAAAGAAGGCTGAGCAAGAAAGTAAGTAGCACCCTCCATGGCCTCTGCACCAGGTCCTGCCTCCAGGTTTCCTGCCCTGTTTGAGATTCTATCCTGTTGTCCACCACAAGAAGCCTCCTCTGCAATCCTCTTACCAGTTTTCGGATCCGGTCCAGGACGAGGTCGACAATCTCCTTGCCAATGGTATAATGACCTCTGGCATAATTATTGGCCGCATCCTCCTTCCCAGTGATCAGCTGCTCTGGGTGGAAGAGTTGCCTGTAGGTTCCAGTGCGTACTTCATCTGGAGAGAGAGCATTCACACCATGAGTCTTTAGGGCAGGGACATTCAAGTCCATGTGTGTGCAGATCGAGAGCATCTTCTAAGCATTGTCAGTGCACACACAAACCACCCACACACGACCCTTTCAGTCACAAGCACACATTTACACATTGAGTCTACTCTGCAGAGAAGTCAGCGGGTTTTCCTGAGACGCTCACGCTCTCCCAGGAAGCCTCCACCCAGACCCAGGCACCTACCGACCACAGTGGGCTCCAGGTCCACGAACACTGCTCTGGGCACGTGCTTGCCAGCTCCGGTTTCACTGAAGAATGTGTTGAAGGAGTCGTCCCCGCCACCGATGGTTTTGTCGCTTGGCATCTGACCGTCAGGTTGAATGCCATGTTCAAGGCAGTACAGTTCCCAGCAGGCATTGCCGATCTGGACACCTGCCTGCCCCACGTGGATAGAGATACACTCACGCTGGAATCCAGAACAGAAACATGACATTCGTTCAACTGAAACTGCATGGAATACCAACGTATCTGTGTGTCGTGCCGAGTGTCTATTTTCAGACTTCATCCACAGTCGCAAGAGAGGGTGGCAGACCGGTTTGCGGAGAGGAATTTTGTTTCCTTTCTGACACCGGTGAGGAAAGTGAAAGTGACTGAGCCCAAAGAGCCTTCATTCAGAATTTTAAGACAGTCTCAGAGCTCCTGTTGGTCTTATGTGGGTCCCGAGCTGTCTATGGGAAGATGCCCTTGAATCCCTGGAAGTCCAGCCCTCTGCCCCTCCGTGTCAGGGTCACAGGAGATTGTCACTAGCTTCACCCAGTTTCCCAAGAACTTTCATGGGGTTTGCGACTCCTGCCAAACCTGACGACCTGTGTTGACCTCTGGGACCCGTTTAGTGGACACAGAGAATCACCTCCAGCAAGTGGTCACCTGATCTCACTGGCCGTCATGTACACATTTGTGAAAATATGTAATTAAAAAATAAAGTCAATAAAGTCCTTTATCTGAGCCATCTTGTCAGCCCCATTTTTGCTTTTATTAAAAAAACTCGTGGCTAAGCATAGTGGTGTATGCCTTTAATTCTAGCACTTGGGAGGCAAAAGCAGGTGTGTATTTGTGAGCTTGAGTCTGCCAGAGTTATGAGGTGATGCCCTGTCTCAAAACAGAAAGTCTTCTTATTGTCTCAAAGATAAACAGAATTCTTCAAAAGAAAAATTATGGAGATTCTTCAAGGAAACAGATGATGGATTTTTGAGGCACATAGTAAGATGTTACTTGCTACTGAATCTGCAGGTAGGTCGCCTATGTTTTCAAAGGTTAATTTGAAAAGACACATGCGAGCCATTGTGCTGGTTAGCCCGGTTCACCTGACAAACTGGAGTCACCTGGGGAGAGGTGACGTGACTGTGTCTGCGGGCATTTTCTCCGCTATGATTGATGGGCTGCAGTGGGATAATCCTTCTGTAGACTGTGAATACGTTTTACTCTCATTGGTTAATAAAAAAGCCGATTTGGCCTATAGCAAGGCAGAATAAGGCTAGGCAGGAAAGCCAAACTGAAAAACAGAGAGAAGGGCAGAGTCAGAGAGATAGGAGTCACCTCTCAGAGGGTCAAGACATGCTAGATGCTTGGTGGCTAGCTTAGGAGAGCTGAGGACCCAACTCAGGGCCTTGCGCTTGCTAGGCAAACACTCCACCATGGAGCTGAATCCCCAGCCCCCGGAGGGCACTCCTCATGCCAGACCAGAGTTTGGTGGCCAGACTCACAACTGCCTGTGAGTACTGCTCTCTTGTGGCCTCTCTGGGGAACTGCACTCAGGAACATGCACCTCTCACAGACATACACACACAACCATGTCAGACAAAGGGAAAAAACTTAAAAGAGCTTCTTAGTTTTATTTTTTCTCTCCCTTAAGTTCTTGTAGTAGCCTATGTTGGCCTCAAATTTGCTCAGATTAGTCCTGAAAGCCAATTTTCCTGCCTCAGCCCACCTGGGGCTTGGGACTGCAGCACGGCACAGTACGTATCTCAGATTTACTTTCTTGTGTGAACAAACTATCCCACGTAAGCACTTAACATAAAAAACAGCGCTAGTCACAAACCACATAAAAGTTCTTTGGGAAACTGGGTGAACCTAGTGGCAAACTCCCGTGATCCCCACGTGGAGGGGGCAGAGGGCGGCCTTCCACGAGTTCAAGGGCGTCTTCCCATAGACAGCTCAGGACCAACACGAGACAAACACGGGCTACAAGACTGTCTTAAAATTCCAAACAAAGGCTCTTTGGACTCCGACACTTTCACTTTCCTCACTGGTATAGGAAACGGAACAAAATCCCTCTGCGCAAACCAATCCGCCACCCTTTCTTGTTGTATTTTCTAGAGACCAGAGTTCTTTGAGACTGGGATTGGCCTCGAACTTCTGTCCTCTGCAGGGCTGGGACTCCAGATGGAAACTACATCCCACCATCCTGGATGTTCACTGCGAGCTAAGACAAGGGGCATCTCGCTCGCACTTGCCTGGTGAGGAGTCAGGAGGAAACTGTGGCCTCAGGGATGGCTATGCCCCCACTCACCCTCGTGGGAGCCTGGTGTCCGAGGGAACAGCAGGTCTCTCTCCCGTGGAGCCCACCCTCGGAGGTCCTGAGCCCCGCCACCCCAGCCCGGGCCTGCTCTCACCATCCTGCACTCTGCAGACCAGCTCAGCCGTTCCTCAGCACTGGTCCTCAACTGCCTCTTGCCCGCACTCAACTGTCCAGGCCGGATACGGATATAAATGCAAATATCTGGGGGCTTATTGGCCCAGAGTGTTTCCGGGGCGGGCCTAAGCACCACAGTCCATTTATGATTGGATGGAACGCAAAATGAAGTGCTGGCACTTTCTGATTGGACGTGGCTTTGGCGGGAATGCTCTGAGTGGCTGGAGGGGGATGAGCATCTAAAGACTGGGGATGTCTGCACCTCCCTGGTGCAGCTTAGCAGGACAAGTGGGGTGGAGCCTTGTACACTCAGCATCTCTCAGTCCTCACGGCACCTCGCACCACCTTACGTCACTTGGTGCAGAAAAACTGTTCAGCTGAGTCAGGAAGCCTTTCAGATAGCTCTTCTTTAGACAGACATCCTTATCTGGGCACCTGAGTCTGCCTGCCTGAGGACCCAGCGTCCTTTTGGAAGTCTGTGTGAACAGTCATCTATTATGACATCATTTTCCGAGGGTGTTGAAAGCTGTTGGTTATGCAGCTCGGGTGACCTCCAAGTCTTCGTCACCCAGGCTTGCACAAATAGAAGCGCTGTCTCAGCATGCCTCAGAGCTGGGGCTATCGATATGCACATTGCATGGTGGGGATCAGACCTTCCTTCAATCTGCAGTTTTGCAGAAACACAATTTAGTAGACATACTTTTACTTTCTCAGGACATCCTACTGCATGCAATTGAATTGCAGGCTTTGCTGTACTGTGGATTATTATTATTGTTGTTTATTTATTTATTTTTGAATAGTCTTGTGTATCCCATCTTGGTCTTGACTGCTCTTGTAACCAAGTATGGATTTGAACTTCAGATTCTCTGTTCTCTACCCCATAAGTGCCTCTCAAACCCAGCATTAGAGTACTGAGGGCCAAACCCACTTCTTTGGAAATGTGTGCCGAACTGTAGTAAAGAGGCCACTTATTTTGTTCCCAGCTGCTCAGCCCCGAATTAATCACAGAGAAACCATATTATTTAAAACACTGCTTGGCCCATTAGCTCGAGATTCTTATTGGCTAACCCTTACATATTAATTTATTTGGCTTACCGGCAATGTTACAGCATGTCTGTCTCTGGCAGGGCTCCATGGCTTCTCCCTGACTCTGCCTCCTTTCTCCCAGTATTCAGTTTAGTTTCCCCAGCTACCTTAGTTCTGCCCTATCAACAGTCCCAAAGCAGCTTCTTTATTAACCAGTGCGATTCACAGCATACAGAGGGGAATAACACATCACCTGTCCTTTTCTGTTTAAATAAAAAGGAAGGTTTTAACTTTAACATAGTAAAATTACATATAACAAAACAGTTATAAAGCAATAATTATAATTAAAATATTTATATCTACTTTATCTTTTATGATAACTATGAAAAACTATAACTATAAATTCTTTAACTCCATCAAAGACTCCAGAAGGATATAATATTACCTAAGTAAACAGGAAGTGCATGTAAGCAACTTCCAAAACTCTAGAATTGACAGAGATATCTTGCTGCCTGGACAGTCACCCAAAGTTCTTCCGTACCCTTGGGGCATCCATCTTCAGCCTACAGGCCCATAGTATCCAGCAGACTTTTCCACAAAGCAGGAAATTTCAAAGACAATTCTGCCTATATTGGCAGTTTGCGAGTCACTTTCTTCTGTGTCCTGCAGAATGTCTGGAAGACTTTTTCATGAAGCAAGAACCCCGAAGGATTGTCTCACCTTTAGGTAAGTTCAGTAGTCATTACTCTGTGGGTTCTGCATGTCCAGTTCAGGAAAGAGCAAGGTTTTTTTGTTTTTTTGGTTTTTTGTTTTTTGTTTTTTGTTTTTTGCCTAAATGGCTAACAAACTTCACAAGGAGCCTCTTTGATGCCCATCTTCCTCTTAAAGTTATTGGTGTTGCCAGAAGCAGATGTGTCTCATTGTCATGAAAAGTTCTAAGTCCTTAAACATTTTAAATGCCATATTCTGTAGTCTTTGAAATGTTTGAAGAAAGCCTATCCATCTGAAATACATCTCTGTACATCTAGAAAATCTAACTAATGTGATTATCTATTAACCTATATTTATTAATTATATATTACATTTTAAAATGAGCTATACAAACACAATACCTTAATCAAGAGCAGAAATAGACATATAACAAAATTGAACTTAAACTTATACCAATAAACCAAGATCCATACCAATGCAAATCTCTATAACATATCCCCCTTTAAAGATAAACAACCATTTATAAACAATATTTAGGAATATGGGCATAGTTCTTCTCCAAACTGCTTCCTGATTTTGTTGGGTGAAGTAATTTTGGGGGGGTATTCACAGTGTTGTTTCAAGAGGTCTTGGTGCATCAAACCATATTAGTCTGGAAGCAATCCATAGGTTCTCATCCTCTGTGGAAACAAAAGAAGAACCTCTTTTCCAAAGCAACATATCCTTAGACACATATATTTTAATTCAAGAAACCTTTAAAATAAATATGTTGGCTTGGCTTAGCAGTCCCCAGCATCAAATGTCTCTCTGCAGTCAAAAATTCAAAGAAAACAGAATAATAAACATAATACAGACTCTCTGTGTATATTCCATCTTTATGTGGCTTATTCTTTCTTACTTCTTTTAATCTATGAAATCTGTACTCTGTCTTTTTAAAGACTTTACCTTTTTTTCAAAACCATTTCCTTCTTTTTATTACTGTCTATACTTTTTTTTTTTGTCTCTGAAGCCTACGTACATTTATCCAACACTGTGACTCACTTAGAGGTCTTTTATGTCTGAATTTGTCCTATTGTAGATCTGTAATTCTTTACTGTCCAGGAATGCTTCTTAAAATGCTAAGCACTTCTAAAAAACTTAAGCTTCGGCATTACTAGGGTATATATGGCTTTGCCTGCTTGTTCTGCCCAGTCTGACATGGCAGAGGCGGTCTGTTCACTGACTCTGAGCCATGCACAATGCCCCAGTTCCAGGTATGCAGCAGGTCTATGTTGAGCCATTCAGCAGTTTGTAACATCATTGCTTACAAACCCCATTCAAATGTTCTACTTCCTGAAAGAGCCAGAGGGGTTGGCAGCACGGCCCAAAAAGCCAGTATTTAAAAACAGTGTGGCTTTTTTCCTGCTACCGCTGAATCAGGAAAATCTCTCTTAAAGGAGCCATGCCTCTGCTTGCTTCTAGCAAACAGAGCCCACCCAAGAAAATGCCGCTACCAAACCATGCTTAACTCTGTTCTTTTGTGTCTAGGATTCCTTTTTAAGCTTTCTCAGGTTTTACATGGATTTAGTCCACCATGTTGGCACCAATTTGTACTAAGGAGGCTGCATATTTTGTTCCCAGCTGCTCAGCCCTGAAATAATCACACAGAAACCATATTATTTAAATCACCATATTATTAAACCACTGCTTGGCCCATTAGCTCTAGCTTCTTATTGGCTAACTCATACATATTAATTTAATCCATTTCTATTAATCTGTATATCGCCACATGATAGTGGCTTACTGGCAAAGTTTCAGCATATCTGTCTCTGGTAGGGATACATGGCTTCTCTATGACTCTGCCTCCTTTCTCCCAGCATTCAGTTTAGTTTTCCCCACCTACCTAAGCTCTGTCCTATCAACAGGCCCAAAGAAGCTTCTTAATTAACCAGTGGTATTCACATCATACAGAGGGGAATCCCACATCAGTGAGCACTCTGCCAAACCCAGCAACAACCTAGCACCCAATACTGTGTTTTTAAGAAACATTTTTTTTCTGATTATAAAATTAACACACTTGGAATAGAAAAGTGGGGAAAGGCAGAAATGAAATGGAAAGCCAACAGCTTTAAAAACTAGAGAGAATCAGTTCAGCTGTACCTTTCTTCAATGTATGCATACATTTATTACTTTAGGGGGACAGGTTTTCTCAGTGTAGGCCTGGCTGTCCTAGAACCAGCTCTGTAGACCTGGCTGGCCTCAAACTTACAGGGATCCGCCTGCCTCTGCATCCCAAGTACTGAGATGAAAGGTGTGCACCGCCACAGCCCAGTAACATTTATGCTTTTTGCAATTACAATCAACACGATTTTTTTTGTATTCTATAATAAATATTTTAACAGTATCTTTTGCAGCAATTTTATATTTTATTTTTATTTTTTATGTACATTGCCTGTATATATGTCCGTGGAAGTTACAGTTGTAAGCTGCCATGAAGGTACTGGGAATTGAACCTGGATCCTCAGGAAGAGCGGTTAGTGTTCATAACCACTGAGCCATCTCTCCAGCCCTCTTGCTGCAATTTGTTGTTGAGGATCTGACTTGGTCTCTATGCATTTGAAAACTTATTGATTTCTATCCATACCATAATGAATAAATATATTCCTTTATGTATGCCAGTTTCAACACACAGAATGTGAGCTCAGCTACCAATAACAGCTGCGAGAGAGCAGCGGTGTGGACTGAGACAGCCTGCTGGCTTGCTGGAATCCTGTCTCCTCCGGGTGCCAGGCTAAGGGAGGCTCTGAGGGAGAGAAGCCCCTGGCTCATGGTTTATTGTGCTCACCACGAGCTGCAGGCTTCTCACCTCACTGGCTCTTTTAGAACACAGTGTTGAAGCCAGCTGCAGTCTGCCTGAGTCTCTGCTCCTGGGTATTCTGAAGGCTGAGTCTGCTGTGCACTTTCTGTAATCGCCGGGTCAACTTGACTTTGACCTGCAGTTTCAACAATTTTCCATGTTTCAAACATGGTTTTAAAGCCACTTTCTTGAGATTTAACGCCCTACTCTATAATTTACCTCTTTTAGTGTGTGTGATTACATTAACTCGGGAACTTCTGGGCTCAATCTGTGCTCCTCCTTTGGTCTTCTGAGTAGCTGGGGCCACAGCTGTGCCTCCACACTAGTAATTTATTTAGGAAAGGAGTATTCGGTTTGACTCCCAGTATGTATGTATTATGTCTGTCTGTCTCTCTGTCTGTCTCTCTGTCTGTCTGTCTGTCTGTCTATATGTATTGTGAGTCAGGGTCCCATGTGTCCATGCTAGCCTTGGAGTTGTTATGCAGCCCAGGTTAGCCTAAAACTTTTGATCCTCTTACCTCTCCCTCCCAGTTGCTAGTAACATGAAGCTGTATAGCCAGGCTCAGTTTCTGTGGTGCTGGGGATCAAACTCAGTGCGTCTTTCATGGCAGGCAAGCACTTTATGTTCTGGGTCAGTAGGCAGCCATCTTCCCATGCATCCTAGCTAGCTTTAACTGTCAACTTAGCACGGCCTATAGTGACCTGAGACTGGAATGTCAATCTAACTTGTCCTGCTAAGCTGGACGTCCAGGGAGGTGCAGACATCCCCAGTCTCCAGATGCTCATCTCCTCCAGCCACTCCAGAACCTTCCCGCCAAAGTCACATCCAATTAGAAAGTACCTGCCCTTCAAATTGAGCGACATCCAATCGTCAGTGGAGTGTGGAGCCTAGGCCCGCCCCGGAAACACTCTGGGACAATAAGCCCCCAGATATTTGCATTTATATCCGTATCCGGTCTGGACAGTTGAGTGCGGGCAAGAGGCAGTTGAGGACCAGTGCTGAGGAACGGCTGAGCTGGTCTGCAGAGTGCAGGATGGTGAGAGCAGGCCCCGGGCTGGGGTGGCGGGGCTCAGGACCTCCGAGGGTGGGCTCCACGGGAGAGAGACCTGCTGTTCCCTCGGACACCAGGCTCCCACGAGGGTAGCCATCTCTGAGGCCACAGTTTCCTCCTGACTCCTCACCAGGCAAGTGCGAGCGAGATGCCCCTTGTCTTAGCTCGCAGTGAAGATCCAGGATGGTGGGATGTAGTTCCCATCTGGAGTCCCAGCCCTGCAGAGGACAGAAGTTCGAGGCCAATCCCAGTCTCAAAGAACTCTGGTCTCTAGAAAATACAACAAGAAAGGGTGGCGGATTGGTTTGCGCAGAGGGATTTTGTTCCGTTTCCTATACCAGTGAGGAAAGTGAAAGTGTCGGAGTCCAAAGAGCCTTTGTTTGGAATTTTAAGACAGTCTTGTAGCCCGTGTTTGTCTCGTGTTGGTCCTGAGCAGTCTATGGGAAGACGCCTTTGAACTCATGGAAGGCCGCCCTCTGCCCCCTCCACGTGGGGATCACGGGAGTTTGCCACTAGGTTCACCCAGTTTCCCAAAGAACTTTTATGTGGTTTGTGACTAGCGCTGTTTTTTATGTTAAGTGCTTACGTGGGATAGTTTGTTCACACAAGAAAGTAAATCTGAGATACGTGCTGTGCCGTGCTGCAGTCCCAAGCCCCAGGTGGGCTGAGGCAGGAAAATTGGATTTCAGGACTAATCTGAGCAAATTTGAGGCCAACATAGGCTACTACAAGAACTTAAGGGAGAAAAAAAATAAAACTAAGAAGCTCTTTTAAGTTTTTTCCCTTTGTCTGACATATTGTGTGTGTATGTCTGTGAGAGGTGCATGTTCCTGAGTGCAGTTCCCCAGAGAGGCCACAAGAGAGCAGTACTCACAGGCAGTTGTGAGTCTGGCCACCAAACTCTGGTCTGGCATGAGGAGTGCCCTCCGGGGGCTGGGGATTCAGCTCCATGGTGGAGTGTTTGCCCAGCAAGCACAAGGCCCTGAGTTGGGTCCTCAGCTCTCCTAAGCTAGCCACCAAGCATCTAGCATGTCTTGACCCTCTGAGAGGTGACTCCTATCTCTCTGACTCTGCCCTTCTCTCTGTTTTTCAGTTTGGCTTTCCTGCCTAGCCTTATTCTGCCTTGCTATAGGCCAAATCGGCTTTTTTATTAACCAATGAGAGTAAAACGTATTCACAGTCTACAGAAGGATTATCCCACTGCAGCCCATCAATCATAGCGGAGAAAATGCCCGCAGACACAGTCACGTCACCTCTCCCCAGGTGACTCCAGTTTGTCAGGTGAACCGGGCTAACCAGCACAATGGCTCGCATGTGTCTTTTCAAATTAACCTTTGAAAACATAGGCGACCTACCTGCAGATTCAGTAGCAAGTAACATCTTACTATGTGCCTCAAAAATCCATCATCTGTTTCCTTGAAGAATCTCCATAATTTTTCTTTTGAAGAATTCTGTTTATCTTTGAGACAGTAAGAAGCCTCTCTTTTTTGAGACAGGGCATCACCTCATAACTCTGGCAGACTCAAGCTCACAAACACACACCTGCTTTTGCCTCCCAAGTGCTAGAATTAAAGGCATACACCACTATGCTTAGCCACGAGTTTTTTAATAAAAGCAAAAATGGGGCTGGCAAGATGGCTCAGATAAGGGATTTTATTGGCTTTATTTTTAAATTACATTTATTGCACAAATGTGTACATGACGGCCAGTGAGATCAGGTGACCACTTGCTGGAGGTGATTCTCTGCGTCCCTGAACGGGTCCCAGAGATCAACACAGGTCGTCAGGTTTGGCAGGAGTCGCAAACCCCATGAAAGCTCTTGGGAAACTGGGTGAAGCTAGTGACAATCTCCTGTGACCCCAACCAGAGGGGGCAGAGGGCGGGTCTTCCAGGGATTCAAGGGCATCTTCCCATAGACAGCTCGGGACCCACATAAGACCAACAGGAGCTCTGAGACTGTCTTAAAATTCTGAATGAAGGCTCTTTGGGCTCAGTCACTTTCACTTTCCTCACCGGTGTCAGAAAGGAAACAAAATTCCTCTCCGCAAACCGGTCTGCCACCCTCTCTTGCGACTGTGGATGAAGTCTGAAAATAGACACTCGGCACGACACACAGATACGTTGGTATTCCATGCAGTTTCAGTTGAACGAATGTCATGTTTCTGTTCTGGATTCCAGCGTGAGTGTATCTCTATCCACGTGGGGCAGGCAGGTGTCCAGATCGGCAATGCCTGCTGGGAACTGTACTGCCTTGAACATGGCATTCAACCTGACGGTCAGATGCCAAGCGACAAAACCATCGGTGGCGGGGACGACTCCTTCAACACATTCTTCAGTGAAACCGGAGCTGGCAAGCATGTGCCCAGAGCAGTGTTCGTGGACCTGGAGCCCACTGTGGTCGGTAGGTGCCTGGGTCAGGGTGGAGGCTTCCTGGGAGAGTGCGAGCGTCTCAGGAAAACCCGCTGTGACTGAAAGGGTCGTGCGTGGGTGGTTTGTGTGTGCACAGACAATTCTTTTTTTTCTTTTTTTAAAAAAAGTTATTGCTTTTTATTGAGCTCTACATTTTTCTCTGCTTCCCTCCCTGCCTCTCCCCTCCCCTTCTACCCTCTTCCAAGGTCCCCATGTTCCCCATTTACTCAGGAGATCTTGTCTTTTTACTTTCCATGTAGATTATATCTGTGTAAGTCTCTTTTTAGGGTCCTCATTGTTGTCTAGGTTCTCTGGGATTGTGGTTTGTAGGCTGGTTTCCTTTGCTTTATTTTTAAAAACCACTTATGAGTGAGTACATGTGATAATTGTCTTTCTGTGTCTGGGTTACATCACTCAAAATAATGTTTTCTTGTTCTATCCATTTTCCTGCAAAGCTCAAGCTGTCATTATTTTTTCTCTGCTGTGTAGTACTCCATTGTGTAAATGTACCACATTTTCCTTATCCATTCTTCAGTCTAGGGGCATTTGGGTTGTTTCTAGGTTCTGGCTATGACAAACAAAGCTGCTATGAACATAGTTGAGCACATGTCCTTGTGGCACAATTGAGCATCCTTTGGATATATACTCAAACGTGGTATTACTGGGTCTTGAGGAAGGCTGTTTCCTAATTTTCTGGGAAATCGCCACACTGATATCCAAAGGGACTGTACCAACTTGCATTCCCACCAGCAATGCAGGAGTGTTCCCTTTACCCCACAATCTCTCCAGCATAAGTTGTCATCAGTATTTTTGGCCATTCTTACAGGTGTAAGATGGAATCTCAGAGCTGTTTTAATGTGCATGTCTCTGATGACTAAGGATGTTGAGCATTTCCTTAAGTGTCTTTCAGCCATTTTAGATTCTTCTGTTGAGAGTTCTCTGTTTAGGTCTCTACTCCATTTTTGTTTTTGTTTTTTATTTAATTGGATTATGTGTTCTTTTGGTGTCCAATTTCTTGAGTTCTTTGTTTATTTTGGAGATCAGACCTCTGTCTGATGTGGGGTTGGTGAAGATCTTTTCCTGTTCTATAGTTTGCTGTTTGACTTGTTGACTGTGTCCTTTGCTTTACAGACGCTTTTCAGTTTCAGGTGGTCCCATTTATTAATTGTTTCTCTCAGTGTCTGTACTACTGGGGTTTTATTTAGGAAGTAGTTCCCTGTGCCAATGCATTCGAGTGTACTTCCCATTTTCTCTTCTGTAAGGTTTAGTGTGGCTGGCTTTTTGTTGAGGTCTTTGATCCATCTGAACTTGAGTTTTGAGCATGGTGATAAATATGAGTCTGTTTTTATTCTTCTACATGTTGATATCCAGTTATACCAGCACCACTTGTTAAATATGCTTTCTTTTTTCCATTTCACATTTTTTTCTTCTTTGTCAAAAGTGAGGTGTTCAAAGGTGTGTGGATTAATATTCGGGTCTTCTATTCGGTTCCATTGGTCTTCCTGTCTGTTTTTATGCCAATACCAGGCTGTTTTCAGTACTGTAGCTAGTCAGGGATTGTGATGCCTCTAGAAGTTCTTTTATTGTACAGGATTGTTTTGGCTTTCCTGGGTTTTTGGGTTTTCCATATGAAGTTGAGTACCATTCTTTCAAGGTCTTTAAAGAATTTTGCTGGGATTGATGGGCATTGTATTGAATCTGTAGATTGCTTTTGGTAAGATTGCCGTTTTAACTGTGTTAATTCTACCTACCCAAGAGCATGGGAGATCTTTCTACTTTCTGGCATCTTTTTCAATTTCTTTCTTCAAAGATTTAATGTTCTTGTTATACAAGACTTCCACTTGTATGGCTAGAATTACTCCACGATATTTTATGCTGTTTGTGGCTATTGTGAAGGGTAGTGTTTCTGTGATTTCCTTCTCAGTCCATTTATCATCTGTGTACAGGAGGGCTACTGATTTTTTTTTAGTTAATTGTGTATCCTGCTGCATTACTAAAAGTGTTTATGACTTGTAGATGTTCCTTGGTAGAATTTTTGGGGTCACTTATATAAACTATCATATTATAAGCAAATAGTGAGAGTTTGACTTCTTTTCCAATTTGTATTCCCTTGATCTCCTTTTGTTGTCTTATTGCTCTAGCTAGGACCTCAAGAACTATATTGAATAGATATGGAGAGAGTGGACAACCTTGTCTTATTCCTGATTTCAGTGGGATCTCTGGAAGTTTCTCTCCATTTAGTTTGATGTTGGCTGTTGGCTTGCTGTATATTGCCTTTATTATGTTTAGGTATGTTCCTTGTATGCCTTATCGCTCCAAGACCTTAATCATGAAGGGATGTTGTATTTTGTCAAAAGCTTTTTGGCATCTAATGAGATAATCATGTGGTTTTTATTTTTTCAATTTGTTTATATAGTGGATTACATTGACAGATTTTTGTATGTTGAACCATCCCTGCATCTGTAGGATGAAGCTGACTTGATCATGGTGGATAATTTTTCTGATGTGTTCTTGGATTCTATTTGTCAGTATTTTATTGAGTATTTTTGCATCAATGTTCGTGAGTGAGATTGGTCTGTAATTCTCCTTCTTAGTAATGTCTTTCTGTGGTTTGAGTATCGGGGTAATTATAGCCTCATAAAAAGAGTTTGGCAATGTTCCTTCTGTTTCTGTTGTGTGGAACAATTTGAGGAATATTGGTATTAGTTCTTTGAAAATCATGTAGAATTCCGAACTGAAACCAACTAACTGGTCCTGGGCTATTTATTGGTTGGGAGACTTTTGATGACTGTTTCTATTTCTTTAGCAGTTATAGGCCTGTTTAATTTGCGTATCTGATCTTAATTTAATTTTGCTAAGTGATATTTATCCAGAAAGTTGTCCATTTCCTTTAAGTTTTCCAATTTTGTGAGCACAGGTTTTTGAAATATGACCTAATGATTCTCTGATGATTGACTGTATTTCCTCCGCATCTGTTGTTATGTCCCCCTTTTCATTTCTGATTTTGTTAATTTGGTTTTTTTAATTTTTCAATACAGGGTTTTTCTGTAGCTTTGGAGCCTGTCATCGAACTAGCTCTTGTAGAGCAGGCTGGCCTCGAGCCCACAGAGACCCACCTGCCTCTGTCTCCTGAGTGCTGGGATTAAAGGCTTGCGCCACCACTGCCCAGAGATTTTGTTAATTTGGATATTCTGTCTCTGCCTGTTAGTTAGTTTGAATAAGGTTTGTCTATTTTGTTGATTTTCTCAAATAACAAACTCTGTCTCATTGATTCTTTGTATTGTTTTCTTTGTTTCTATTTTGTTGATTTTAGCTCTCAATTTGATTATCTCCTGCCTTCTAGTTCTCTTGGGTGAGTTCTCTTCTTTTTGTTCTAAAGTATTCAAATGTTCTTTTAATTCACTAGTATGGGGTTTTTCCACATTCTTTATGTAGGCATTTAGTGCTATGAACTTTCCTCTTAACACTGCTTTCATTGTGTCCCATAAATTTGGGTATATTGTGTGGTCATTTTCATTGAATTGTGGGAGTCTTTCTTTTTTGGTTTTCAAGACAGGGTTTCGCTGTAGTTTTAGAGCCTGCATGGAACTAGCTCTTGAAGACCAAGTTGGCCTCAAACTCACAGAAATCTGCCTGCCTCCGCCTCCCGAGTGCTGGCATTAAAGGCGTGCTCCACCACAGCCCACTTTAGGAAGTCTTTAATTTTTCCCTTTATTTCTTCCTTGACCCATTGATGATTCAGGTGAGCATTGTTTAATTTCCATGTGTTTGTGGACTTTCTGGAATTAGTGTTGCTGTTGAATTCTAGTTTTAAGCAATGGTGATCTCATAAGATCCATGGGGTTATTCCAATTTTTTTGTATGTTTTTTGTTTTTTGTTTTTTTTTTTTTTGAGACAGGGTTTCTCTGTATCTTTAGAGCCTGTCCTGGAACTCCCTTTGTAGACCAGGCTGGCCTCGAACTCACAGAGATCCGCCTGCCTCTGCCTCCCGAGTGCTGGGATTAAAGGCGTGCGCCACCACCGCCCGGCTGTCCAATTTTTTTGTATTTGTTGAAGTTTGTTTAATTACCGAGTATGTGATCAATTTTTTTTTTTTGAGACAGGGTTTCTGTCTAGCTTTTTTGGTTTCTGTCCTGGAACTAGCTCTTGTAGACCAGGCTGGCCTCACACTCACAGAGATCTGCCTGCCTCTGCCTCCCAAGTGCTGGGATTAAAGGTGTGCACCACCACCGCCCGGCTTATGTGGTCAGTTTTTAAGAAGGTTGCATGAGGTGCAGAGAAGAAAGTATATTCTTTTATGTTTGAATGGAATATTCTTTAGATGTCTGTTAAGTCCATTTGAGTCATAACATCTGTTAGTTTCCTTACTTCTCTTCATTTTTTGTCTGAGTGACCTGTCCAGTGGTGAGAGTGGAGTGTTGGAGTCTCCCACTATTAGTGTGTGTGTGTGTGGGGGGGGGGGTTAGTGTATCATTTAAGCTTTAGAAGTGTTTCTTTTACATATGAGGGTGCCCTTGTATTTGGGGCATAGATGTTCGGTATTGAGATTTCCTCTTGATTGACTTTTCCTACACAGACAATCCTTAGAAGATGCTCTCGACCTACACGCTCAGTGGACTTGAATGTCCCTGCCCTAAAGACTCACGGTGTGAATGCTCTCTCTCCAGATGAAGTACGCACTGGAACCTACAGGCAACTCTTCCACCCAGAGCAACTGATCACTGGGAAGGAAGATGCGGCCAATAATTATGCCAGAGGTCATTATACCATTGGCAAGGAGATTGTCGACCTGGTCCTGGACCGAATCCGAAAACTGGTAAGAGGATTGCAGAGGAGGCTTCTTGTGGTGGTTGTCCTGGTCCAGAGACTTGGCACTTGTGGTGGTGGTGGTGTCATTGTCTTAGTTAGGGTTACTATTGCATGAGCAATGCATCTTGGGAAAGAAAGGGTTGATGTGGCTTATATTGCCACATCACTGTTCATCAGAGGACATCAGGACAGAAACTCAAACAGGACAGGAACCTGGAGGCAGGACCTGGTATAGAGGCCATGGAGGGTGCTACTTACTGGCTTGCTCAGCCTTCTTTCTTATAAACCCCAGAACCTCCAGCCCAGGGACAGCCCCACCCACAACAGCCTGGGCCCAATCAAAAACAAATTAAGAAATGCCCAGAAGGCTTGTCAGCAGCCTAATCTTATGAAGGTTTATTTATTTATATATTTATTTTGGTTTTTTGTTTTTCAAGGCAGGGTTTCTCTGTAATAGTCCTAGCTGCCCTGGAACTAGCTCTTGTAGAACAGGCTGGACTCAAACTCATAGAGATCTGCCTGCCCTTGCCTCCCAAGTGCTGGGATGAAAGGCGTGCGCCATCACAGTATGGCGAAGGTCTTTTTGGATTTTTCGAGACAGGGTTTCTCTGTAGCTTTTTTTAGTTCCTGTCCTGGAACTAGCTCTTGTAGACCAGGCTGGCCTCGAACTCACAGAGATCCGCCTGCCTCTGCCTCCCGAGTGCTGGGATTAAAGGCATGCGCCACCACCGCCCAGCGCGAAGGTCTTTTTTAATTGAGGCTCCTTCACTCAGAAGACTTTACCTTGTATCAAGCTGACATAAAACTTTCAAGCCCAGTCATTTTTGACAATTCTTAGAATCAGGAATCTATCATGAGTTTACCAAAATCCCTTACTACGCAGCCGCGGCTGAGATGCACAGCCATGGGTCATTAAGGTCAAAGTGCAGAGTGTGTGTTATAGACAGTCTGGATTTGTCTCAGTTTACAGAAGTGGAAGTGGTGAGTGTGGGGCTCGGAGGCTGGGGCGTGGCTCTGTAGGCACCGACTTACGTACTCTGGCTTCCCACAGGCAGATCTGTGCACAGGACTGCAGGGCTTCCTCATCTTCCACAGCTTTGGAGGGGGCACAGGATCCGGGTTCGCATCTCTGCTCATGGAACGGCTTTCAGTGGACTATGGCAAGAAGTCCAAACTGGAATTCGCCATTTACCCAGCCCCCCAGGTTTCCACAGCCGTGGTGGAGCCCTACAACTCCATCCTGACCACACACACGACCCTGGAGCATTCTGACTGCGCCTTCATGGTGGATAACGAAGCCATCTATGACATCTGTCGGCGCAACCTGGATATTGAGCGTCCCACATACACCAACCTGAACCGTCTGATCGGGCAGATCGTGTCCTCCATCACAGCCTCCCTGAGGTTTGACGGGGCTCTGAATGTGGATCTAACGGAATTCCAGACCAACCTGGTGCCATACCCTCGCATCCACTTCCCGCTGGCCACCTACGCCCCCGTCATCTCAGCTGAGAAGGCGTACCATGAGCAGCTGTCCGTGGCAGAGATCACCAATGCTTGCTTCGAGCCAGCCAATCAGATGGTCAAGTGTGACCCTCGCCACGGCAAATACATGGCCTGCTGCATGTTGTACAGGGGGGATGTGGTTCCCAAAGATGTCAATGCGGCTATTGCTACCATCAAGACCAAGCGCACTATCCAGTTTGTGGATTGGTGTCCGACTGGATTTAAGGTAGGATTGGGTGCTGTGACAGCTACAGCTGCCAGCAAGCAACAGCTCCTGTCTCAGGGCCATAGCTTTGGGACGAATCTCCCTTTCCATGTCAGGTTCCAAAAAAGCATCTACAGTAAGGAGTTTAATTGCTAAGTGACTTAATGCTTCCTAGTATCCAAATGATACTGGGAACTCCATTCTTACCACCAAGTACCACCAAGTACCAAACCTTATTTCTTGTTGGTTTGCTTGCTTGTTTTTGATTTGGGTTGTTTGGTTGGTTTTCTGAAACAGGGTTTCTCTTTGTAGCCCTGGCTGTCCTGAAACTCACTCTGTAGACCAGGCTGTTCTCAAACTCACAGAGATCTGCCTCCCGAGGGCTGGGGTTAAAGGTGTGCGCCACCACCACCTGGCCTCAGTCCTTACTCCTTAGACCATCAATTACCAATCCTCAAGCATCAGTGAGACTCTAAGAAGACAAGGACTTCCAAGGGAGAGGCCTCTGTTACAGGGGCTGGGAACGCAGTGGCTCGCCCAGGTTTCCCCTGCTGCACCTGTAGGTCTGCAGTAAAAAGCAGGCCTGTGGGGAGGCCTAAGTTAGGGGGCGCTCTGGCCCTCCAGAGTCGGCCAACTCCAGGTGCACCCATTTAGTCTCTGTGCTATGGGTCTCTTTGTGTCAGCATGGGTTTGGTTTCTGTCACATTCTTTACAACCATGGCTGGGCCACACTAGTTTCTGTGTTTAGAAACAGTGTTTCATCTGGACATTCATGGGGCACAGGCCTCTGATCCCAGCACCAGAGTAAGTTCAAGATCAGCCTTGGCCACAGAGTTTGTGGCCACCGTGGTATTTTGAAATAATTTTTAGAGCCTTAAATTATAAAAAATATGCCAAAATATTTTAAAGGAAGGCTGAAATATTAACTTACCCTTTAAATAATAGTATTTAATAATATCTAAATCCTATAATTTAAATAGTATTAAAATATTAACTGTGGAAATCTGAAAGCTGAATTCTCTGCCCTGAAACCTTTTTGTTCCTATAAAACAGGAGGCAGTCTCTGCATATTCCAGATATATTCTGCCTCTAACACGAGTGATGTTATGTGAGAGGCCAGCAGAGAGCAGCAAAGAATCTGTGTTCCTAAATTTATCCTCCTTCAGCTCCAAGAGTTCTTGCTAGAGGTCACTGATACACAGGGTTTCCTATAGCAAATACAAGGATTCCAGCCGGCTTTGTTTTAACTAAGCACACAGTATACCGTGGGTAGGGTTCTCGTTCTTTGCCCTTGTTGTTCCTGTTTGTCCATTAGTGGTTTAAGTAAGGACTTTAAGATCTTATATGTGTTGCCATGTGTAGGAGATTATTCCCCGAAGTACGGCGTGAGTATTTGCAGCTAGACCTGGGCCCACAGCTCCCGAGCTAGTGAACTCTCGTATTTCTGAGGCTATTATAAACTCGACTGTATGTTCTCCTTCTCTGGCAGGTGGGTATCAACTACCAGCCCCCCACCGTGGTGCCTGGGGGAGACCTGGCCAAGGTACAGAGGGCCGTGTGCATGCTGAGCAACACCACAGCCATCGCCGAGGCCTGGGCCCGCCTGGACCACAAGTTTGACCTCATGTACGCCAAGCGGGCCTTCGTGCACTGGTACGTGGGAGAAGGCATGGAGGAAGGGGAGTTCTCAGAGGCCCGGGAGGACCTGGCAGCACTGGAGAAGGATTATGAAGAGGTGGGCGTGGATTCCGTGGAGGCAGAGGCAGAGGAAGGAGAAGAATACTGAGTGTATGGGTCTGGCTGGCAGCCGGCCAGTTATCTCTTCCCCACCATTGAAACTGAAGGGTTTATTTACTTAATAAAATTTCTGTATTGAGGCATTGCCTTCCCCTGTGTGCTGTACTTTCTAACAACATTTTAGATACTGGCCTTTCTCAAGTCAGATTCTCTAGGGAAAACACATCAGTTTTCCCTAAGAAATGGTAAACATGTCTGTCTGTCCAGTCTTAAGTTCTAAGGACATCAGGATAAGGTGTTTTTTAGTGCTGCTCGAGCGGCTCAGGAATGGACTCTGTCTTGGGCTGCTGGGGAAGGGACCCCTGGGCCTCAGGTGTATCCTGGGGCTGTGGGGGCTCAGTGCCCAAGGCTTCATTTCCACTGAATCATTAGCTCTCCTCCCCTGGTGTCGCTTTGCTGTTGGAGGGAACCAGAACCACCCACCATTACATGGCTGTATTGTACGCTGATCACTGTCTGTCAAACCCTTGTTCCTGGTGTGGACTAAGTGTTGAGTGAGCACTGGTCTGGTAGGTTCTTTGATGCAAGAACCAAGACTTTTCTTGGTGAAGGCTCATTTTCAGCCAAGGGCTTCCCAGGAACATAACCGTGGAGAAGATTCTGGTACCAGCCCACATAGACCCTCATGCAGTGGCCCCATCCTAGTCAGCTGGTAGTTATGCTTAGATGCACACATGAACCACACAGACGATGGCCTGGATCATCAGAAAGACTGGTCCCTCCTCGGGGTCAAATTGAAGCTTCCGTGAGGGTCCAGGTGGTGTCGGGCACAGCAGAAGACCAATGTCTCCAGGTGGGGCTGAAGCTGAGCAAACGGCTTTTCCTTCTCCAGGCCTCAGTTTCTCCTGTCTCAAGCAGGTGGCATATTCGAAGGAACTGCAGGAAGTCTGCCTTCCCTCTTTACCGGCACAGGTTTGTGCCTCTGCAGACTTCCCAAGACAAACCAGCCGAGGTGTGCCCTTGGCTGCCTTCCTGTCAGGGATCAGGACTCAGGCCTGGCTTCTAAGTACCTCTGCTCAGCACCTTGAGAATTGACTTAACAAGGTGGGCACGCAACAGGAAGGCAGCGCTGTGTCCTGATGAGGAAGGCCTTGAGCACCCAGGGTGAGCACAGATGCCCCAGGAGCCCAGGGCACTGATTCTGCTTTCCAGTTATAAAGCTCACTCCCTGTGTCACAGAGGAAGCCTTTTAGCTAGGGGCAGGCAGGCATCCAGCCACCAGTTCTCAAGTCAGCACTATGTAAGACTGGCTGCAGGCACAACGTGGCCCAGATCTGAGGCAGTAAGAGTAGGAAGAGAGAGCATGGAAGAGAGCTGGGTGATCTGCTCAGCCTGGCGTTAAACACTACTTCCTGCTTCTCCATGTGCTGGCATTGCAGGGGTGAACCACCCTGCCCGTTCTAAACCTGACTCTTCACCTGACACCTGTAATCAACACAAGCTTTGGACATGCTGTGGGCTTTGCCACCGTCTTTTAAGTCCCCAGTTCTTCGGCAAGTGCACTTACACACACACATGCTCACACACACACGCACATACACTCACTGCTGTTTTCCTCCTGGTTTTGCAGCTCCCAGCGAACGCTCAGCTCTGCCCCCCCCCCCCCGCTCATACTCAGATGTTCTACCTTTAGGAACCCTCAAAAATCTCTATACTCAGTGCCGATTCTCCTCTTTCTTTAGGTTTAAATCAATGTCCTTCTTTTCCAGCATGACAGAGATTTTAACATCAACAAAAGCACAAGCCCAGACATTCAGAGAATGTGCAAAAAGAACATCACTTCAGAATGAACTTATTGTTATCATCATTAATTTAGCTGCCAATCTTAATTAGGCCAGTCCCCATTAAGAATACATTCTGGAGAGCTGGGGCGTTGCCTAGGCAGTCGAAAGCACTTGTTGCTCTTACAGAGGACCCAGATTCAACCCCCAGCGCCTACATGATGGCTCAAAGGCACCAATAGCTCCAGTTCCAGGGGATCCAGCGCCACCTTCTGACCTCCTCAGGCACATGAAGCAATCCATATATGAAGGCAAAAATACACACACAGAAACATTAAATAATTTTTTGAGACAGGGTCTCACTATGTAGCCCTAGATGTTCTGGAATTCATTATGTAGACTAAGCTGTCCTCAAATACCCAGAGATTTGTCTGCCTCTACCTCCCAACTACTGGGATTAGAAGTGTGTGCTGCCATACCTGGCAATGTTAAGTAAATCTTTGTTGTTGTTAGTTTTTGTTTTGTTTTGTTTTTCGAGACAGAGTTTCTTTGTAGCTTTGGAGCCTGTCCTAGAACTAGCTCTTATAGACCAGGCTGGTCTCAAACCCACAGAGATCTGCCTGCCACTGCCTTCTGAGTGCTGGGATTAAAGGCATGTGCCACCACCACCCAGTTAAGTAAATCTTTTAAAAAATGATTTTAATATAAAGAAAAAACAGGGTTCTTTAATTCATGAATATTTGTATTTTTATTATGCATATGAACGCTCTATCTGCATGTACACTTGCAGGCCAAAAGAGGGCACCAGATCTCACTATAGATGACTGAGCCACCATATGGTTGCTAGGAATTGAACTCAGGACCTCTGGAAGAACAGCCAGTGCTCTTAACCATTGAGTCTCTCCCTCCTGAATACTGGTGAGTAAATTTAGCATATATGTCCATCCTAGCTACATGTTATTTAATAGGCTAATAAAGAATATCTGGAAGGGGTGGGATGTGGTTCAGTTGGTATTGTGCTTGTCTGACACAAAGAAGATATGATTCCCAGCACCACACCAGCCGAGTGTGGTGGTGCTCACCTGTGATCCCAGAACTCAGAGCAGAAAGACCCAGTTCAAGTCATCCTCAGCTTGTTCAAAGGGAGCATAAAGCCAGCCTGGACTAGAGACCCTATCAAAAAAAAAAAAAAAAAAGGTGGCGCACGCCTTTAATCCCAGCACTCGGGAGGCAGAGGCAGGCGGATCTCTGTGAGTTCGAGACCAGCCTGGTCTACAGAGCTAGTTCCAGGACAGGCTCCAAAGCCACAGAGAAACCCTGTCTCGAAAACCCCCCCCCCCAAAAAAAAAAAAATTGACTCGGGACTGGAGAGGTGACTTAGTGGTTAAGAGCACTGGCTGCTTTTCCAGAGGTCATGAGTTCAATTCCCAGCAACCACATGATGGCTCACAACCATCTGGCATGTGGGCATACATGGAAGCAGAATGTTGTATACATAATAAATAAATAAATCTTTAAAAAAAATTGACTCTATTTGGAATGGTTTAAAGGAATAAGGTAAATATAAGAATGAAAAAGGAGGGGCTGGAGAGATGGCTCAGTGGTTAAGAGCACTGACTGCTCTTCCAGAGGTCCTGAGTTCAATTCCCAGCAACCACATAGTGGCTCACAGCCATCTATAATGAGACCTGGCGCCCCCTTCTGGCTTGCGGGCACACATGGAAGGAATGCTGTACACATAATAAATAAATAAATATTTTTTAAAAAAAGAATAAAAAAGGAGATGCTGTACTCCTATAGACTTACAGACCCCCATCATTACAGGCTATACTGCAGCTTGCCATCCAGAACTTGACAGTAAGACCCTATTGCTGAAGATACTGTATATCTGAGCCACAGAACATGAAATTAATAAGCTGGTACTGGCTTGAAGGTTTCTTCCCTGCTGGTAGCTTTTGCAGTGTTGGAGGAACTATGCATACTATCAGAGGAGAAGAGCAATTATTAATCTTATCCATCTGTGAACCTTGCAAGCTACAGTAATTACTGTCCTGAAAAGACATGCCCCTGTAATAGTAGCATAAATCACTTTTTTTTATTGGATTTAAATCCTGCTACATAAGATAAAACCCATACCTGGTATCATTTGTTGGGCTAAGAATCTATGGCTAGACAGGTCACAGGCACTAGGAGAGAACTTCCTACTGCTAAATGGACAAACTATTAAACTGACTCCTAATGACTTATCATGTACCCGTATGTTGCTGAATACTTGTTTACACTATGTGAAGATGTGTCACTGTGATTGGTTTAATAAAGAGCTGAAGGGCCAATAGCGAGGCAGGAGAGAATAGGCGGGACTTCCAGGCAAAGAGAAAAAAATCTAGGTGTGCGAGACACCAGCAAAAACGCTTGAAGAAGTCAGACATACGGTACAGAGAAGAGGTGAGCCACGTGGCAGACCAGAGATGAACAGAAACAGGTTAATTTAAGCTGTAAGAGCTAGCTGCGGGGGGGAAACCCTAAACTAAGGCCAAGATTTCATAATCAACAAGTCTTCGTGTCATTATTTGTGAGCTGGTGCCCAGCTCTCATTGAGAGGCTTCTATTTGCTGTCGATGGTGATTAAGACAGACCCACAACTGGCCAAAGTGCAAAGAATCAGAGACCGTGGAATGCCCAGCCTGCAATAAAACATCTATACTGTACCCATCTCCAAAAGCTCAGGGGCGGTTACAGAAGGGGTGGAAAGACTAACAGCCTGAAGCAGTGAATAAAAACAAGGAATGCGTCCTCTAAATGCAACAGGACAGCTGCATATGAGGACTTACAGTGGCTATGACTGCGTGCATAATCCCATGCAGGCCTAAGCCACATCAGATCCCTTCATAGAGAGGAGATCGGGACAAGAAGTCCCAGCCCTAGCTGTGGAGCTATTGACAACGGATAACTTCTGAGACAGCGGAAGTCGATTTCCTTCCAGAGTGATACAAGAAGAAAAACTAAAGAAGAAAGAGGGGACTATGGACATTTTCTTGGATATCTAGAGGAGCAACCGCCAGTCTCAGCGTCCCCGTCCACCTCACCAAGCTTACTCCTGTAGGTAACCCCTCAACCACGCTCCTGTAACTCCTCACCCACACTCTTAAGGGTGGCCCCTTAGTCATGCTCCTGTAAGCGACCTCAATAAACCATTAGTGCACCAAGCTAGATGGATGGCGTGTTCCTTTGCTCTGTTGTTGCCTGGGGTGACATGGAGCTGAAAAGAAGTAGGCTCCCCTGGAAAAGCCAAACAGCATTCAAAATGGCCCTTCAGGAAAATCGTAACCCACCTTCCTAGCGTCAACCGGCATGGGATGTAAGTGAGATTGTTGAGTTAAAGAGTGTGAACATTCTTAAGGCATTTGAATCTATGGGTACACCAGAAGCCACACAGACTCGACCTTAAATCCTGGCTTATGGCATATGGCTTAAGCAAATCCCATCTAGTCCAGGGTGTGTACTATATGAGCTTTTCCCCTGTTTGCTCACTCCCCCATTCCACTCTACTCTGTTTACCTGCGGGCCTTATTGTACCCCTGTAAACCCAGTGGGAGGACGGTATGCCCTGCTGTGTCCTCCCAGCACGGAGCACCTAGGCTAGAGGCAGCTGGTGCTGTTGAAGCAGTAACAGCCTGGAGAGACGCGCCCAGGTTTCGTTCTTAACGCTGCTACAGTTGTTTAAAAAAAAAAAAAATCCCTGAAGGACCAGGACCCACCTACCTGTTCCAAACTCCTCACTTCCCAATCTGTCTGTAGGGTTCTTAGACCGCTTTTCATCTTCTTTATTCCAGTTCCTTCCCCCATCGCGGAACTGGCAAGCCAGGAAAAGATGCTACATGTGCTAGACAGGTGTCCTCCCCCTCCTTCTCCTTCTCCCTCCTGTTTTGTTTTGGTCTCATTCTGCAGCCCAGGCTATCCTAGAACTCCTTACAGAGCCCAGGCTGATCTCAGACTTGTAGGAATCTTCCCGTCTCTGCCGCCCCAGCGCCAGGATTACTGGAGGAAGATCTGATACTCATTCCTACCTTTGGCCCAGCACCATCTGCGCTGCCCAGCCTGAATACCACATACATAGCCTGAAACAATCGCTAGCAGACCTAGTAAACCCAGACTCATTGACCAAGGCGCAGATTGCTGTCACCACCTGCGGGACATCACCTTCAAATACAACAGCATGACGGCACACACTTGTGATCTCAGTATGGAAGATGAGAGAGGAGGATTGCCTTAAGTTTAAGGCCAGCCTGGGCTACATAGTAAGTTCAAGAACAACCTAACCTACATAGAGACCCTTGTGTGTTTGTCTGTTTGTTTGTTTTGGGGGTTTTGATGTTTCACTTTGTTTTGATTTTCTGCTAACCAACCTCTACTTTCTGAAGAGCTGTACTCGAACTGTTGTGGCTACTGCGTTCTGGCTATTTTTTCTCTACCTGTAGCATGATTAATAAAAACCCAGAGACAGATATTGGGGTTCAACTTGAGAACCAGAAAAACAAAGCAGCCAGTCACTGGCTCTTACCTCTACCTCAGTCCAAAATGGTGATCCTGCCTCCAGGAATCTCAGAATTAGATTGAGCCTGAAACCTGTCTCCTCCCATTTTATTATTCTTCTCTAGCGAGGGCTGGGACTAAAGGTGTGTGTCACCGCTGCCTGGTCTGTAAGGCTGACCAGTGCGGCTGTTTTACTCTCTGATCCCCAGGCAAGCTTTATTTTTTTTTTTAATTTTGGAAACCAGAACATTTATTTTATGACAGATTGAAATCCTCAAGATGAACTGGATGCTGCAACAGCTGCCCTCTTGGGTTTAGGGGTTGTCCCTTCACGGAATCCATGTCTGAATCTTCGGTAGACAATTTTTAGGTGCCTCATCCGCCCAGTCCCGGTAGTGTTTCATCTCTTAGCCTTGGCACTCCAGTTATACTTTCTCTTGCGCTTGGCCGGGTAGCCGCATTTGCCACAGGTAGACTTCTGAAGGTGGTAGGCCTTAGAGCCACAGCGGCGGCACAACGTGTGTGTCTTGTTGCGATGCTTTCCGAAGGTTGGCGTTCCTTTCGTCATCTTGCTTCTGCCACCAAGGCCAAAGAGCAAGCTTTATTTATTAAGATACAAATGAAATACCCCTACATCTACCTCACTCACAGCGGTCCTCCTCCTCCTCCTCCTCTTCTTTCTCCTCCTTCTTTAATTTCACATACCAAGCCCAGTTCCTTGCACACAGGAAGTACTGACTGACTGACTGCTGACTGACTGAAGGCAGTTTAGCTCTCTGGCCCTCGTGTTGCTTTCCTGAAAACAGAGGAGACAGAGTAAGGACTCCCAACTCTAACACTCTCTTTTCCAGCGTCTACTTGAAGAGTGCCTGACCAAAAGGAACCCCTTCAAAAGTGGGTTAAAGGGACCCAGACCAGCTGTGGTTTGCTTTCTTCTAGATGGACGTCAGCCTGGTGGTGAGAGCATCTTAGATGCTTTGCTTTGCCTCTAAACTGTCGCAGACATTTCAAGCCACCTGAGATCCATCCAAAATGGAGTTTAAGAGCCAAGGCCTCAGGAGATCCTTCTAGAATGTGGCCTGCCTTTCGTCTCAGTCAGAGTCCCCCAAACGCAGCAACATGGAGACAATCTCTAGCTTAGGATTACATAGCACCTGTCTTTGTTTTTCTCAGCATTTTCGTAAAAGAAACATCTCTTTCCCGATACCGGGTCCTCCTTACAGCCCTCTGGTTCACACCACTTATCTCACGAGACGAAATTCACCCAGGGCCTTCGTCCTCCTCTGGGAACCAGTGCTGAAACATGCCTTGTCCACCTCCTCAGAGGGCAGCAGATCTATCCGTGAGCATCACCCCCTGAGAGACTGACAGGGGCAGAGACCTAGAACGGGGAGATGTAAACCCCTATGGGTCCTGGTCCCCTGGAGACCACTAGCTCCCCCAAATCCTAGTTTCAGTATTCCAATTAAGTCATTTTTCAAACAAAAGCCCCAACACCTGTCTTAAGCTGCCAGAGGGATGCCTGATACCCACCTCTTCCCTACCACCCGGAGAAAACTACCCTAAGAACCTCCGGCCTAGAGTCTTGATGAGGAAAAAAAACGAGAAGATCAAATAAGGCCTTGGTGAGCTCTTCTGGGTGTATTACAGACAGCCACAGACATGTCTTTGAGACCAATCACTCTACACCAATGAGTGGCCTTCCCTACCTGTTGGGGATGTCCCCGTGTTGGGGATGTCCCTGTGTTGGGGATGTCCCTATAGCCCTCAGACTTTGATTAGTCTGTTCTGTAGACAAAGCTAAGCCCTGAGAGGACAGTGGGCTCCCAGCGTCTCTGCCAGTCTGATCTAGGGATAGAACCAGAGCAGCACACAGGCTAAACGCACTCTCTTCCCCGTTAATAGCAGTGACCTTGAAGGCAGAGGATTCGGGAGGGCACAGGACACAGTGAAAACCCCAAAACAATATTCCACCACCAGAGGGCACCCAAAGCCCAGACAATAGAGACATGGTCCCCCTGGCTTCCATTCAAATTATATGGAAGTGAAGCTTAGGGTAAACCAGGTCTCCTCAGAGAGCCAGGCAGAAGGTGAATATCCAAGTTATGAAACCGGCCCTCAAGGCCCCTGTGACCGTTCCTTTAGGGGCCTCACCTCATCTGCTCCTCTTGAACGGAATTTGCCACTACCACTGACCATCCTCCTTCCTGGAGGCATCTCCACCCCTAGTGTGGAAGCTCCGAATCCTGGGTGAATGCAGTTTACTTTGTCTTCATAGCCTAGAAAGTTCTGTCTAGGGGTCATTAGCATAATTCCAGTGTTGAGAGCCTCTTTCAGAGGTTTGCAGTTACCCAGGGGGGCATCACAGACCTGAGCTCATCGAGAGTGGGGACTTCAACAACATCAGTTGTCTGATGTTGAGATCAGTTTAAAGCTTTAAGGAACTCTAGTACTAAATTTACAAGACTCACTGTGTTGGTTGCTTTTTGCTAAAATGTCACAAGCCCAGGCATATATGGGAAGAGGGAATCTTACCTGAAAAATCAATCAATCAATCAATCTCCGTAAGATTGGTCTGTAGCCAAGTCTGTGGAGTATTGTCTTAATTAATGACTGATGTGGGAGGATCCAACCCCCTGGGAGCCATCCTAGACAGGGGCTGGAGAGATGGCTCAGAGGTTAAGAGCATTGCCTGTTCTTCCAAAGGTCCTGAGTTCAATTCCCAGCAACCACATGGTGGCTCATATCCATCTGTAATTGGGTCTGGTGCCCTCTTCTGGCCTGCAGGTATACACACAGACAGACTATTATACACATAATAAACAAATAAATATTTTAAAAAAGAAAAAAAAAAAGAAAACAGGATGAGGAAGCCATGGTCTCTGCTTCAGTTCCTGCCTCCAGGATCCTGCTTTGAGTGCCTGCCTTGACTTCCCTCAATGACAGATTCATAAGCTTTCCTCCACAAGCTGATTTTGGCTGTGGTGTTTGATCACAGCAACACAAACCCTAACTAAGTTGCTCACTTAGGTGCACAGAGCCCAAGTCTGGCATGGAGGCCTGGCGACTCTGCCAAGGAGAGCACTCAGGCTTCCTGAGGTGGTAACCGCAGATGCCCCAGTGAAAGGACATTAGGAAGATTTGAAGCACTCTCTCGTTAGCTTCATACCATCTTAGTGAAGATAAGACCACATTTCCTGGAAATTCCTCCTCTTACGGGTTATGGCTGGCCGCATGAGAAATGTGTAGAAGCCCTGAGAAGCAGATGCAGGACCAAATCGGTGGCCACAGGGCTCTGCCAGTCTGCGGGGCAGGCACGCCTGCGCTCACCTCGTCACTCACGACTGGCTGACCCTTGGCTGCAGAAACACAGCGGCTGCCAAACTTCTGTCCCTCCCGGACCCAGTCGGATCTCCTGCCCTCTCTAGCTCCTGGACGGAGCTCGGTTACCCAGGAACGAGGGCTGGGACCTGCTGTGGACAACTCCCCTTATCACAGTTGGAGGAGGTGCCGCGTGGGTCACAGCTGCTTCTTGATTGTCTCCACTTAACCCTCAGGGTTTCTACAGCTGTCTTCAGGCTCACCACGAGGCAGGCAGAGGTCCCAGCCTTCCTCTGCCCCTCTCAGGGTTATGTAAGATCTAAGCACTCAAATGAGCGTCAGAAGCGAAGCAAAGGAGACTCACGCTAGACAGCGATTCTTACTCACAAGAACGACCGAGATGTTTGCTAAAGTTTCTGCAAAGGTTTTACAAAGGATTTCACCTGGAGAGCTATAGATTTGCCTCATTGTGCTTTGAAAACGTGTAATTTAAAGATGTCATCATTTCAATATTAGTGATGGTGCTGTCTAGTTTTATGTCACCTTGACACAAACTAGAGTCAGCTGAAAGAAGAATCCTCAGTTGAGAAAATGCCTCCGTAAGATCCATCTGGAGGGTATTTTCTTAATTAGTAATTGATGTGGGAGGTGCCACCTGGTAGTCCTGGATTCTGTAAGAAAACAAGCTGAGTAAGTCATGGTAAGCAAGCCAGTAAGCAGCTCCCCTCCATGGCCCCTGCATCAGCTCCTGCCTCCTGGTTCCTGCCCTGTTTGAGTTTCCATCCTGACTTTCTTCAGTGATGGAGTACAGTTTGGAAGTGTAAGCCAAATAGACCCTTTCCTCCCCAGCTAGCTTTCCTTCATGGTGTTCATCACAGCAATAGAAATGCTGACTAGGAGGACTGTGATTCTAAGTTGGAAATGTTTACATGCTGACTGTAAACAATTATAATATTTCAAGGAATTATGATTGCTAAATGTAAACATGTTAGACTAACAAGAAGCATTTAAGTGGTTAGGGATTTTTTTTTTCTCATTGGAGTTGGTTGTTTGGACTAGTGGTAATATACACTTACAATCCCAGCACGGAGGAGGCTGAGACAGAAAGATCAAGAGTTCAGGATATCCTAGGCTACACAGTATTGAGGTTAACCTTGGCTATGTTGCAAGACTCTTTCTAAAAAGATATCTGCCCCGTCATGCATCTAAATGCTTAAAAAGAAAACCAAATATATTTGGTGTTAAATTTAGACAAGCACTTTAAAATATTTAAGAGGATTCAATGGGCTATATTTATAATGGAGTTTAGACTGTTCAAGTTGAGTTAATAAAATTTTAATTTTAAAAAGGATAAATGGGAGCTAAGCACAGTGGCAAGTTACGGGGCCCATCAGGACTACCTGGTGAGACCCTGCTTCTAAAAAGGAAAGAAAAAAAAGGATGATGGGTCTGGAGAGATGGCTCAGGGGGTAGAAGAGTTACTAAGCAACCTCAGTCCCCAGCACACACATGCGGAGAGCTTCATAATAGCAAGATGTATAATTTGAATGTAAAAGGCATAAGGAATACTAGACTTTTAAATGGATTAATAAGCTAATATTTGTTTACAATGTCAGTAATTATTCACAGACCATTTTTTCTGTAACCTCTAATACAAAAATACACAAACAGCTGGGCATATGAATCAGTGCTTGGGAGGTGGAGGCAGGAAGATAAAGAATGTGAGGCCAGTTGTGACTGTACAGTAAATCCTATGTCACTAGACTACACAGAGACCTTGTCTTAAAATAATGAGGAGCTGGAGAGATGCTGGCTCAGCATTTAAGAGCACTAACTGCTCTTCCAGAGGACCTGGGTTCAATTCCCAGCACCCACAATGCAGCTCACAGTTACAGGGGATCCAACACCCTTACACCAATGCACAAAGAATAAAATTAAATAAATTATTTTAAAAAATCAACACACTCACACCATCCTACCTCTTATTCTAGCCCCTTATCAGTCTATCACATTCTTTAGCATGGATATGTGCTTATGGCTTCTCAGTCTCCGATCTGCCTGCCGAGTCCAGGTCTCCTGGGGTAGCCACACTGCCAATCGATCCTGGGGTCTTCACACTGCCGACCCACACTACCGATCCTGACATTACCATTTTACTACTCCGAACTCTAAGAAAGGTGATATCGTCTCCTGTCTGCCTACTCTCTACCTTGTCCTTCTGGACTCTTGATTATTTCCCTTCCATTATGAGTCCTGCTCCGCCTCAGGCACCCCGAGTTCTCACATTGCTCTCAGGCCTGGCAGAGAAGCAGCTGGTGACTCACTGTTCCAGTGTGCATTTACCAGTACTAGCTCTGCCCTACGCTTGCTCACATTCTCCCTCTGAGGCAAGCATCAGCACCCATCTACCCATCCACTCATCCTCCTCACCTACACCCTCCCTGCTGCAGCAGAGACAGACTCATTCACAGACCCTGAACAGCAAGCCCACCACAAGGGATGGATTCAAGGGATGGTCTCAGGAAGGGCAAACAGACATTTACCTCAGAGGGTCCAGTACTCCTTCAGAGCTTTGCCATCTCACTGGTCCTTGGGTTTGCCCTAGGACTCCATCTTCAGCCTCCTCTGGCCTTCCCTTGCCCGTGCCTGTCATTCTCAACATCTCTGTAGGCCATATGTTTGTGGAAATGCCAATTCTGACCTAACTTTTACATAAAAGAGAAGAGTTAGGTGTGAGTGTTGACATGAGCAAAGTCCGTGACTAAACATACCTCCAGACAGTACATACAAAAGGCTGAGAAACACAAAACACAACAGTAGCGGGGTATGGCGGCCCGCACCTGTATGTCGGCTCTTGGGCCGTCCACAGCTCTACATACTGAGTTGGAGGTCAGTCTAGGCTCCATAAGGCCCTATCTCAGAAAGAAAATAATAGGAGAAAAGGAAAATCACCACAACCCTTGCCCCCTCTAGGAGGAGAGGCATCTAGAAGAAACAAGGATTCTCTAGACACAAGCTCATACTTCTGCTCACTTTTCCGGCCCAGGGAGCCACCCGACGTGACGGGAGCGTGGGAACAATTAGTCAGCTGCGTTCCCTTCATGTCACAGAATCTAACGCTCCATCTATGACTTCAGATAAGTTACACGCAGAACCCCAGCAACAGCACCCAGGCTGCCATAGCAACACACCTACAGCCCTCGCTAGCATCCTGCGCTATGGAGAAAACATTTGCCCTTCTTCCAAAGGCGCCATGCAGCCCAGCCCAGCAGCACTCACTGGGGCTAGCTGGAGCTCCAGGAGACCCTCTTAAATAAATAAATAAATAAATAAATAAATAAATAAATAAATAAATAAATAAGCAGTTTACACAATGGATAACTTGAATACAAAATTAGTTGAATGTAGTGTCACGTCTGTAGTCTTTTTCTTTTTTGAGTTTTTGTTTTGTTTTGTTTTGTTTTTGAGACAGGGTTTCTCTGTGTAGCTCTGGAGCCTGTCCTGGAACTCACTCTGTAGATCTGCCTGCCTCTGCTTCCCAAGTATGCCACCACCGCCCAGCCACATCTATATAGACAGAAGAATCAGGTGTTCAAGGTCGTTCTTAGCTACAAAATCAATCTGAGGCCATCCTGGACTACATGAGACACTTCCTTCTTTAAAATGAATGAATGAATGAATGAATGAATGAATGAATGAAATAAAACCAGGGAGCCAGGCATGGTGGTGCCACTTTAATCCTAGCACTCAGGAGGCAGAGACAGGGGATTTCTGTGAGTTTGAGGCCAGCCAGGTTTACAAAGGACAGCCAGGGCTCTGTTATACAGAGAAACTCTATCTCAAAAATTCCAGTTACGATAGCATTGGAAAGATTAAAGCCTTACTAAGAAATTTAGAAAATAAATTGTAAGACTTATACAATGAAAACCACAAAATCTTTAAAGGCACTAATAAGAACTAACTAGATCCGAAGACTTGGGAGTCCACGGAGTAAAGACCTGAAAGGGTTCAGACACCAAGACTGCCAAGTTCTACCTGTGGATCCAAAATGAAGCCTATGAAAATTCCAGTTTTCCCTTTATGCATAGGTTAAACTAATCCTAAAATTCATATGGCAATTCAAAAGGCACGGAATTATTTTGGAGAGGCCACAAGGGTAGCTCAGCAAATACAGACATGTGCCACCAGTCTGACAACCTGAGTGTGACCCCTGGGACCCACGATGGTGGAAGGAGAGCGTCAACTTCTCCAAGCTGTCCTCCGACCTGCACACGCGTGCCACGATACACTCACACCCACACCCAAAATGAATCAACAAATTAACGTAAAAAATATGATTTCAGAAAAGAACAAAGGCAGATGACTCAGACTTTCTAATTTCCATTTTCTTTTGAGAACAGTCTCACCATAGCCCAGGCAGAACTTTGGTTTACAGTAATCCTCCTGCCTCAGCCTCCTAATGGCTGGGATTATACAGGCATGCACTACCAACCCCAACTTCTATTAAACTACAGTACCCAAAACTTAGGACTGACATAAAGATGGACATAGATGAACAGAATAAAACTGAGAGCCCAGAAATCGAACCATACAACTGATTTCTATGAGGGTACCAAGACTATCCTGTGAGAAAATAATAGGTTTTTTTTTTTTCTGACTTGAGGTGCTGAGACAACTGCATATCCACCAGCAATGGAACGAATATTGACTTCTACCTGAGATTCTATTTTTAAAAACTTAAAAACTCCGCTTGCGGGTGTAACACGGAAGAGAGCACTTGCCTAGCATGTACGAAGCCACAGGTTCAACCCCAGCATTTAGGTAAAAAGAAAATTAACTCATATTGATCCAAGAACGAAATACAAGAATTAAAACTATAGAACCGTTAGAAGGAGGCAGGTGAAAACCTCTGTGGCCTCGGTTTAGGTGGCAGTTTCTAAGCGCATCATCAAAAGCGTAAGGAACAGAAGGAAAAAATAGAAATTCAAGACTGAAAGCGTTCACACATCAAAAGGTAACAAACAAAGAGGAAAGGAAGATGACAGAGAACTGAAAGGTAAGAAATACTATTTGGGGGTGTTTTTTTTTAAAATAAATTTGTTTTTATTTAATGTGTATTTGCATTTTTCCCTGCATGTATGTCTGTGTGAAGGTGTAGAATCCCTGGAACTGGAGTTAGAGACAGTTGTGAGCTGCCATGTGGGTGCTGGGAATTGGAACCCAGGTCCTCTGGAAGAGCAGCCAGTGCTCTTGACTGCTGAGCCATCTCTCTAGGCCTATGTTTTATTATTATTATTATCATTATTTTTAGTGTGCATTTGCATGTCAAAACATGCATGCGAAGGTCAGAGAACAACTTTTACACTTTTAATTTTTTTTTTTTTTTTTGTCCTCTGAGACAAGGTTTTTCTGTATATCCCTGACTATCCCAGAACTCACTCTGTAGACCAGGGTGTCCTCAAACTCAGGGAGATTCTCCTGTCTCTGCTTCTCAAGTGCTGGGATTACAGGCATGCGCCACCACCTCCTGGCTTTAAAATTTATTTATTTATTTATTTATTTTTTTTTTTTTTTTTTTTTTTTTTTTTTTTTGGTTTTTCGAGACAGGGTTTCTCTGTGGCTTTGGAGCCTGTCCTGGAACTAGCTCTGTAGACCAGGCTGGTCTCGAACTCACAGAGATCCGCCTGCCTCTGCCTCCCGAGTGCTGGGATTAAAGGCGTGCGCCACCATCGCCCGGCTAAAATTTATTTTTATTTGTGTGTATCAGTGTGAGTACCCATAGAGGCCGTAAGAGGGCATTGGATCCCCTAGCACTGGAGTCACAGGTGATTGTGAGCCACCTCTTGCAGGTGCTGAGAACTGAACCGAGGTCCTCTGCAAGAGCAGTCGGTGCTCTTGCTGCTGAGCCATCCAACCCTCCAGCCCCAGAGAACAACATTTGAGAGTTGGTTCCCTCTTTCCGCCTTGTCACAGTCGTATCTTTCGTTTCTGTTACTCTGTGTGCTCCTGGCAGCTGGCTGTGAGTCTCCAGGCAATTCTGTCTGTCCTGCCGTCTCACCCACAGGAGTGCTTGGGTTACAAATGTGCACATAAATCAGACATTTTCACATGGGCCAGTGAATGACATCTGCTTATTAGGTTTGTGCTGAGCCATCTCACCAGTCCAGAAGGCACTTCTAAGTTGAATACTCAATAAGGATTTAGTGCCTGGAATACATTAAGGAGAAAAAAAACTCCTTATTACTCAGTAATATAAAGGACAAATAACACCAGGCAGTGGTAGCGCATGCCTTTGATCCCAGCACTCAGGAAGCTGAAGCAGGTGGATCTCTGTGAGTTCGAGGCCAGCCTGGTCTACAGAGCTAGTTCCAAGACAGCTAGGGCTGTTGCACAGAGAAGCCCTGTCTCAGGGTGGGGCTGGGGGAGGTGGACCATCGCTGTGATAAACCCGACTGCCTGGCTCTTAGCCTTTGGAACAAATTTGCCAGAAGAACATGGAAGCATTTGAAGCTTCAAACTAGAAACCTCTAGAATATTGGAAACAAACTTTAATGTGCCATCCTGGTGGGTGTTTAGGAGACCAGAGTGCCAAAATCAATTCAGACAATGGAGGTCCCACGCACGAGCTTTCGGAGGGGGACAGGGACTTTGTCAGAAACTCAGATGAAGTCTGTTGATGTTGTATTGTGGCGAAGAATCCGTCTCTAATCTCCCTCTGACTTGGGAACGTGAGTGAAGCAGAATTCAAAAGAAATAGAAATTTCAAAACAGGATAACATTCAGACTGTGTCACGGTTACTGCTTACTGCCCTTACCCAGTAAGCGGCTGGGGGAGAGGGAGAGGGAAAGAGAGAGAACCCTTGTACTATGGAGCAGAGTAGAAAAGGTGCCAGCCATTGAAGTCTCCACCTTGTGAAAACACATCTGAGCAGTGAAAGCCTAACCTATGCAATGGAAGTTCCCTGTCCCAGAACGACCTCGTAGGGAACTGTCTCCCCGGGGCTACACAGAAGCCGGTGGACACAGTGGTCCAACCAGGCCGGGCTACACCTTGAGCTGGCAGCAGAACTTGGCACAGTACTGCCTGGCAGCCATGGCACCTGCCAGAAGAAAGGAATGGCAGAGGCTTGCACCAAGGCTCCAGAGAGCCACTAAGGACAGGTAATCTGTTTCAGAGTTAGAGTCCCAGCTAGCAGGCGCTGAGAGGACATCGGGTGAGATTGTAAAGGCAGAGCCTACGCTGCCTGAGACCACAGGATGTTGAGTGTGCCCACGCTAGAAGATACCTGCTGACGAGGGCTGTGACGTTACCAGAGTTTTGAGGGTCAGAGATCTGGATTGGCCGCCTGTTCACGGGACAATTAAACAGGTAAGTTGTATTAAAAAGCAGAATATCAGGTTTAGTCAAGGGGGACACTGGACGATCAAAGAGGTCCCGTGACTCCTCAAGTCCGTCTCCACAGTCCTGACAGGAGGTGTGGCTCGTTGCTTTTTAAATTGTATTTGTTTATTTCTCTCTCTCTCTCTCTCTCTCTCTCTCTCTCTCTCTCTCTCTCTCACACACACACACACACACACACACAGCATGCATGCAAGAATGCTGCAGAATGTATGTGGAGGTCAGACATCTTGCAGGAACTGGTTTTCTCCTTCTACCCCGTGGGTCCCCAGTATCCATCTCAAATTGTCAGCTTGGGAACAAGCACCTTTACCCACTGAGCAATCTTGCCAGCCCTGTTTTTAATTTTTTTTTTTTTTTTGAGGTTTAGGTTAAATGGAGAGCAGGAGCAGTAAGTACTCTGAACACTGAGCCATCTCCCCAGTCCTGAAGTGGCCGTTTAAAAACTTAAACACACAGAGATACATAAACAAACCCTGACCTCATTTTCCAAGTAGTCAAAATCTTGAAAAATACCAAGAAGCATAAGCAATTATCTTAGGAAAATACAGAAACTTGTATATACACTTTTCCCACGGGAGCCTGGTACTCAGTGGTTGCCAATAGCGACCTCCTTGGTGGTGTATTGGTATATGCAGCCTGTTGACTGTATGGGTTGCCCAAAGGGATCTTGGAGACAATTTTCTGGCAATTTTTCAAGTCTCTGATCTGAATGTTGTTCCCAGTCTAGGCTCCAGACAGGTATGCATGGGGCCTTTGGGAGGCCGCAGGGCACAGTGGCTATGGGTCACACTGGCCACGGTTCACACTGGCTGGGTCATCACATCCATCTACATCAGGGCGTAGAGTAAGGACGTGTGATTGAGGCTCTGCGTAAGCCAAGTTCCTGTTCCCTGGCTGCCAGATGATCCACATCTCAAAGAAGTGGGACTTCACTAGGCTTTACATGGGTGACTTTGGAGACATGGCCGCTGAGAAGCGGCTTATTCCTGATAGCTGTGGGGTCAAATAGATTCCCAATCGTGGTCTCCAGGACAAGCGGCAGGTCCCACGTTATGGGGCTTCCACAGTGCTCTCCTATCCCCTTTTCAGAAATAAATCTCACATGCAGTCTAAAAAATAAAATGTACAGACACAAAAAAATTGATGTTAAAATGCACAGTCTCATAACACTATTTCCCCCAAAAAAGCCAAAAATCATTTTTAATTATCCCAGTAGCAAAGTTAGTTCATTGAATGTTGACAAAACATATGGATATTCATATGGTCAAGGCCCAGAAATCATTCAAAAGCATCTGGACATACAGGTCAAT
The DNA here is from genome assembly GCF_950005125.1 of Chionomys nivalis. Classification (NCBI taxonomy): domain Eukaryota; kingdom Metazoa; phylum Chordata; class Mammalia; order Rodentia; family Cricetidae; genus Chionomys; species Chionomys nivalis. The sequence continues at coordinate 26,127,838 of NC_080086.1, forward strand.
TATCTTTTGAATGTTTATCTTAAGCTTACCTGGCAGGAAGTGTTTCAGAAGATCTCAGGACTCTTGGACAATACGGTCATCTCTGCGTCTGAACGACAGCGTTCCTCCAGCCGCACCAAGCACTGGCGGATCTGACTACCATTCTGCGGTGTTTCCTTTCTCCTGTCTCTTTCTTTAAGATGCTGCCAGAGCCTCTGTAGCTTTTTCTGGTACTTGGGCTCCTTACTCCTCCTCTTTAGTCCCCTCCCTGCCATGTGGTCATTTAGCCACTTGTCTGCCACGTGGCTGTCTGTCTGTCTGCCGTGCGGCCAACCTCCATGCCACTTACCTCAGACCACACGGTGTGTTCTTTGCTTTCTTATCTCCCTCCTCTAGACTCTGACAAAGACTTGCACTTCGCTTGCTCTGGAGTTTTTCCTTTTAAACTATTAATAAAATTCTCCTTGAGCTTCAGAAAAACATTTTTTAAGTAAGATGTTAGTTATACATCTTGAACATTCTGTAACGATTTTCTCAGCCTCAGTTTCCAGAACTAACATTTGAGGGTATCAGACTGTCACACCCTTCCCCACCAATGAAAGAGACATAGTTACCACCCGCTCTCACCCTGGTGTGCTTGCTTGCCTGGTTTGGGTTACTGCGCACCTTTTGCAAAACTAAGAAAACTGCCTTGCAGAGGGACTTTGGTTTGTTCATGTGCCGCTTACTCTTTCCCAACACGGACGGAGTCAGAGACTTCAGCTAACCAGGTTTGGGTTTTGGTTCTTTGCTCTTAGTCCCAAATATTACAGTTCACTATTAGATTTCTATATTTAATTATTATTATTATTTGCAAAGGAAGAGTGAAAGAAGAGACAGAAGCGCGATCCTTCTGTGTTAGCACTCAGAGCAGACACTCCTCAGGCCACGCCTGTTTACGGCTCCCACAGAGCTGACTCTCTGGCTGACAGACTCCTAGCTGTCGGCGGCTGCCGGTGACACCTGTGTGGTGGTCACACATTAACTAACCGGGCCTCCTCCTTCCTACTTTCTCCACACCTTCAAAGTCTTCCATTCTTTTCTCAAATGCAAACTCCCTCTCTACCCCCGGCTGTCCAGGAAGCAGAGACAGCCTGTTTGCAGGAACAGGCCATGGAGGACTCACCAACCACATGACATGGAGCCTCCTCCCTTCCTGAGAAAACTAAAAGAAGCCTCCATTCCTTCCACCTGGGCCTGAGTGCTCCTCAGAGTGCCCCACCTCACCCGCTCCATGCCATCTGTCTGGCACTGGGGCCTGAATTCTCCTCAGAACTCTTGCCCTGTTGTCTCCCTGTGGCAGTCACAGGTCTTCTCACAAACCTCTTACCCAGAAGACAGTCTCTCTCAGGGTCCTCTTGAGCCCCTGTCTCAGTGTCCCTTAGATCCCAAACCCAAGACTGTGGAATATTCCTCTACACTGTGTGAAAAGATGTCACTGTGACTGGTTTAATAAAGAAGCTGACAGGCCCACAGCTAGGCAGGATAAGGTTAGGCAGAGAACCAGGCCTAACGGCAGCCACAGCACAAAGACCTGAGCAGCCCCACCCAGTCAGCGAAGTGGCAGCCCCTGACCTTCCTTGACCTTAGCCCTCGCCACTGGAACCGTGAACTCCTCACCCACACAGGGAGGGGCCAATCAGAAATGGGTGACACCTTACCCTACCGAGAGAGACCAATCAGGGATCCTATGGATTCTGTCTCTTGGTGGTATTTTGAGGTTCCAGACTTTGAGCATAACAAGAGGATGCTGGGAAGAAGAGAGGAAAGAATTTCAGGGGTCACGTGGAGACATGGAGAGAAGGAAGATGACCATGCCATGCTGAAAGAAGGTGCCACCATATGGCAGAGGGCAGATAAGAAATATGTGTTAATTTAGGTTGTAAGAGCTAGTTAGTAATAAGGCTAGGCTAGCAGCCAAGAATTTATAATTAATAATAAGTCTCTGTGTGGTTATTTGGAGAGCAGCTGGCAAGACAGAAAAGTTCGTCTACACAAGATTTTTCACTGTATGTGTTAATAGAACCCTCAAATCATTCTTAAACTTTTGCATTCATGAACACACACGCATACATTTCAAATTAAGTATGCCAAAAATAGTATTTTAGTGTTCAATGAGTTTAAAAATATCCAAGAGGCTGGAGAGGTGGCTTATTGATTAACAGTACTTGCTGCTCTTTCAGAGGACCCACGTTCTATGCTCAGCATCCATGCAGGGCACCACAACACCTCTGTCTTCAGTTCCAGGGGATCCAATGCTGTCTTCTGAACTCCATGGGCACCTATACCCCCATCACACACACACACACACACACACACACACAAACAAAATTCTTTTTAAAAACTTAAAACTAAAGTGACCAGAGTTTTTCAGCTCAACTGTTTTCAGAAGTTTTAGGAGAAAATTAATTTTTGCTCCTGACAAATTAATTTAACTATTTTAAGTTTACAAAAAGTAAGTCAACTTGAATTCTCCTCCCTAGGGAGAATAAGGATGCTACAGATTCATTGTTTCCATAGCTACACAAATCACAATAGAGATGGCAACACCCTTATTCTATGTTTCAAATGGTTCAACAGACCTCCAAGGGCTCAACAGAGCAGAGCCCCAAAAGATCAACAGACTTCAACATTCCCTGTAACATGGTAAGTGCCCAGATAGTTGAAGAGGACCCCTAATTTGCTCAAAAGAGCTGTCAAAATAACAAGGACAGTCATACACAGAGCACAGTAGCCCAAATACCTCAGCAAAACCTCAGCAATAGAGAACTGCCGAAGGCAAAGCCAGTCACCAGAGCGTTGCTGAAATGGCACAAAACCAAAACAGCTCAAAGGAGACCCAAAACTACAATAAGACACTACCAGGGAGAGGCTCACCAAAGGTCAAAGTTACTCAAGAATCCCAAAGAAAATCCGAGCGCCTGTGTCTGCGCTTTACCAAATAGAGGGAAGAGAAACTGATAGTGAACGATGTGGGAAGGTACAGAAAATCCCTGAAATGTGATGGTTCCAGAAACTGTGTGGGACTACTTCATGTTTCTTCTCTGCCTGGGGTCAAGTGGCTGGTACCCTGTGGTATAATATCCCCCTGACCTGGCACCAGAGGGGTAGCAAGCAAAACCTCCAGTAGCCATGAAACCCCGCAGGGTTATACCTGGCCTGACTTGGAGTTTTCGCACAGCCCCTAAGCCTTCCTTTGTGTTACCAATACCCTTCACTGTCCTAAGTGAGTTTCCCAAGGATACAAAGCCTGCGCAAAACTCGTTAGAGGAAACCCAGAAAACCGTGGGACCTCACGAATCAGGTATTTGCACCTGGCGTTGCACTGTGGGAAGCTTCCATCAGTTTGTTTGGAGATATGGAAATCTACTAGCTCAAGTGTAAGTACAGGAAAACTAAAGATGCCTTGAGGCGAAGCGACAGCTCTTCAGTTCACCGAGACTGAGTCCCCTGCAGCCGCAGAGGTGAAGTTTATTGTCAGGTGTCTCCGAGTCTTCATTTCTCAGACCCACATGAACCCAGTGACGAGTTACAGGTAACAGTACCCAAAATGTCTTTTATCCTGCAGTGGCTAATGAAAGCCTGAGTCATAACTGCCCTAACAACCCAGGCTGGCCACTCATCCTCAGTGGGCAAAGTCGTAGTGAAATGCAGGAAACGGTGATTGATTCAGTGTGTGTAACTGGAGGTTTCTTTCCTGCCCGTCAGTTTCTGAATAACCACTCTGAGGCTTAATATTAATTACAAACTGTTTGGCCTGTTAGCTCAGGCTTATTATTAACTACCTCTTACATCTTGCTCGCTTCTCTGGCAGCAGCTGGCATCTCCCTGACTCCATCTTCCTTTTCCCTTTATCTTTCCTTGGATTTCCCACCTGGCTCTATTCTGCCTGGCCACCTGCCAAATAAGCTTCTTTATTAACCAATGATAATAAAAAATATATTCACAGCATACAGAGGGACATCCCAATCAGGTGTGGCCACATTCGGAAGAAGAACAAAGAGTTCCAGGTACAGTCAAGTCTATTTCTGTGGTCATGATGTGAGGTCCGGGTTGAAGTAGAGAAGCAAGGTCCTGCTCAAGATGTCCCATCTATCACTAACAAATCATGTCTCCAATCTCCCCTGCAAGGCCATCTAACAAGTTGTCAGAACTGTGTGAAATCTCTTACCCAGAAACACATTCTTCCTCTGGCTGGCACCAGTCTTCCTTCTCAGGCATGAGATTCATGGGAAATTCCAGTTTCTTGGGGAGCCATTATTTATAGTTCGATAGCCAAAGAGAGGGGAAAGTGTCAGTCTCTTTAGAATATCTTTGTTCATATCAGGAAGATTACACAGACATGATGAGGGGTTGGATCAAGAGGCAGTGAGTGCTACAAGCTATCTGGAGCCTCATGAAGCCTTGGTGTCTGCCACGCTGAGCTTCAGTCTTGCCTTGGTCTGATTATTCTCTACTATGTCCCCATTCCTCCTTTTGAAGTGGAATATTTGTTCTGTGCCATGTATACTGGAAGCTTGTAACCTTTTTATTACATAGGCACTCACAGTTCAGAGAACAGACTTTGGACTTTTGAAAAGTGTTGGGATTCTTACAGACTATGGGGACATTTATTGATTAATTGAATTTATCTTATAAAATGGCTTTGTGATTATGTGGATAAAGATGGAAAGTTCTGGCTTAAATGCGATGTTTTGGTGTCATTTTGTCAAGGGATGGACTTGTAATGGAACCTGATAAGATCTAGAATTCCCTTAAGAGAAAACTCTCTGAGCATGTTCTTGAGAGGGACTTTAGATCGGATTTACTGAGGTAGTGTGGTGGTTTAAATGAGAATGTCCCCCATAGGCTTAGGTGTTGGAATACCTGGTCTCCAGTAGGTGGTGCTATTTGAGGAGGACTAAAAGGTGTGGCCTTGCTAAAGGAAGTATGCCAGGGTTTGGGGGCAGGCTTTGAGGTTTAACCATTTCCAGTACTTCCTGATTGCAGTTCATGATGTGAGACCTTGGTTCTCAGCTTCTGCCTCTGGCTGCCATGTCTGCTGCCTGCTGCCATACTGTCTCTGCCCTTATGGACCCCAACCCTTTGGAACCATAAGCCCAATTTATCCTTCTGTCTGTAAGTTGCCTTGGCTATAGTATTTTATCACAGCAATAGAAAAGTAATTAATACAGGTAGGGAGACCTTCCCTAAATGTGGGTGGCACCACCCCATGGGCCTGAGTCCTGGACTTGATAAAAGGGCACAGAACCCACCTGCTTCTGCCTCCTGACAGCACAGAGTGACTGGCCACCTTCGTCCCTTAAGTTGCTTTTGATAAGTGTTTGATCTTGGCAATAGAAAAAGTGACTCATATACCTTATGAGTCAGTGATTCCGTTAGTGGGTATAGACTAACAAGAGAGTGAGAAACAAGCTCACACAAAAACCTGTGCATGAATGAATGTTCATAGCATCATGGTTTCCTTCTTTAAACGTTTCTGCTTGGCAGTACAGGGTTTGAACATGGGACCCCACGTACGCTAGCTGTCATGGTTTGTTTTTGTCAGCTTACACAAACCTGGATGTATGCAGGGAAAGGAATCTCAACTGAGAATTGCATCCATCCATTTGGCCTGTGGGCCTGCCTATGGGACATTTTCCTTTTTTCTTTCTTTTCTTCTTCCACTTATAATATTTTATTTTATTTCTAAAACAATCTTATTTTACATACCAATCCCAGTTCTCTCTCCCTCCTGTCCTCCCACTCCCCCCATCTTATCCCCACCCCATCCACTCCTCAGGGTGAGGTTTCCTATAGGGAGTCAACAAAATCTGTAAGATCACGTGAGGCAGGACCACGGCCCATCCCCCTGTATCTAGGCTGAGCAAGGCATCCCTCCAAAGGGAATGGGCTCCAAAGAATCAGCTCAGGCATTAGGGGTAAATACTGGTCCCCCTGCTAGTGGCCCCACAAACTGCCCAAGCCACACAACTGTCACCCTCATTCAGAGGGCCTAGTTCAGTCTTATGCGGGTTCCCCTGCTGTCAGTCTGGAGTTGGTGAGCTCGGGACATTTTCTTACCTGCTAACTGATGTGGAAGGGCCCAGCCCTCTGTAGGAGGTGGCAGGCCTGTGCAGGTGGGGCTGGGCGGGATTAGAAAGGTAGCTGAACTAGCCATGGGAAGCAAGCCAGTGAGCAGCCTTGTTCCAGGTCTTTGTTGCTGTTCCTGCCTGGCGTTCCTCCCTTGGCTCCCCATCCACCCCAAGTCGCTTTTGGTCATGGTGTTTATCCCAGCAACAGAAAGCAAACCAGGACATGAAGAAAGCGTTCTGCTGCTGGCCTATAGCCCCAGCCCTTTGATAGTATTATGGGTAAACAAAGTTAAATATCCACACAATGGAATAGTATCCATGCATAAAAAGGAATAACACTCTGAGACTGAACCCAGGGCCTAAAGCATGTAAGGTAAGTCTCTGCTTGTAAGCTGTATCCTCAGACCATTTGCCTAGCAAATGTAAGGCCCTAGGCTCCCTTCCTACACACATACACACACACATACACACCACACACACATATACACACACAAAAATATGCATACACATATACATACCATACACATACACCCACATACACACACATGTACACACATACATACCACATACATACACATACCATACACATACACCACACATACACACACAAACATATATACCACATGTATACATACACCATACACACATACATATACACCTCACACATACACACATACCACATACATAAACACGTGCACACCACACACACATATGCACTCTGCAATACATATATATACACTACACACACACACTCACACTCATTTAATCTCAATAAGAAAATCAGAATATACAAAAAAGCCCTTCCACCTGAACTGGAAGCTGGTACAGTCTTAAGGAAGGTATCAAGACTGAAGTACAAGTCTGGGACCATCCAAGTCCCAACTGTCACCTAACAAGTGAGGTAAGGAATGCACCCACCAGGCAGGGCTGAAGCCTCTTGTGCTTGCTATGAGAGAAAAAGGAAAAGTCCATTGCCCAGTAGAGGCTTGTTGCAGACTCAGGGCAGATGGCAGACACCAGAAGGCATCCATCCACATGACTGACAGGCCCTGCTCCCTGCATCAGGACAGGACTTTTGTGGAGGAAGACCCAGAGTGGTCCTCAGGATATTTAGGGTGACCAAAGGATAGAAAGATGCCAGTCACGACAAAGGAGCCACAAACAGCCTCCCCATCATAAGAATGGGCACCAAAACAAGACAGCATTTTCCTCCAATGAAGCTTCCAGAAACCATTTTTAGTATGAAAAGTTGGAGGACACTGAGTTCTGTCATTGTCCAGATGGTAGGAACGGGAACTGGTACAGCCACTTTGGGAGGCAACTTGCCAGTATCTGTCCAGAGAGATGCGCAGCCTATGATTCAGCAAGTCCTGTGCCTGGTTTTCATTGCAGACACGCCCCTGAGTGCACAGGGAACCAGTGTGTTTATGGAACACCGTGTGCAGTGGTGAAAGGTTGAGGAGCCTCAGTGTTCCCGAATATGCGAACACCTACAGAACCTCTACACAGGGTTGGTCGGTTGACACTCAACAGTAATCCAGCACTTGGGAAGTGAGGCGGAGGATTAGGAGTTCAAACTAGGTTCATAGCAGGTTTGAAGCCAATCAGGCTATGTAGGACCCTATCGAGAGAGAGAGAGAGAGAGAGAGAGAGAGAGAGAGAGAGAGAGAGAGAGAGAAGGGGGGAATGGGGGGGAGGAAGGAAGAAAGAGAGAGAGAGAGAGAGAGAGAGAGAGAGAGAGAGAGAGAGATTTCTACAGAAACCAGTCTCCTCTGACAAAATAGTATTTGTGGGTATAAAGTGAATTGAAGTGTCGGACATAGAATTGGATTTAAAAAGGAATCTAGAGGAGCATATACTGTGTATCATTCATGATAAAAAAAAAAAAAGAGCGCAAGTGTGCTGGTTCCTTGAACCCCACCTGGCAGAAACTCCGCCTGGCAGGCTGAGACACAAGACCAATAAAAGAGAAGACTTTTCTGTTATTGATTTTGCTTGTTTGTCTTGTTTTTGTTTGTTTGGTTGGTTTTGGTTCTTGGTTCTTGCTTTTTTAAGACAGGGATTCTCTTTGTAGCCCTGACTGTTATGGAACTCTCTCTATAGATCAGGCTGGCCTCAAACTCAGAGGTCCGCCTTCCTCTGCCTTCCCAATCCTGGGATTAAAGGTATGCACAGCCACTCCTGCCCGGCTGGTTCTCAGCATTTCTATGGCAGCTCGCAACCATCTATAACTCGGTTCCAGGGGAGAAACACTGTCTTCTGGATCCAAGCACTTCAGGCATTCATGTTGTACACAAACACAGATGCAGGCCAAACATTCGTACAAATAAAATAAATAACTCTTTGAATCTTTTAAAGGACGTCTTTTTTAATTCTTTGAAAGTTTAATAACATATACAACATATTTGATCATATCCACCCCAACTACATCTTTCTACTCCTATACTTTCTGAGACACACTCTTTCTTTTTTTTTTTTTTTTTTTTTTTTTTTTTTTTTTGGATTTTTGAGACAGGGTTTCTCTGTAGCTTTTTGGTTCCTGTCCTGGAACTAGCTCTTGTAGACCAGGCTGGCCTCAAACTCACAGAAATCCGCCTGCCTCTGCCTCCCGAGTGCTGGGATTAAAGGCGTGCGCCACCGCCACCCGGCTTGAGACACACACTTTCATGTCCTTTCTTTTCTCCCTTTTTTTAAAAAAACCCACTAAGTCCAGTTAGTACTGCCTACCGGAATGGTGACTAGGTTTATAAGTGTGACTTTATGCAGAGAGTATATGGGTGTAAAGACCATATGTGGTGGTTTGATTGAGAATGGCCCGATAGAGTGCTTAGTCACTAGGGAGTGGAACTGTTTGAGAAGGATTAGAAAGATTATGGCCTTGTTTGAGTAGTTGTGGCCTTGTTGAAGGAAGTGTGTCAGTAGAGGTGGGCTTTGGGGTTTCAAAAGCCCACACCAAGGCCAGGAAAAATATTTAATCAGAGTGACTTACATTTCAGAGGTTCAGTCCATTATCATCATGGTGCTACGTGGTGACGTGCAGACAGACATGGTGCTGGTGAAAGAGCCGGGAGTCCTACATCTTGATCCACAGACAACAGGAAGTGAACAATGTTTGAGCAAAGGAGACCTCAAAGCCCACCCCAACAGTGACACACTTCCTCCAACAAGACCACACCCTCTCCAGCAAAGCCACACCTCCTAATAGTGTCGCTCCTTGTGAGGTTATGGGAGCCAAGGACATTCAAACTCCCACTCCTGCCTTGGCCATGGTGTCTCTTCACAGCAGAGCAGTTACTAAGACACCTCATCACGTCCAGAGGACACTGTTTCATAGCCTCCACCCTATCCTCCAGCTCTTACGTTCTTCCGTCCTCCTCCGCAATGCTCCCTGAGCCTCTGGGGAGAGGCGATTTAACTGTCTAATGTAGGGCTGAACTCTACACGCTCACTCATTCTCTACACTCTGACCACTCCCAAATTTCTGCATTAACTGCTGCCCACTGCCAAAAGAAGCTTCTAGGGTCAAGGTTGAGAGCAGTGGCAACCCATTCCATGGGTATAATCACAGTTTATATTACAGTTTTATTATTTAGTGTGTGTGTGTGTGTGTGTGTGTGTGATGTGTATGTATGAGCACAGTCATACAAGAGCACGATGTTTGGAAGTGGACTCTCGTCTTCTGCCGTGGATCCTGGGGCTCAAACTCAGGTCGTCATGAGTGTTCTACAAGTGCCCTTACCAGCGAAGCCATCTCACTGGTCCCGGCATGTTCTTTCCCTTGATGTCTCTAAGCTTTCTGCTTTTCTTACATGTCTACTTACTGATCTGCGGTTTTCTTAGGGCTTGTGGGGACCCGAGTACAGAGCTTCCTGACATCCCAGGAAGCTCACAGCTAGTAACCCGTAGCACAGGAGGAACCTGATGGAGGTGGGTCTTGTATTTATCTGTTGCTTTCATTGGTTAATTAATAAAGAAAACTGCTTGGCCCTGATAGGACAGAAAATTAGATAGGCGGAGTAAACAGAACAGAATGCTGGGAGAAAGAAGCCGAGTCAGTGAGTCGCCATGATTCTCCCACTCCAGACAGACGCAGGTTAAGATCTTTCCTGGTAAGCCAGCTCGTGATACTACACAGAATATTAGAAAATGGGTTAAATCAATATGTAAAAGCTAGCCAATAAGAGGCCGAAACTAATGGGCCAGGCAGTGATTAAAAGAATACAGTTTCTGTGTAATTATTTTGGGGCATAAGCCATGCGGGCGGCCAGGTGCCGGGGACGCAGCCCCGCCGCAGATATTACAACAGGAACCACAAAGCACACCCTGCTAAAGAAAGCAAGCAAAAGGTAGCAGTTCCGCGGGGACCACCAGAACTGATGGGGACAATGACAGCAGAGACAGACTCTCACGCCTAATCGTGAACTGTTAGCAACTTTTGGGGAGCTCAGATTCTCCCTCCTTTATCAGATTTGACCATGTCTTCCATGATTGGTTCTATTTTTCACCCTATTTTCATGCCCACATTCAGCCTATCGGGGTCCTCTATAAATCTGAGCTTCAGGACACAGAATGAGTCAGAGTTCAGAGGAGAAAGCACTTATCTTGAGAAAGTCAGCCTCCGGACCTCATTCCTGCTCTGCCTCCTAGACTCCAGGCTTTGGCAGATGATAGGAATTCCTGCAGCAGTTTCCAAACCACGGACATCAGACCACAAACTCCTCAGAACTACAGACTTACTCCATGAAGGTGGCTCTTGATGGGCACCTGGCACCTTCAAAACCTTTGTATGTAATACTTCCAGGGTGCTAGCCTGGGACCTAGCATCACTAAAGTAGCCCATGTTGGAATCTGCTTTAACTTGTTTTACCCCATTTAAAGTTGTCCACCCTGAACTGTCTATAGGGACGGACAATACGGTAACTCTTATTGCTGTATGCCCACTCCATTCTTGGAGGAGGATTGGACAAGAACCCAGTCTCCACACACTGTCTCAATTGAAATACACAATATGCTGTCTGGAGTGGCAACCTGTACCTTTAGTCCCAGCACTTGGCATGCAGAAGCAAGCAGATCTCTGTTAGTTCAAGGCCAGCCCTGGTCTACATGGTGAGTTCCAAGCCATCCAGGGCTACATAGTGAGACCCTATCTAAATAAAAATAAATAAATAAGCAAGTAAGTGACTATAGTAAATATACATTTAGAAATAGTTAAAATGATGATCATTGTGCATATTTTAAACATAACCTGTGGTTCAGATACTGCAAAGAAGAGGGTGAACCACCTTTTGGGCTACCAACCAGCTCCCAAATCATGACACAGAGATTTCTTATTAGTTATGAATGTTTGGCCTTATCTTGTCCAGTTCTGCCAATTGAGGATCCTTGGGTGGCCAGCCCAGGAAGATGGGAGTTTCACATGGGCATATCATCCAGGGGAGGCCTGCTGTTCAGACAGGAAGGAATACTGTCTCTCTAGGATCCAAACATTGAAGAGGAGCAGCCATCAGTTCTCATCCATGCCAGCCAGGAGCTGGAGCAGAAGGGTCAGTGTTTAACAGCTGGCTCCCGCTGTGGGTAGCATCTTGTGCGTCGCATTTGCTGGTTTACGCTGTCGGTCATTAGCATCCTGCCATGGCTGGTTTGCCAGTTTGAAGCTGCAGCACAGCCTCTCATTTATAACGTTCCTGAAAACCTACCCACCTGGCTTTGGCTGCGGATCCCGGCTCTTTGCAGTTCAACCCCAGGAATTGACCTCATTCAGAGGACACTCAGAGGCCAGAGAGGGACATGGAGGCGTGAGGTAGGTCTCCTAGTGCTTCGCTCTCAGAGAGCATCGGGCGTGTGCGTGTGGAGGCTGGCTAGACCTGCCCTGTGTCGCCTACAGTCATCTGTCAGCAAGAGGAGTCACTCAGACACAGGAGCAAGTTGGGAGCCTCTGAAGCCCTGTGAAGGGGAGCGGTACTCCTCCTTCAAACCCCTTTCCACATTGTGAGGAAGCAAGAGAGCAATACATGGGGCCTAAGTGTGGCGAGACAGGCTTCTTCTCGGGGTGGGGCCAACAACCAGCTCCCAAATTACGACCCAGAGGCTTAGTTATAAAAGCTTGACCTTATCTTATGCTTGTCCCATTAGCTCTTAAAACTTCAATTATCTGTTTCTCTTCTTATATGTTTTGCCTTGGGGCTTTTTACCTTCCTTCCTCCCTTCCTCCCTCCTTCCCTCCCTCCCTCCTTCTCTCTCTCCCTTCCTTCCTTCCTTTCTTTCTATCTTATTTTCCAGCTGTCTCCATGTCTGACTGCCTGGCTTCTGGCCCCTGACGTGTTCCTCTCTTTCTCCCTCATTCTCTCCTCCTTCTTCTCTCCTGTTTTCCTCTTGAGCCTTGATTTCTTCTCCTACTTATTCTCTCTGCCTGCCAGCCCTGCCTGTCCTTTCTCTGCCTAGCTATTGGCCGTTCCGCTCTTTATTAGACCAATCAGGTGCCTTAGGCAGGCAAGGTAAAACAGCAACACATCTTTCCATAATCAAACAAATGTAACACAGCTCCACATAGTTAAAATAATATTCCACAACAGTGCTGCATACTGAAGTGTGTTCACCTCAGTGAGCCACCTGTCTCGTCATACGCCATTGGTCAGTTTCCAGGTTAAATGCTGTTCCTTCAACCCCATGCTTGGGACTTGCGATCTCAGCCACCAATGAAGGGGAAGAAGGCAGACATATCTATTGAGTACCCAAACAAGGGAAGGTAGTTCACTTATGTTGTTACCCTTGGTTGGTCTAATAATCAACGTGGTGCAGATATTCCCAGGCAGATGAAACTCAATTCAGAGGCTCTTGGACATGGCAGAGATGATTCAGGTCATGAAGGATGTAGAAGCATTTTCAACACTCACTTACCGGTTCTGAAAGTCAGCCTCACTGCCAACCCCAGGATTTTCCAATGCAGGGGCTTCAGGGCTCCGGGACCACTCCTCAGATCCAGCTCAAGACTGCTCCCTTGACAACCACGTTTTTCTCTCATCCCTTGCCTGGCATCTTTGAGGATTTGCTTTCCTGCTCTTACTCTTCCCGGACAGACTAAAAACTTTAATTCACATGATGTCTGATTTCACAAATTAGCTTCACTTCACATCAGAATTAACTCTCTAAACTGTGCATTGCATGCAATCCGAGTGTCAACGGCCCTAAGACAGAAAGCGAGAGAGAAAACCACAAAGACAGCCCCCAGAAGAGGTGACTCTAACTCCCACAAGAAACATCCTGAAATGCTGCACCGCATTTTTGCACATCAGGGTTCAGCTCTCCGAAAAGAAAGGGACACAGGGGACATATGTAGCCCAGTTAATAGTGAAGCACAATTAACAAAAACTCAGAGAGAGAAATTGGGCTTCAACTTGAAGGACAGAAAAGCAAACTAGCCAGCCACTGACTCTTATCTCGACCTCAGGCTGAAATGGTGATCCTGCCTCCAGGAATCTCAGAATGAGCCTGAGCCTGGGAGCTGTCTCCTCCCATTCTGTAATCCTCTCTAGGGCTGGGATTAAAGGTTTGCACCATTGGGATTAAAGACGTGCACTGCCCGGTTTCTGTGGCAAACTATTGTGGCTACTGGGATTAAACGTGTTTGTTACCATTGCCTGGTCTGTAAGGCTGACCAGTGGGGCTGCTTTACTCTCTGATTTCCAGGCAAGCTTTATTTATTAAAATACAAATGAAGTATCACAACATAATAGATTGCTCCCTTGAAAGCACTCAGTGCTAGGTTTGATATTCAGCACTTTATAAACTGAGCGGGGGTGGGGGGGTAGATGCCTATCATCCTATCTTAAAAAAAAAAAAAAAAAAAACTAAAATCAGAAAGAAATGTCGAGTACTATGGAAAATAAAGGTTTGCTGCTTATTCCCAAGTCGCTTTTGGTCATTGTCCCATCACAGCAATAGAAAGCAAACTAAGGCAAGCACTGATTAATGGGTATAAACATAAATTTGTAGATCAGAGGGCAGCTTGACAACATGTCCGTTTAGCGAAACAGTGGCAGGCTGTCCCATCAGGCCTGTGACCTCCCGACCCATTTGTCACACCAGGCATGAATTGCCTCTTGTGGAATAGGCCTCAAATCAAATCAGAAACCGGTTGGTTGGCCCCATAACCTTCACGCCACTGTTACAGCAGCGGACAGTACCCTGTCAGGTAGGTCAGTATCGTGGCATTCAGAAGTCATCTCTGGGCAATGCCATCGATGGCGTCTCTCCCCAGAGGACTGCACAGCACTTTCTGACACTGTGGGAACTAGCCGGTGTGTGTGTGGGGGGGGTCTTCAGTTAGTTCCAGCTTGATTTTTCTGAACATTTTTGGTCTTATACAACATTTATAAAATAATTTTCACACATAGCTCCAATTACACATTTTTATTATACATTTTATTAAACTATACTCACAAATTTACATATTCAAGTACAAATTCTATATAAATATATAGAGATCTTAAAAAATGAGACAAAATTACATGTTCACAATTCAAAAACATAAGGATGAGGTAACTGTGGGAAAAACAATAACAATAAAACATTTGCTTGTTTGCAATATAAAAGATCTATTTGTTGTCACTAAAATATTAATATATAACAACATTTTGTACAACTCGAGAAAACATTAATACTAATATATTTAGTAAGAGCAATGAATTTCAGTGGGTTTCATTATATTTATTTATTTATTTATTTATTTATTTATTTATTTATTTATTTATTTAGGTTTTTTGAGACAGGGTATTTCTGTAGCTTTGGTGCCCGTCCCGGAACTAACTCTTGTAGACCAGGCTGGCCTCGAACTCCCAGAGATCCGCCTGCCTCTGCCTCACGAGTGCTGGGATTAAAGGCATGCGCCACCACCGCCCGGCTATATTTTAAAACTCTTACCACAATACTTTTTATACTGTGATTAGTAGATTTGGCTCTGAGTGCAAGTATTGGTTTTAATGACCAGCTCAGATGAGAAAAGCACCCTCGCCCAACTGTTTACCTGCTTCCTAATTTCTGGGGTCAGAGGTCTGAATGGAGCCCAGTGTTTTGAACATGTTAGATAAGAACTCTGGCACTGTGAGGGCTAACATTGGTTTTCAATTCGACTTATCTGAGAAGAGGGAGCCTCCATCAGATTACATTGGTCTGTGGGGCATTTTCTTGATTGCTAATTTATGTGGAAGGATCCAACCTACTGTAGGCAGTGCCACCACTAGGAAGGCAGTTCTAGGTTGTATAAATAAGCAGGCTGAGCAAGCCCTGAGGAGCAAGCCAGTGAGCAGTGTTCCTCTACGACCTCGGCTTCAGTTCCTGCCTTCAGGTTTTCTAAGACAGAAGTCGAAACCAGGCATCAGGCTAGAGATGCAGCTCAGAGGTAAAATACTTGCCTAGCATATGTGAGCCCCTGACTTCAGTCCCCAGCGTGGCAAAACAGGACAAAATGGATTTCTCTTGGCTCGTTCCAGTCAGGGTAACTGTATGGCAACTGCTTCTTTTTCCTGGACATCCTGAGGCTCGCGGATCTCATCTTTCATCTTCCAAATCAGCAATCTTGGGCTGAGTCCTCAGGCGACCACCTCTTTTGCTCTTCTAATTCCATATAGAAACCATTGAGACACGTCCTGCGTGACTCTAATCCCAGCAGTGGAGAGGAAGGGCAGGTCCAGCCTGGTTGATGAAGTGAGTTTAAGGACAACCAAGGCTACACAGAGAAACACTGTCTCAAAATAAATGAGGGAGGAGAGAAAAACCCATATGACATTGGGTTCACCTGATGATTCGAGATAAGCATCCCATCTCAGGGACACGTGATTAGCAACTCTGACTCCACAGTGATTTTAACTGACCTTTTCCATCTGACACATTTAGCTCTCTAGATGTGAGTAACACTGGGGGGCTAGATCCTCCTCTGGCTGACACAAGCTTCAGGCTTTTCCTTCTTCCAGCATGAGATTCCTGGGAAAATTCCAGTTTCTTGAGGACCAGTTTTGCAATTATTTGTGTAGACAAAGGATATCTTCATTCCTGCCAGGGGAAGGAAAAAGGCATCCATACACATTAAATAAATTATTAATTAAAATTTTTAATTATTAAAAAATTTTCAAAAACATTTTTCCAATAAAATATTGGTATCTAAAATAATAACTAAAATAAAAATTATTAAACCATGAACAAAAAACTTAATAAACATTTCTCCAAAGAAGAAACACAAATATCAGTAAGTATATGAAGAGCTAAGGAGAGGGAAAATTAGAACGTTATCGTTTAATAGGTATGGAGTTTGGGTTTACATATGGGTATGGGAGAGAGAGAGACAGGGTCTCACTATTTTGGCCAGGATGGCCTAGAACTCCTGGACTCAAATGGTCCTCCAACTCAGTCTTCTGAGGACCTAGGGCTCTACATGGATATGCATGATCATGTCCAGCTTCAGAGTTCCAATTTTATGATAAAAAGAATATGGAGATGAAGGTAAGTTGGTTCTCACGGTTGTGGCAAAATACTTGAGCAAACGACTTCAGTGGAGAAAGGACTTACTTGTTTTGGGCTCACAGTCTCAGAGATGTCAACTATGGTTGACGGTGCCATTGTTTTTGGACCTGTGGTGAAGCGGTACTTTATGGTGAAGGGTGTGGCAGATCAAAGTTACTTACTTCATGACAGCTAGAAAGAGACACACAGAGGGGAGAGAGAGAGAGAGAGAGAAAGAGAGAGAGAGAGAGAGAGAGAGAGAGAGAGAGAGGAGGGAGGGAGGGAGGGAGGGAGGGAGGGAGGAAGGAAGGAAGGAAGGAAGGAAGGAAGGAAGGAAGGAAGGAAGGAAGCTGGGGACAAGACACAGCCTTCAAAGCAAAGGCTTGATCCCAGTGAGCCACTAACTCTGACTTGGTCTACTTCCTATTTAGTCATGAGCTCATCAAAGGAGAACTCCAATAGCATGCTCGGGCTAAAGTCTTCAGTGAATGACCCTTGCGGGGACACTTCACATCAAAGCATAACACCCGAGGTACTCCAGGAGAACCAGGCAGGCCCTGTTCTTGTCCTGACCCTTGTGGAGGAATACGTGGAAGAGGAAGGCAGCCTTTGACTCCAGGAATGGAAGCCTTAGGTGAGTACACAGTTAACGATCCGTCCCCTCCATGCGCTCCAAGACCCCTTTCCGCAATGATCTCTCTGAAGTTCCTCAACACCAGGGTCGCACCTCTTCCTGCAGGGCCAACTATTAGCTACCCACCGCCGTCACATCTGCCTTAAGGTTTGTGTTAATGGGGATGATGTTGGAGCCTGGGAACCAGGAACCGAATTCCTCCAGTCCAACGTTGTCACAGTCTATGATGGGCACGTGGTGGAGGGTGGCTTCCCTGGAGCAACTGTATAAATCATAACACCCTGTGGCTCCTGGCTTGAGTGGACCCTTGAAGGGCTGGGCGGGGGGTGGAAGGGGGAGGAAGGAGGGCGGAAAAAATGAAGAGACAGGAAACTGAAGCGCAAGATAGAGAGAAGAGATCTAACGTCCCCCAGGTGTGACCACATGACTGTGACATTTCACCAGCAGCTTGGAAACAACTGTGAAGCCCCCAAATGAGAAGCTTGAGATAAGTCACTGAGGAAAGAGTGGGGGAGTTCAAAGGTTCAAACAACTCAAGAGCAGAGACTCCAAGAGTCTCAAATCAGATTACCCAGAGGCCCACATAGGAGCCCACCTTCAACCCCAGGTGCCCTAGGCCATGAGGGGATATGGTTCAGGTGCCTGAGGACACCAGTGACCAACCCAGCCAGAAGCAGGAAGGAAGGATAAAAATGGGATTAAGTCAAGCAGGAGAGTTAGCAAGGGTCTTGGCAGGCAGTGGGTCGTATCTATGCCACGGGCTAAAAGGATAAAAGTGGGATTAGATCAAGGAGGATGGTTGGCGAAGGTCCCATGACCAGCGGGTCACATCTGGGTCGGGGGCTGGCATGAAAAGGAAAGGAAATCTGGCTGGAGCGGCAGCAAGAAGGCATAAGGGCCTGAGATTGACCCCAAATCCCATGTTTTTAAAGACGACTGTGTACGGTGGCATGTACTCATCTTGTCTCAGTGCGAGAGGAATGGAAAAATGAAAAGCCAAGGTTTGTTGGTTTGATGGTCAGCCAGCCTCCTCTACCGG